>NC_137107.1:4580722-4948222 GCF_949357685.1 Gobio gobio
AGGATCGCCAGTTTGCCAACAAATACGTGAGAAAATTATTGAAATGTTTAAAAACAATGTTCCTCAAAGAAAGATAGGAAGAGATTTGGATATTTCACATTCAACAGTGCATAACATAATTAAAAGATTCAAGGAATCTGGAGGAATTTCAGTGCGTAAAGGACAAGGGCGCAAGCCTAAGCTGAACAACCGTGATCTCCGATCCCTCAGGCGGCACTGCATCAAGAATCCTCATTCATCTAGAAGCGATATCACCACATGGGCTCAGGACTACTTTGGCAAACCTTTGTCAAGTACCACAATACGTAGTCACATCCACAAATGCCAGTTAAAACTGTACTGTGCCAAAAGGAAGCCCTATGTTAACAGTGTCCAGAAGCGCCGTCGACTTCTCTGGGCTCGGAGGCATCTGGGATGGACCATCACACAGTGGAAACGTGTACTGTGGTCAGATGAAGCAGTATTTCAGGTATTTTTTGGGAGGAATGGACGCCGTGTGCTCCGGACCAAAGAAGAAAAGGATCATCCAGACTGTTACCAGCAACAAGTCCAAAAGCCAGGGTCTGTCATGGTATGGGGTTGTGTCAGTGCCCTTGGCAAAGGTAACTTGCACTTCTGTGAAGGCACCATTAATGCTGAAAAGTACATAGAGATTTGGGAGCATAATATGCTGCCTTCAAGAAGACATCTTTTCCAGGGACGTCCATGCATATTTCAACAAGACAATGCAAAACCACATTCTGCACACATTACAAAGTCCTGGCTGCGGAGGAAGAGGGTTCGGGTACTTGACTGGCCTGCCTCAGTCCCGACCTGTCTCCAATAGAGAATGTGTGGAAGACCCCGTACTGTTGCCCACCTTAAGACTTGTTTGCAGGAAGAATGGGACAAAATTACACCTGAAACACTTCATCACTTGGTGTCTTCAGTCCCTAAACGTCTTTTAAGTGTTGTGAAAAGGAATGGCAACATTACAAAGTGGTAAATGCTTTACTGTCCCAACTTTTTTTGAAATGTGTTGCAGGTCTGAATGACAGGAAAGGATGCATATTTACAAATGACATGAAGTTGACCAGACAAAACATGAAATATTTTGTGTTCATATTGTCTGCAATGAAATACAAGTCAAAGTAAATTTAGAAATGACTTCTTTTTTTTTTTTTGCGTTTTCCATACTGTCCCAACTTTTTCTGATTTGGGGTTGTAACATTAGAGGGGTATTGGTAGCTACTTAAAGTACACAAAATTATGCTAATGCTAGCTAGAAAACGAATGAATGTCCCTAAATGTACAGAACCAAAGGAACACATATCAGTGCAGTTGTTGAGGTCATTGCTGTAGATTTAGCACTGGCTACTGGGGTGTTACTCTTGGAGTAAGAGCTTTAAACTTCTAGAGGCCGCTCTCGTGCTGTATAATGACAGCTGACCCTTCATCCAGACCGACCCGCTCCTGCAACGGACACATCCCGGAAAATGAAATGAACCGCGGTTGTGCGAGCACTTGTTTGCACATGCTTCCTTTCATTTTGTAGTAAGTAACCAAATACTCTGGAGAAATGTATTGGAGTAAAAGTATACATTTTATTTAATAAATGTAGTAAAAGTATACATTTAGTATGAGTAAAAGTTGACAGAGATATAAAAACATCAAGTAAAGTACAGATTCTCCCAAAAAGTACTCGTTACATTACACCACTGAAAGTCGTGAAGGTTGTCTAAACTATAACAAATGCTAGAAGACATCTTCAAGCTCAGGTATTATATATTGCACTACTCCCCCTCCCCCTTCTCCCCCTCCACATCCTCCTCCTGTTGCTGCTCCACCTCCTCCTCCTCCTTCTCCCCCTCCTCCTCCTCCCCATCCTCCTCCTGTTGCTGCTCTCCCTCCCCCTCCCCCTTCCCCCCCTCCTCCTCCTCCCCCTCCTCCTCCTCCCCCTTCTCCCCCTCCTCCTCCTCCCCCTTCTCCCCCTCCTCCTCCTCCCCATCCTCCTCCTGTTGCTGCTCTCCCTCCTCCTCCTCCTCCTTCTCCCCTCCTCCTCCTCCCCATCCTCCTCCTGTTGCTGCTCTCCCTCCCCCTCCCCCTTCTCCCCCTCCTCCTCCTCCCCATCCTCCTCCTGTTGCTGCTCTCCCTCCTCCTCCTCCTCCTCCTCCTCCTTCTCTCCCTCCTCCTCCTCCCCATCCTCCTCCTGTTGCTGCTCTCCCTCCCCTCCCCTTCTCCCCCTCCTCCTCCTCCCCATCCTCCTCCTGTTGCTGCTCTCCCTCCTCCTCCTCCTCCTCCTTCTCCCCCTCCTCCTCCTCCCCATCCTCCTCCTGTTGCTGCTCTCCCTCCCCCTCCCCCTTCTCCCCTCCTCCTCCTCCCCATCCTCCTCCTGTTGCTGCTCTCCCTCTCCCTCCCCTCCCCCTTCTCCCCCTCCTCCTCCTCCCATCCTCCTCCTGTTGCTGCTCTCCCTCCCCCTCCCCCTTCTCCCCTCCTCCTCCTCCCCATCCTCCTCCTGTTGCTGCTCTCCCTCCCCCTCCCCCTTCTCCCCTCCTCCTCCTCCCCATCCTCCTCCTGTTGCTGCTCTCCCTCCTCCTCCCCCTTCTCCCCCTCCTCCTCCTCCCCCTTCTCCCCCTCCTCCTCCTCCCCATCCTCCTCCTGTTGCTGCTCTCCCTCCTCCTCCTCCTCCTTCTCCCCCTCCTCCTCCTCCCCATCCTCCTCCTGTTGCTGCTCTCCCTCCCCCTCCCCCTTCTCTCCCTCCTCCTCCTCCCATCCTCCTCCTGTTGCTGCTATCCCTCCTCCTCCTCCTCCTTCTCCCCCTCCTCCTCCTCCCCATCCTCCTCCTGTTGCTGCTCTCCCTCCCCCTCCCCCTTCTCCCCCTCCTCCTCCTCCCTATCCTCCTCCTGTTGCTGCTCTCCCTCCTCTCCTCCTCCTCCTTCTCCCCCTCCTCCTCCTCCCCATCCTCCTCCTGTTGCTGCTCTCCCTCTCCCTCCCCCTCCCCCTTCTCCCCCTCCTCCTCCTCCCATCCTCCTCCTGTTGCTGCTCTCCCTCCCCCTCCCCCTTCTCCCCCTCCTCCTCCTCCCCATCCTCCTCCTGTTGCTGCTCTCCCTCCTCCTCCCCCTCCCCCCCCTTTCTCCCCATCCTCCTCCTGTTGCTGCTATCCCTCCTCCTCCTCCTCCTCCTTCTCCCCCTCCTCCTCCTCCCCATCCTCCTCCTGTTGCTGCTCTCCCTCCTCCTCCTCCTTCTCCCCCTCCACCTCCTCCCCCTCCTCCCCCTCCTCCTCCTCCCCCTCCTCCTCCTCCCCCTCCTCCTCCCCCTCCTCCTTCTCCCCCTCCTCCTCCTCCCCATCCTCCTCCTGTTGCTGCTATCCCTCCTCCTCCTCCTCCTTCTCCTCCCCCTCCTCCCCTCCTCCTCCTCCCCCTCCTCCTTCTCCCCTCCTCCTCCTCCTCCTCCCCATCCTCCTCCTGTTGCTGCTCTCCCTCCCCCTCCCCCTCCTCCCCATCCTCCTCCTCCCCAACCTCCTCCTGTTGCTGCTCTCCCTCCTCCTCCCCTTCTCCCCCTTCTCCCCCTCCTCCTCCTCCCCATCCTCCTCCTGTTGCTGCTCTCCCTCCTCCTCCCCTTCTCCCCCTTCTCCCCCTCCTCCTCCTCCTCCTCCCCAACCTCCTCCTGTTGCTGCTCTCCTTCCTCCTCCCCCTTCTCCCCCTTCTCCCCCTCCTCCTCCTCCCCATCCTCCTCCTGTTGCTGCTCTCCCTCCCACTCCCCCTCCCCCTTCTCCCCCCTCCTCCTCCCCATCCTCCTCCTGTTGCTGCTCTCTGTCCTCCTCCTCCTCCTCTTCTCCCCCCCTCTTCCTCCCATCCTCCTCCTGTTGCTGCTCTCTGTCCTCCTCCTCCTCCTTTTTCCCCCTCCTCCTCCTCCCCATCCTCCTCCTGTTGCTGCTATCCTCCTCCTCCTCCTCCTTCTCCCCCTCCTCCTCCTCCCATCCTCCTCCTGTTGCTGCTCTCTGTCCTCCTCCTCCTCCTTCTCCCCCTCCTCCTCCTCCCCATCCTCCTCCTGTTGCTGCTCTCCCTCCTCCTCCTCTTCCTTCTCCCCCTCCTCCTCCTCCCATCCTCCTCCTGTTGCTGCTCTCCCTCCTCCTCCTCCTCCTTCTCCCCCTCCCCCTCCTCCCCATCCTCCTCCTGTTGCTGCTCTCCCTCCTCCTCCTCCCCCTCCTTCTCCTCCCCATCCTCCTCCTGTTGCTGCTCTCCCACCTCCTCCTCTTCCTTCTCCCCCCCCCTCCTCCTCCTCCCCATCCTCCTCCTGTTGCTGCTCTCCCTCCTCCTCCTCTTCCTTCTCCCCCCCCTCCTCCTCCTCCCCATCCTCCTCCTGTTGCTGCTCTCCCTCCTCCTTCTCCCCCTCCTCCTCCTCCCCATCCTCCTCCTGTTGCTGCTATCCCTCCTCCTCCTCATCCTTCTCCCCCTCCTCCTCCTCCTCCCCATCCTCCTCCTGTTGCTGCTCTCCCTCCTCCTCCCCCTTCCCCCCCTCCCCCTTTTCCCCCTCCTCCTGTTGCTGCTGCAGTTGCAGTACTACTAATTATTTCTTGTGAGATTTTATCCTGAGTCTCCTTATAGTCCTTCTTTTCGTATCTCATGTCTCTATTCATCATCCTCAGAGACTCAATCTTTCTCAGAAGCTCAGTGACTTGAGATCGATCTTCATCTTTGTTACTGAAAACATGATAACCTCTTGAACACTGGTCAACTACTGACTGCAGTGTTTCAGATTTACTCAGATAAGCTTCTATTGGCTCCTTTAACTGATCTCCATGAGTAAAGAGCACTATTCTATGTTTTAGGAAAGTCCTACTGTGTCGGTCACAGTGATTTTTTGTCCATCCACCTCTGTTTGTTCTGACTTACAGATTCGGGTCATAGATTCAGAAGAATTACCTTCTTCAAATAATTTTCTATCTCCACCTATAATGGTGTTTGCCGATGCACTCTTTCCTGATCAGTCTTACCCAACAGTATAATATTCACTTCTGACATTGTAAATAAGAGAACAGACAGATAACTATGTATATATCTATTGTGTATACTGTATATACAGTACAGTACAGGCACGTTTGTATTTTAACCCCCAAAAAAGGTTTAAGCCAGTTATTTATATATTTTGCTCTAGTGTGTCTGTAGGAAATATCAGTTTACATTTAAAAACATACATTTTGCTATTAATTGTAATAATCCAGTGAGATTTTGTATGCAGAAGCAGTCTGACAACAGCCGGTGCTCCACACGGAGATCTGATCTCACCATCATTGAGTCCATCTGGGATTACATGAAGAAACAGATTAAACTGAGACAAACTAAATCCAGAAGAACATCTCGGGTTACTTGACTGTAACCCTGTTCCCTGAAATATTGGGAATAAGATGCTGTGCTTGATATAAGCATTATGGGGAAAACGTCTTTGTTTGACCGGTTGTGAACACACGGAGCAAACACGCCAAAGAATTTGGCTTAAATAACCTAAAAGTAACTGGAAGATAATGGATATACAGTCAAAATGTTTACTTTTGGTAGATAGTTGGAGTGAGGGTGCAAAATAGCCTTGACCAATCCAGGGACAAAGTCTAAGCAGGATAGTGAAACCGACAGCCTGTGAATCCCCAATCCCCTTTAGTGGCAAGATAGCCATAAGGAAAACCCTCTTTAGAGTCAGAAGCTTGACCGCCGCCGACTTTAGTGATTCAAAGGGGTTGTCGCCTTGCCCCTCAAGGACCACGGCTAAACTTTCTTTCTGACTCTTTCACTCTCTGTCGCCTAGCTCCATGAATGAAGCGGGCAATCGAAGGTGTTCCCCACTGAAACTCTGTCAATCAGAGCATGGCACAAAGAAATGGGGGCCACAAATACTCTGAGAGTAGCAGGACATGTGCCTGTACAGTGGAATTGGTCTGCATGATGTATGATACACCACCTTTCAAAGACGCACCACTTAAGGGCATACATTCTTCTAGTGGAGGGAGCCCTAGCACTCAGAAGAGTATTTGTAACATCAGCTGAAAGTCCAGCATCTCTTAAGCTGGGCTCAGACTATAGGAGTTTTTAAATCCTAACCAATTATGAAATCTGGTGGCATCACTCACATAAGGAGAATCTTCACAGATGTTTTTCTCTCAAATCTCAAACATGCACACACTATTTTAACATTTTGCGCAAGATATTATTAAGATTATCATGCCAGGATGAGCACCTCACGTGATCTCATGGGGAAGCAGATGTAAACATGTACGTAGCAGATCATCATTGATGTCTCAACAGGTAATGTTTACATTTGCTAGCAGCTTTCTACACTCGCCCAGTGTGTTCAAAACCAAGGCGATTTCTCCCCAGCTCTTCTCTATGTCCGTACGGTTGTGTCATGTTTTCGAAGACACTTTATACAGGCAGTCGTGTTGTTGCAACATTTCCACACTCCACTTCGCCATCTCTGCTTTTCAACAGACCCGCACAGCAGCTTGTTTCACGGTCTCGATTTCAAAAGTGCTCTCATTCAGGGGCCAAACATGAATATTCCATAACTCGGGCCAGGGATAGAATTTCTTCCCCTGCTCCTGTTCAGTATCACAGAGGGCGATAAATCTTTCCCAGATCTGGCTGACCACATCGGGATGGAGCTTCCAATCCCCATGTATGACCTCTCTGGATAATAAATCTGCTCCCATATTCATGCGTCCGGGAACGTGACTCACCTTGAGGGACAGGAACTTGTCCTGAGCCCAAAGCAGAACCTTCTGCGCTAGTTTGTTCAAACAGCGCAAACGCAGCTTCCGCCCAGCAGGCTGCCAACATGGTGGAGAACACCATGGACCAGAAGGTCCAGACTCTGCACGCCATGTGCAACCTCAACGGAGTCAAAGCAACCATGCAAGCTCATAATTTCTTCTTCAATCGATGCAGAAGAACTTGATCACCATGTCAAGGCCATCGAATGGAACCAACAAACTTTCTCCTGCGATTTCACCTCGGATGGTCTTCTACAGCTCAGACTAAATGCAAGTAAAGTACGAAACAGAAATTGCTGTGTAGTTAGTAAAACTGTAAACTCTTTGTTCAGACAAAGAAGTTTATTAATGGTGGTTCTAGACTCTGCATAACTTCATCCATCTGTTCTGACCCTTTTCCCTCCAACCACTTTAACCTTACATCTTGTCATGTATGTATTGTGTATGTCATGTATGTTGGTCCTGACTCCGTGCCTGCAAACATATTGTCCCTTAAATGATCAATCTTGCTATGCGCTCTAAGCGCTTAGGTAAATTCAAAGAAATAATTATTTTTTCTGTGGCCATGAAAAATATCCTTTTTTTAAGAATTAAATGAATAATCAATACTGAACGTCCTTAGGACGAACTGATTGAATGATTGTAATGTTTAATGTAGCTACATCAAGTTAATCTATTTAACTGATTTAAATATTCATAATTAATCATAATGAATAATCATAATGAGTTATGAATAATTATTAATAATTCCCCTCAGAGCTAATTTGCTAAAACCTCGAGTAACTACTCATATGCTTCATCATCGCGGGAAGAGTGCTTGGGGGTGCCGTTCTCAAAGTCCATCTCCAAATGGCTATTTTGCCATTTAATTTATTAGATGTAGCCAAGAACAGCCAGACAAGATTTTAATACAAGCATTTAACTTGATCAGATGAGTATTTAAATCATCACTCAGAACTGAATGCAGCCAAATATCAACCAGACAAGTAAAAACGGTCTGGATGAAAGGCAGAATAGAGTTATTTTCATATTAGAGCAGTTTCAACAAAAAAATCATAAAATCATAGCTTGCAAACACACATAATCGAGACCTGTCTCCCGTTCCTCATCCAGATCTACTTGCGATTTGCAAGATGAGTGCAAAGGACTTTAATAGTAACAACTTTTTAAAGTCCCTGTAAAGTCAAAATCAAACATGTGTTCTGAGTTTGTCACACCACAGACAAATATGTTATTAACCCCCCAGCCAAAATGTAAATCATAAAAAAATCAGCTAAGTAAATAAAATAGCTTATCAAAATCTTGAAAAACTAAGCAGAATTCTCTGCTCCCAAATACTGGGGGCGTGTATGGTGTCAGTGCCGAAAAGGCTCAAAGGGAGCTCTCTGCAGGGCGGATAAGACCACTGTGTGGTCCCAAGAGGGTATGAGAGGAGAGCGAGGAGGATTTAGTCTCCTAGCCCCCCTCAGGGGGGACCTGCTCCTTGTCCTGCCCCGCAGCTATATAGGACTTCGCCACCAAAGTAGACAAAAACCGTCTCCGGTTACGTATGTAACCTAGGTTCCCTGAGAACAGGGAACGAGACGCTGCGTCAGCTTGACGCTACGGGGAACGCCTTCAGCGTGACAGGTGTCTGAATCACAATCGAATCACGTCAATCCTATTGACCGGCGACAGCCCATGACATCATCAAAGTGCGACCAGGAAGTATATAAGGGCGCCTTACCAACATGACACCGCCTCTTCGTCTGAAGGGACTGTTCGGCGGGCAGGCCCTGAGGCATGGCAAAGCGACGCAGCGTCTCGTTCCCTGTTCTCAGGGAACCTAGGTTACATACGTAACCGGAGACGTTCCCTTTCGAAAGGGAACTCGCGCTGCGTCAGCTTGACGCTACGGGGAACGAAATACCAACGCCGCCATGCCGAGGGGAGTGCATGCTCACTGGCAGTGACAACTGTCAGGACAAGCAAATTCAAATGAAATGCCTGAACCACTCCCCCTCTGGTCACACAAGGCTGTCAGTGACAGCATTCCCTACGGTCATAGCCCGAGCTATAAGCCTCGTCAGGAACCTTAGTGCGGCTGCACGAGGTCCTATTCAGGCCGCTCAAAGGCCTGGATCCAACCCATTCAAAGGAAGGGGGCTCCTTTAAGGGAATGTGGCTAGGGGGCCCTAGGGCGCCCCAGCCAGCCACTAACGCCGCCAAGGCGGCCTAGCTTGGTGCCTTTTTCAAGGGGCACTTCGGCCGGGCCATCCTTGTCTGTTCGAGAACAGAGCCTCTGGATACTCGCCTCCTGAAGAGGCATCCAGTCCAAGGGACTGCAGAATGGCAGTGTCCTCCTCGAGCCGGATCTCAGAGACGGGCATCCTGGAGAGCAGTACTCAGCATAGCGCTTTCTACCCTTGCCAGCGAGGGGAGTCAATCTGCTCGATCCTAGGATCTACTGAGCTATTATCAGGTAGAAACACTCAGGAGGCCAGACTGGCCTAAAAGCTGATCCAACTTGGGAGGCCTCGCGAGGGGCCTACGACCATCTGATCAGGCCCAGGCAGCTTCGGGCTCACAGACGACCCTCGGAGAGAGGGGAGCTTAGGAAGGGGCTGCCCGGTAGGTAAGCCAGGTTGTAGGCTAGATTCCCTCCCATGGGAACCAAGTAGCAGAAGCGACCTCAGTCGCGCCAGGGTAAGACCATCCTCAGATGCTGCATCTGGAACCTAATTACATTACTCATGACAGGATACTCGGCAAAACAACGCCCTGGACCCCCTAAACGGGGGGAGTACCACGTACGCCACCCGCCCAATGAAGGACCTAGCTTTTGAAGCGGCCTATCGTTTAAATGCAAGGGCGTCAGCCATGGCAATGCTCTGGCTACAAGGGAGCTCACTACCATACCATTTTTTTTTTTTTTTTTACAAAAGTTAGGAAGTGCCGCTCAACCCAAGCCATGGGTGAGGCAGAATGATACAGAGCTAGGTTAGCGAAATACTCTAATCTACCCTGTTTTAACAGAGGAGTACTGCCACATGCCAGGTATAATTCCAAAGAACTGGCGGCTTAAAACAACTAGCTCTGGAGGGCAAAGTTGAACAACATATACAACATCCTTACACCAAACAAAAAGGATGGCCTACCCCTCCAAGCGACCACTGGCTAGGTCGCTATCACATACTGCACAGCACCATCTGTATTGCTAGTAAAAAACCCCGAACACAGAAAAGGGGGCGGGCCTTGGCCGGACGACTCTACGTAAGAGACGGCTACATTAGGGAAAATTTTTTTTTTTTTTTTTTAACCCTAGAAGCGTAGGCCAAAATAGATCTAAACCTGTTTTGTTTTAATGGGCTCTTTTTAGATCTAGCTGTAGTTGAAACAGTCTGATCCCAATTCTCTAGCCAGTCTTACACTGAGAGAGGACGCAGGCCGCTCTACCCTGAGGTGGCTACCAGTTACAAGCTTGAAGCTGGGAATTCTTACACGCAGCCTTCCTATATTCAGAGAAAAGCGCTACACACCCGCAGGAATGAGCCGGTGATATTCCCGTTTTTTTTTTTTTTTTAGAGATAAAAAACATAATCAACAGCGCTTGCAAAAACCTGCTGAATATACTTTTAAAGCAACTGGCTTGTAAATTGCATTCGTTCTGGCCGTCCACAGAAATATCCAACTACTCCAAAGTGATCCCGAAATCCTCAGCAGGGAGCATGGAACAGAAAATGTATTAATATTTTCCCCACAGGGGACTTACCCGCTCGCCTGCAGCGCGCCATTGATATTCAACCACAATCTTTATTCATAATGTGTGTGCTTAGGTGCAGCATTACCACCGACCCGCTCGAGGGCGCTCTCACACACCAGGCCTGGCGGGCCGTCAGAGATTGGGGTACTTCCTTTTCCCGCTCATCACGGGCCCACCGCCTGATGTAAGAGGCGTAGGGGAAAAGGGAAATATTAGAAGGAGGAAGGGCCTGCGTTAGTCTAGCGCCTCCTCGGAGGCGGAGACTGATCCCAACGTGGCCCTCCACGGCGCTGGTTCCGGGTCACTTGTCCGACGTCCTTCCTCTTCTGAGTGCGGGAGTCACGCTTTTTCCACGCCCTGCTCCAACCAGGAGGGGGCGCGCGAGAAGCGACGCTGGCTCGCTGGTCCTGCCGCCAGTCCTCAGACCGTGACGGACCGGAGCTTCCCGCCTGTCTGGGTGCCGCCCCGGATCTCCGCGGGATGCATGATCTAAATGCCGCGCGCCCTCGCCTCTCTAAACCTTCCCACCACCGCCTCGACGGAGGTGCCGAAGAGTTCAGAGGGCGAGACCGGGGCATCGAGGAGAAAGGTCTTTTCTTTCCCCCCGATGTCCGCCAGGTTCAGCCACAGATGTCTCTCCGTGGCCACCATGGCCGCCATCGAACGACCGATGGCGACCGCTGTTTGTTTGGTAGCCCGGAGAGCAAAATCTGTGGTGCGACGCAGCTCGGCCATCGCATCAGGGGGTAGGCCCTCCCCCTGATCGAGATCCCTCAGCAGATCAGCCTGGTAAGCTTGCAACACCGCCATAGTGTGCAATGCCGACGCAGCCTGACCTGCCGACGTGTATGCCCTGCCATTAAGGCGCGAGGTGGTCTTCAGCGCCTTAGAGGGCAGGGCGGGAGTTGTCAGTGTCGATGGCCTCCCAGACGCGAGATAGTTCGCGAACGTCTCGTCGATTGGTGGCATCGACACATAACCGGACTCGGCGGATCCCTCGACATCAGCGAAATTCCCTCGCTGATAACGAAAGATCCGGGCCGAGTACGGCTTCTTCCATGCCCCCGAGATCTGATCATGAAGATCGGGGAGGAATGGAAGGCTCCCGGGAGCTGCTGGATTGACGTCGGAGAGAAACCGATCGTCAAGGCGGCTCGAACGCGCGGGCTCTCTCCTCGCGCGCCGCCACTGTAGCTGCAGTCTAGCAGTGGCACGCTCCATCACTTCCAGCAGCTCGTCATACACGGGGCAGGGCGGCTGAGAGGGTTCAGCCTCAGCTGATATTTCGTCACCACCC
Organism: Gobio gobio; assembly: GCF_949357685.1. Lineage (NCBI taxonomy): Eukaryota > Metazoa > Chordata > Actinopteri > Cypriniformes > Gobionidae > Gobio > Gobio gobio. The sequence goes on from NC_137107.1 coordinate 4,592,504, forward strand.
TGCTCAGCTACCCCTTGCTCATCCGGAAGAACACCAGCTGACGAAAGGGAGGAAAGGTCTGACTCCTCCCCCGGCAGCTGCCCCTCGCGATCTGACCGATCGTCAGAGAGAACCACGCCTCTCTCTAGACGATGAGCCAGATCCATCTGGGAACCCCATGATTGTAGCCGGCGCTCGGCCTCAGCACCGGCGGGACCGTCCCCAGAAGCTGGACCCACTTCCCTCGAGAAGAGGGCCAGACGAGAGCGGAGCGTCCGGATGGGAAGACGCTCGCAGTTGGCACAGGAGGCTCCCTCGAGAACCTCCCGCGCGTGCTCTTCCCCCAGACAAAACACACAAAGGGTATGTGTGTCCTCAGGTGTAAGGAACCTGGGACACGGATCCGCGCACTTCCGGAAGTTATGCTTGGACTTCCCTGTGTGTTTCATTGTAGCTTTCGTGATTCTTTCTCTCGAAGCAGACAAACAGTCCCTGAAGACGAAGAAGCGGTGTCATGTTGGTAAGGCGCCCTTATATACTTCCTGGTCGCACTTTGATGATGTCATGGGCTGTCGCCGGTCAATAGGATTGACGTGATTCGATTGTGATTCAGACACCTGTCACGCTGAAGGCGTTCCCCGTAGCGTCAAGCTGACGCAGCGCGAGTTCCCTTTCGAAAGGGAACTACAGGCTTTTGAGGGGTGCTTAGGATCACCGCACCATGTTGAAGCACTCTGCGGACACAGTTGCATCGCAACAGAGCATTCAACAGGAGGTCCCAGTGTACTCTTTAGCCGCTGCCCCATCAAGGGTAGAGAAGGCGGAGGAACGGTCCCACTGCTTTAGTCCTGACACTCGCGGATAGATATACTAAAAAAAAAAAGGTTCTATATGGCACCAAAAATGGTTCTTGGCTCGTAATTATAGGGGAACCTTTTTTAGTGCTATAAAGCACCAATTTTGGTGCTTCAGTGGTTCTTCAGCGGTTCTTCAGAGGTGCTATATAGCACCTTAGTCAAAGAACCGCTGAAGAACCTGGCCCGAACTCCAGGCGCGCTTCGTCAACCGAAAATGCCTGCAGGTCCCCTACCCTCTTGATGGAGGCCAATGCGGTCAGTGGCGCTGTCTTCATAGACAAGAACTTAATATCGACCGATCGCAAAGGCTCAAATGGAGACCTCTGCAGAGCATTTAGAACTACTGAGAGGTCCCAAGAGGGTACGAGGGGAGAGCGAGGAGGATGTAGTCTCCTGGCTCCCCTCAGGAACCTGATGACCAGGTCGTGCTGACTTACCTTTTCGTCCCCCAAGAGATCGTGGTAGGCACATATTGCGGCCACATACACTTTAAGGGTGGAGGGAGACAGCCTTCGCTCCAACCCCTCTTGGAGGAACGATAGCACGGACCCGATCGGGCATTTCCAGGGGTCTTCTTGGTGGGAAGAACACCAGGTGACAAAGAGGTTCCACTTCAACGCATAGGCCGGCGTAGAGGACTCTGCCCTAGCGGAAGTGATGGTAGCCACCACCGGAGGTGGTAGGGTACTCAAACCTGCCGTGTCCCGTCCAGGAGCCACACGTGGAGGAATCGCGTAGCCGCGCCTGACGGTATTCGCGACCCAGCGGGACAGTCCCGGAAGCTGAAGCCAGGCTCCCAGGAACTGCACCAGCGGGGTCATTCTGACCACAGACGTACCCAGGGTGGGGAAGCGAGGCAGCGTTACCGGCCCGGACGTGGGAGGCATTTGGGCTTCCCGGTGTGGGGGTGCGGTTAACGGCTGCGTCCTGACAGAGGAGACCAGGAAAGGATGCACGTTCCACTGGGGTCTGCTCTGAAAGGAGGCTGGCGACAGAGAGGGACGAGAGCGGCGTGGCCCTGGGGCGGCGCACACTATCGTCACCAGTCTCTGGGGGCTCAGGGATGGGAATGTCAATTCTTTCTTTAACCACATTGGGGTGCTGCTGACCCTGGGGGCAGCAGCTGAACAAAAGATTCTCCCCCGGCCCTCCACCGGGGGACGGAGTTGCCCTGCTGCCATCTCCCTGAAAGAATTTCTCATCCCTGAGCCGTCCGCATCAGGAGCGCCGCTTGGCCTGGCGTTTAGCGGGGCGCGGGGCGGCCTGAGCGGACTGGAGCGCCTTCCTACTTCCTGTGCAATGCCGACGCAGCCTGACCTGCCGACGTGTATGCCCTGCCATTAAGGCGCGAGGTGGTCTTCAGCGCCTTAGAGGGCAGGGCGGGAGTTGTCAGTGTCGATGGCCTCCCAGACGCGAGATAGTTCGCGAACGTCTCGTCGATTGGTGGCATCGACACATAACCGGACTCGGCGGATCCCTCGACATCAGCGAAATTCCCTCGCTGATAACGAAAGATCCGGGCCGAGTACGGCTTCTTCCATGCCCCCGAGATCTGATCATGAAGATCGGGGAGGAATGGAAGGCTCCCGGGAGCTGCTGGATTGACGTCGGAGAGAAACCGATCGTCAAGGCGGCTCGAACGCGCGGGCTCTCTCCTCGCGCGCCGCCACTGTAGCTGCAGTCTAGCAGTGGCACGCTCCATCACTTCCAGCAGCTCGTCATACACGGGGCAGGGCGGCTGAGAGGGTTCAGCCTCAGCTGATATTTCGTCACCACCCTGCTCAGCTACCCCTTGCTCATCCGGAAGAACACCAGCTGACGAAAGGGAGGAAAGGTCTGACTCCTCCCCCGGCAGCTGCCCCTCGCGATCTGACCGATCGTCAGAGAGAACCACGCCTCTCTCTAGACGATGAGCCAGATCCATCTGGGAACCCCATGATTGTAGCCGGCGCTCGGCCTCAGCACCGGCGGGACCGTCCCCAGAAGCTGGACCCACTTCCCTCGAGAAGAGGGCCAGACGAGAGCGGAGCGTCCGGATGGGAAGACGCTCGCAGTTGGCACAGGAGGCTCCCTCGAGAACCTCCCGCGCGTGCTCTTCCCCCAGACAAAACACACAAAGGGTATGTGTGTCCTCAGGTGTAAGGAACCTGGGACACGGATCCGCGCACTTCCGGAAGTTATGCTTGGACTTCCCTGTGTGTTTCATTGTAGCTTTCGTGATTCTTTCTCTCGAAGCAGACAAACAGTCCCTGAAGACGAAGAAGCGGTGTCATGTTGGTAAGGCGCCCTTATATACTTCCTGGTCGCACTTTGATGATGTCATGGGCTGTCGCCGGTCAATAGGATTGACGTGATTCGATTGTGATTCAGACACCTGTCACGCTGAAGGCGTTCCCCGTAGCGTCAAGCTGACGCAGCGCGAGTTCCCTTTCGAAAGGGAACTACAGGCTTTTGAGGGGTGCTTAGGATCACCGCACCATGTTGAAGCACTCTGCGGACACAGTTGCATCGCAACAGAGCATTCAACAGGAGGTCCCAGTGTACTCTTTAGCCGCTGCCCCATCAAGGGTAGAGAAGGCGGAGGAACGGTCCCACTGCTTTAGTCCTGACACTCGCGGATAGATATACTAAAAAAAAAAAGGTTCTATATGGCACCAAAAATGGTTCTTGGCTCGTAATTATAGGGGAACCTTTTTTAGTGCTATAAAGCACCAATTTTGGTGCTTCAGTGGTTCTTCAGCGGTTCTTCAGAGGTGCTATATAGCACCTTAGTCAAAGAACCGCTGAAGAACCTGGCCCGAACTCCAGGCGCGCTTCGTCAACCGAAAATGCCTGCAGGTCCCCTACCCTCTTGATGGAGGCCAATGCGGTCAGTGGCGCTGTCTTCATAGACAAGAACTTAATATCGACCGATCGCAAAGGCTCAAATGGAGACCTCTGCAGAGCATTTAGAACTACTGAGAGGTCCCAAGAGGGTACGAGGGGAGAGCGAGGAGGATGTAGTCTCCTGGCTCCCCTCAGGAACCTGATGACCAGGTCGTGCTGACTTACCTTTTCGTCCCCCAAGAGATCGTGGTAGGCACATATTGCGGCCACATACACTTTAAGGGTGGAGGGAGACAGCCTTCGCTCCAACCCCTCTTGGAGGAACGATAGCACGGACCCGATCGGGCATTTCCAGGGGTCTTCTTGGTGGGAAGAACACCAGGTGACAAAGAGGTTCCACTTCAACGCATAGGCCGGCGTAGAGGACTCTGCCCTAGCGGAAGTGATGGTAGCCACCACCGGAGGTGGTAGGGTACTCAAACCTGCCGTGTCCCGTCCAGGAGCCACACGTGGAGGAATCGCGTAGCCGCGCCTGACGGTATTCGCGACCCAGCGGGACAGTCCCGGAAGCTGAAGCCAGGCTCCCAGGAACTGCACCAGCGGGGTCATTCTGACCACAGACGTACCCAGGGTGGGGAAGCGAGGCAGCGTTACCGGCCCGGACGTGGGAGGCATTTGGGCTTCCCGGTGTGGGGGTGCGGTTAACGGCTGCGTCCTGACAGAGGAGACCAGGAAAGGATGCACGTTCCACTGGGGTCTGCTCTGAAAGGAGGCTGGCGACAGAGAGGGACGAGAGCGGCGTGGCCCTGGGGCGGCGCACACTATCGTCACCAGTCTCTGGGGGCTCAGGGATGGGAATGTCAATTCTTTCTTTAACCACATTGGGGTGCTGCTGACCCTGGGGGCAGCAGCTGAACAAAAGATTCTCCCCCGGCCCTCCACCGGGGGACGGAGTTGCCCTGCTGCCATCTCCCTGAAAGAATTTCTCATCCCTGAGCCGTCCGCATCAGGAGCGCCGCTTGGCCTGGCGTTTAGCGGGGCGCGGGGCGGCCTGAGCGGACTGGAGCGCCTTCCTACGCCGTTCTCCACGACCCAGCCCGGGTGATGGCTGCTGCTGGGGCCGGGCGGGAGGGGCGGGAGCCTTAGGAGGGCGCCCTTGTCGGCGAGCAGGCTGAGGCGACTGTGCCGGTGGCTGGGTGGAGGCAGCAGCTGGCCGCCGGGGCAGTATATGTTTTATAGCCTCAGTCTGAAGAGGCCAGCCTGGGATATGGGGGCATCGAGGAAATGTATCCGCTCGGTGTCCCGCATATCGGCCAGGTTTAGCCATAGGTGTCGCTGCTGGACCACAGCTGTGGACATCACCTGACCCAGGGAGCGTGCGGTCACCTTTGCGCCCGGAGGGCGAGGTCGGTGGCGACACGCAGCTCGTCCACGAGCCCTGGATCAGCTCCACCCTCGTGCATGTCCTTGAGCATCCTGGCCTGGTAGACCTGAAGGATGGCCATGGCATGCAAAGAGGCGGCAGCCTGCCCCGCAGCTCTGTACGTTTTCGCCACCAAGGTTGATGTGAAACGACAGGCTTTGGAGGGGTGCTTAGGATCACCACGCCAGCTCGAAGCGTTCTGCGGACACAGTTGCATCGCAACAGTACGTTCGACTGGGGGGACCCCAGTGTACCCTTTGGCCGCGGCCCCATCGAGAGTGGAGAAGGCGGAAGAAGTCGCCGAAACGGTCGCGGGAAGACAACGGGGACTTCCAGGACCGTGCAACCTCTTCATGCAGCTCGGGAAAGAAAGGTATTGGGGGCGGGGACTGACGGGTGTCAGCGTGCGGCACCCCCAAAAACCAATCGTCTAGCCGCGAGCACTCAGGACAGGGCGGAGGGTTCCACTCTATCCCGAGACTCGCGGCCGCCCGAGACAGCATGGCTGTCAGCTCCGGATCCGACTCGGGCAATGCTGGCGCGCCCGAAGGCGGCAGCACAGCCGAGTCATCATCCTCTGAGAACTCGAGCCCACCTTGTGATGCAGTGACCGACATCGCATCATCCTCCAGAGCGCCAAACGAGATGCGCGGGGGGGCCGGAGCCGGGCCGGAGCCGGGCCCGCGATCTCCACCTGAACGCTCGCGGGTTGCGGTGCGCTTGAGGGGGGTGTGGCCCGAGGCATGAGCGTCGAGGCTTTGTTCCACACCGTCACCCTCAGGTCACTCTGGCCACCAGCCAAAGTACCGCCTCTCGCGGAGACGGTAGATTGGGGTGTGGCAGAGAGGACTCTCACTTCTTTACGAAGCTCATTGAGTCTCGACCGCAGCACCGCGATGGTCATGTTCCCGCAGTGGGAACATGACGCATCCACAAACGCTGCCTGAGCATGCTGAAAGCCCAAGCATACCAAGCAGTGATTGTGCCCATCGGAAGATGAAAGCAACCGGCCACACCCAGAAGTGCACGGGCGAGACATCCTGAAAAGGACGTGCCACGTGCAAGCTCTTTTGTGAGAGGAAGCTTCGCAGTGAAACTCCGAAGCGCCCAGGGAAACACACACCAGCTGTCTAGTGGACCACTGCGCAGATCAGCAGGCAGGCAGTATGTGATCGCTGGAACGCACCGTTGACACCAACGCCACTGGAAAGCTGCTCGTCTCGAAGGCTGACAAAGACTCAGTTGCAGGCTTGTTGGAGTGAAGAGATCCTCTTGGCTCCAAAGCAGAAACATAATGTGATGTTGCCAGCGTACTTCCTTATATACCCATGAGGTGGGGTGGAGTTACGCATGCAAATTCCGCATGCCCATGGCACTGCAATGCCATTGGGCCCTGTTAGACTCCTCGAAGGTAATTGCCGTCTAAGCGAAACCCCCATTCGTTAGTCACTAACGTTACGTCGTAGTGACTGAACGAAAGGGAACTCAGAATTTCAGGCTTGCATGAGTGAGGAGATGCTCTTGGCTCTGAAGCAGAAACAATGCGAGATTGCCAGCGTCCTTCCTTTATACCCACGCTGTGGGGCGGAGTTACGCTATGCAAATTCTGCAGACCCATGGCATTTCCTTGCCATTGGCTCGTTTTGTAAGATCTTGAAGGTGAAAGGCTTCAAAGCGAAAGCGTAACACGGAGTGACTGAACGAAAGGGAACTAACAGTACTGACAGACTCGCGATCGAGCAGTCGAACTGATGCGAATGTGCTCTAGTTATTATATTGTTAGGGGAGGAGCCAAATGCACAGTGGCTCCAGTGCGTCATCGAGCCAGCAATGGTGAAAAACTGTTTAATGATCTAACTCCACAATTCAGTCGTACACAGTTCACAATCTTTGTAATGTGTTTCAGCAATACATTTCTAACATTTACAATGTGTTTAGAAACAAATCTCAGAATTGCCTTTACAGGGACTTTAAACAAGCACTTGCTCTTGCGTATCATAATCAGGGATGGGCTGTGAGCAGGGCGGCATACATCTCTCGCTAGATTCTTTTCTTCTCATGTAGAGAGAAAGAGTGTGTGAAAAGGCTTTATTCCTGCCTAGCAAAACCAGCTCCTAACAAAAGAGGATAGTTTGAGATGAAAGGTTTGTTTCAGCACACAGTACACAATGCGGTTCTGAAGACAAAATTACCCAGTGAGCGCACCGGTTTCACCTCTATTTATAGCCTCTGACGTGCACATTCTGATGACATCATCATCAGAGGTAATTTAAGCCAAATTCTTAGGCGTTTGCCACGCGTTCAAAACCGGTCAAATGAAGACATTTTCCCCATAGCTCTTAAATCAAGCGCAGCATTGAGAGTAACTTTTGAAAGAGAACTGTGACAATGTCTCCAAGACGCTTGAAGAAACCTACCTGCAAACTACCTGAAAACGTCTCCGGTTACGACTGTAACCCTTGTTCCCCGAGAAGGGAACGAGACACTGTGTCGTCGAGTGACAACACTCTGGGAACGCCCACCGCGTTACGCATCTGAAGTATGAATGAAATCAAGCCAATCTGATTGGTGGTGTGTCATGACGTAGTAGATGACGGCATACCCGGAAGATACGGGTGGCCCACCCGGCTGCCTCGCAAACCTCCTGAAGCGAGACACCAAAAAGGAGGGCCACTGAGGAGTCGATGCAGGCAGCCCTTTTTTGGGTGAGCCAAAGCACACCAACAATTGGTCCGACCTTCTCCACTGGGAAGACCTCTCCAGATAAATACTTAAGGCTCTGACAAGGCAGAGCAGGTGAAGTCTCCCCTCTTCCGCCATCAGGTGGGGAGGAGGATGGAAAGCCTGAAGAACCAGAGACCGTGCCCCTTGAGATGGCACCTTGGGTATATAGCCCGATCTAGGGTGTAAGATGGCCCTGACTCCGCCAGGGGAAAACTCCAGGCAAGTTGGCGTGACCGCCAAGGCCTGGAGATCTCCCACTCTCCTGAGAGAGGTAATGGCGAGGAGAGAGGCCACCTTAAGGGTCAGGTTCTTCGGCTCAGCCGACTCCAGTGGCTCGAAGGGGGCCTCAGCCAACCCTTCAAGTACCACCGCCAGGTCCCAGGTTGGGACTCTGGAGCGAGCCGCAGACCTCATCCTCCGAGCCCCACAGAGGAACTGTACAAGTACCATCTTCAGGTGCTTCCCAAAGGGTCCATCACCTAGAGGTGCGTGGAAAGCCCCAAGGGCAGCCACGTACATCTTCAGGGTGGATGGGGTAAGACCAGAGGAGAAGCGATCTTGGAGGAACTCCAGCACTGAAGCCACTGGGCAGTTAACTGGGTCCACCTCACGCTCTCTACGCCAAGTGGAGAACACATTCCACTTGAGGCTGTACAGTCTCCTGGTGGAAGGAGCCCTGGAGCTGAGTAAAGTCTCGACCACCTCTGCTGACAGGCCCGCCTCTAGGTACCGAGCCCCCTCAGGGGCCAGACCCAGAGGCTCCATAACTCCGGCCGGGGGTGAAATATTGTGCCCCCTGCCTGCGAGAGCAGATCCCTCCTCAGGCACATTTGTGCCCGCATCGATGTGGAGTCCCATACAACCCCCAGGAACGTAGTCCGCTGGGAGGGTATCAACACGCTCTTCTTCGTGTTGAGTCTCAGCCCCAAGCAACCGATGTGGGCCAGAACGACATCTCGATGCCGAACCGCCATCTTGCGCGACTTGGCCCGAATGAGCCAGTCGTCGATGTAATTGAGCATACGGATGCCCTGGAGTCTTAGCGGAGCCAGTGCTGCATCCATACACTTGGTGAAGGTGCGAGGGGAGAGTGCCAGGCCGAAGGGAATGACCCGATATTGGTACGCTTCGCCCCCGAAAGCGAACCTCAGGAACTTCCTGTGACATGGAAGTATGCGTCCTTCAGATCTATCGTGACGAACCAGTCCTCAAACTGGATCTGACTCACGATGGCTGGAATTGTGAGCATCTTGAACCTGAATCTCCTCAGAGACCGATTCAAGAGCCTGAGATCTATTATCGGATGCAACCCACCATCCTTCTTGGGAACTGTGAAGTACCGGCTGTAGAACCCGGACTCCCTGTCTGCCAGAGGGACCCGTTCTATGGCCTCCTTGGCTAACAGGGCTTGTACTTCTTGTTCCATAACCCGAACCTGCTCTGGGCCAACCACAGTCCGGACCACCCCGTTGAACTTCGGGGGAGGAGAACTGAACTGAAGCCTGTAACCCAGCTCTACAGTCTGCAGGACCCATGTAGACACACTCGGAAGGCATGACCATGCGCCGAGATAATCTACTAAGGGAACCAGCCTCTCGAGGCTGGCCTCGGGTGTCAACCGAGACTCGTTCCCGACCCCCTGAAGCGGCTGACCGGCAGGGAGCAGTCGAGAATGATTTTCGGTGGGTGCACACGTTCGCTGCACAGTCGCAAGTCCTATTGGAGGCGACGAAGGCAGCGTGCGTGTGCGGGAAATCAGTGAGGCCCGAAGCTAGGACCGCTTGGTGGAAGCCTTCTTTGCCTGAAGGACAGTCCTCAGATCGGCCTTAGGCTCGGAAGGCTTACCACGAGAGCGTCGCCTCTTTTGTCAAGCTCCCTCGGGAGGGGCGCGGGAGGCGACGCTCTCTTTTTGCACCTGCCGGTGTGAGGAGCTAGCAGACGGCCGAGGCTGCCCTTTTGAGACAGCCTTCCCCGAGGAGCTGGACCGTCAAGGGAGGTACTGCTGGAAAGCCGCCGACTGTTTCTTCACCTCCTGGAACCTCTCGACGACGGTGTTAACCACGCTGCCGAAAAGCCCAGAAGGTGAAATTGGGGAATCCAGGAGAAAGTGTTTATCTCTCTCCCTCATCACCGACAGATTTAACCATAAGTGTCTCTCCACACACACCATACCAGCCATGGAGCGGCCGATGGCGCGGGCCGTCTCCTTGGTGATGCGTAGAGACAAGTTGGTGGCTTTCCTCAGTTCTAGTACATCGTCCGGAGACGGACCCTCACCCTCGTCAAGCTCCTTGAGGAGGTCAGCCTGGTAGGCCTGCAACACCGCCATGGTGTGCAGACAACTACCAGCCCGCCCGGCCGCCATATAGGCTCTACCCACCAGCGCTGATGTATCGCGGCATGGCTTGGTGGGTAGCACCGGGGCCTTAAGGGACAAAGCGGCCTCGGGAGAAAGATAGTTCGCGAGAGCTTCTTCCACCCGAGGCAGCGTCCCATAACCCTGCTCAGCCGCCCCCAGCACATTACCAAAATCAAGTACTGGGGGGTTGGAAACTCTGGCTGAGTAGGGTTTGTCCCAAGACCTACACAACTCATTGTGTAAGTCTGGGAAGTACGGTAGGCCCTGGCGTGGAGGTTAAGGCCTGCGCCTGAAGAACCGTTCATCCAGCTTCCTCGGAGCCAGACAGCTGAAGCATCGGGTTCTCCGCCCCGTGTGGAAGCCCGCGAAGCCTATGCTCTATGCCCTAGAACCCGATGCTTCAGCTGTCTGGCTCCGAGGAGTCAGATGTGCTGAGCGTCGAGGCGGGTGATGTGGAGCCTGAGCCATCGCTTCACGTAGCCGCTCCAGAGGAGCTAGTGGAGGTTTTGACCCGCCCTGTGGCCAAGTTACGAATTGACTGGCCACAGGAAAAACCTGAAATCCAGCCGCCCAGGGTGATGTGGAACCCGATGCTTCAGCTGTCCGATGTTCTCCGAGTAGAACATCGGAATCCTCGGACGAGGATAGGGAAAGTGCCTCAGCAGTCCCATATCCTGTCACGAGGTCCCGCTGCGAGCCCCATGATCTAAGGTGCCGCGCTGCCTCAGCAACGGCGGGCCCAGATCCCTGGGGCTCGCGGGCTTGGCCGGCTTCATCAAACATGGCCAGCCGTGAGCGCAACACCCTGAGCGGCAGCTTATCACATTCGGCGCAGGCGGCTCCCTCAAGAGCCACCCTAGCGTGCTGCACGCCCAGGCATTGCACACACAGTTGGTGTGTGTCCGTGGCCGAAAGGAATCGCACCTTTTAAACTGTTGCCCACAAGCCATCTTTTCACTGAGATATTTTGACAAAACAACACCAAATAGACAAACAATTTCAACACAGAGCGCTCCGCTGAAGAGCAAAAGCTGTTGTGTGTTTGCATCAGCGTCCCTTATGTATCTTCCGGGTATGCCGTCATCTACTACGTCATGACACACCACCAATCAGATTGGCTTGATTTCATTCATACTTCAGATGCGTAACGCTGTGGGCGTTCCCAGAGTGTTGTCACTCGACGACGCAGTGCGAGTTCCCTTGAAGGGGAACTGTGTGCAAGTGTACCTGAGTAAGGGTAGTCACACCAAATATTGATTTGATTTAGTTAATAGAAGTTAATTGATTATTTTTATTTTCAATTCATTTTTGAAAGCATCCTCACTTTAAAGCATTTTCACACAAGTGTCTAAAACTCTTCACAGTAATATAGCTTTGCAGGTCAGGTTCTTCAAGAATATTGGAGACTTATTATTATTATATAAAAAATGTTTTTAAATGTAAACTGATATTTCCTACAGACACACTACAGCAAAATATATAGATAACTGTTTTAAAACCCTTTTTTGGGGGGAAATACTAACATGCCTAAGACTTTTGAACAGCACAGTATATGTTTATACAAACAGGACTGATAGATACTTTTAACAGGTTGTTCCATGCTGTTCCTCAGCATCTCGTCTGTCAGTGGATTCCCCCCCCCCCCCTCTCTCTCTCTCTTTCTATTATGAGGAAACATATTCTGTTAATAATAAAAATATTGTTGATAAAATATCATCTAATAATGCATTTGTCTCTGGATCTGTACTTGTGCAGCTGAAGAATTAAACAACAAAAACAAAATGGGAAATCTTTTGATACTGAATTTTAAGATAAAAAATACAAACTCTGTTATGCCAAATTAAAAACAGAATTATTGCACTAACAGCCAGAAAATCAGCAATTCCTCTGTATTTTATGTATTTTATGTATATGGGAGAGTGGGGTAAGATGAGCCAGTGGGTAAGTGTGACCCGCACCCTTTATCTTTGCACCTGTAGTTGTGATTTTTAGACAGTTTTACTGTCATGTGACCATATATTTTGGAAATACTCATCATTTTGACCAGACAGTGAAAATGAGAAGCACATGGGACGAGTGGAAGCATACATTTACTTTAAAAACTGTTTTTGGCTTCTCAAAGTAATATTTTATCATAACAGATGTAATGTTACATCAGAGCAAATGTGTCCAGGTCTAAAATATTTATGATCCATATTGGTGATTTAGCAATGTATAAAACTATTCAAATCATTCAGCTAAATATTAGCCTAAATTGGTTTTATCCAAAATGGCAGCTATGGAGAAAAATGAGCCAAATGCTGGGGGGTAAATTGAGCCAGAATTTTAACTTACCCCTCAATAAGGCACTGTAGTTAAATCTCTGAAGAATAAACTGGAATAATTTCAATGTTATATTCCGCAACTTTAGTTTATCATTTTATTTCAATTTAGTTTATTTGATAGGAATGATCCTTCCAGAAGATTATTAATCATATATATCTATATATCTTTCCACCTGTAGTCCCTAATGACCTAACATGTTCAATATCACAGAAAATTTGACTAAAATGTTTATTAGTTTCAGTGACATTCATTCATTCTAATTCAGTTTTTATTGTATTTATTTAATTTTACTCAGCAAACTCTGTTTAGTCTGTTTTTGGGTATTGGGTGTTCAACATATTGTTTCAGAAATGCAAACAATTAAAGAAATTTAAATGTCAGCTTCATTTGAATGGTTTTATGTTGTTAAAGTTAGCTTTAAAGGTCCCATGGCATGGCATTTTTCTATTATTTTATAGTGTTTCCTGAGGTGTACTTATATTGTTAGTATGACTTTTACATCATAAAATGTCATAATTTAGAAATAAAAGGCATTTTTTCTATACTGCTGTTTGCCCTGTGGCTGAATGCCCTGCTTCAAGAGGCGTGTCTGCTGTGAGACTTCAGTAAAAACGCCCACTGTTGTGATTGGCTGACATCTTTGCATTTTAAATGAGCGGAGGGGGCGTGGTTTAACCAGGTCTACGAGGCAGGAGCTGCTGCCAGAGAGACGGATGGACCGGAGTTCACTTCACATCAGTTCTCAGCATGTCTGATCTGTTGTAGTTACAGCATATACTTCAGGTTATTAGTCTATTTCTAGTCGGAGGGACTGTCACTCATGTCAGAAAGTTAGTAACTTTATTAAATTATGGATCAGCGCTGACTGGAGACGCAAAACGTTTAGAACGATTCAGTCCGATTTGGTGAACTGGTTCGGTTCACTTAAAAGAATCGGTTCAAAAGAAAGATCGTTCGCGAACCGGACATCACTAATGTACCAGAGTCAGAGCTCAGCGATTGCTAACAAAGTTATTTATAGTAACAACTGAGTTATGAGAGCGCTGTCAGTCAGCACGAGTTTATTGTGTTTGTATCTGAGAGTTCTGAATAAACACGAGTCCCAGTCACGCCGAGTCCGTCTTCATCATTATTACCAACTTTGTAACACATGCAAAGTACCATTACAGGTGTCGAGATGAACGAGTTAAAAGTAAGAGTTGATAATAGCATTATTTTTAAAATAAAATAAAAGCGTCAGTGACGCGCGTTGAGTACACAGCGCAAACAAAGACAACAGCAGTAATCGAATGTAATCCAGTTTATTGTGGGTCTAGGCTGGCTAGCCCGGATATGCTCACGCTTACCCCCCTTCTGCTTAATCTCACGCCGCGTTTGGTGCCTCCGCTGTGGGCCAGATGCAGTACTGGGGGTCGGGGATGTTGAAGGCCGACCGGTCAGTGCAGCCCGAGCTTCGGCGTGTGTGAGGTTTATCTCTAAAGATCTGACTCTGCTGATGTTGAGCAGAAACTCATGACTGTATGCACGTTTTAGAACCGATAGACGCGACGAGGACGTACAAAAACACTGACTCACAAGATAGAAAACACCGTTCTGTCGGGAGAGAGAGAAGCCGCTGCGTGTGCAAGAATAATAAATAATTAGCTACACATCAGAAATCACTGATAACAGATCAGAAGGAACTGAAGAAAGACTTCTGTTTTCATTTGTACATCCAAACACTGAGAAACTGCCAGCATTCACTCGTCATGATCTCTCGAGCGTTTGCATGGGCGTGCCAGATTCTCTGGGCGGAGGAAAGGGAGGAAACCGTTCCTGCTTGGACGTCAAACCAGGAGACTTCAGGATTGGCTCGTCTGGCCTGTCATTTTCTCAAAGGCAGAGAAAGACAGCCAGAACTCGGTTTTACTCCGATCAACATTTCTATCCACTTGGGGACAATATTCAGGCTAGGGGAACTCATATTAATGTTGAAAAACATCATAAAATGAAAATTTAATGCCATGGGACCTTTAAGGAAACAAATATGACTGTTTATAAAGGAAATTTGATTATTGAAGGTGTTTTTAAAAGAGGTAAATTAACCTTACAATTTAACATGGGTTTGATTCAGATTCAGGTAGATGGTCCGTTTACACCCAGATGGTGCAAGTTACCCACTGAATCGGATCAATTTACTCCCTCACCTAGGGTAAATTGAGCCACAGGAACACTTTTGTATAATAAGCCATATTTTTAGAACCCTTTGTCAGAGATGCATTCTGATCATTTAAAATGATAGCAAACATCCTGAAATTACTTTAGATACCTTCATTGAACTTCTGCCTTATCTTATCTTATCTTATCTTATCTTATCTTATCTTATCTTATCTTATCTTATCTTATCTTATCTTATCTTATCTTATCTTATCTTATCTTATCTTATCTTATCATAAGTTAAAAAAGGGCTCATCTTACCCCACTCTCCCCTACTCCCTTCTACTGTACAAAAGGTATGCATGCTAATCTCAATATCACATTTATTTTGGTTTCTACATTATGATAATAGATATGTAGTTTTGAAAACACTTATATCAACTATAAAACATTGGGGTGCGTTTCCCATACAATGACGAATGGCGGTGTGTGTGTGTGTGTGTGTGTGTGTGTGTGTGTGTGTGTGTATTCTTACCAGGTGTGTATCCTCTGAGAAGGCAAGGGAGGCAGTGTCTCCTCAAAAAAAAACTGTATGAGAAAACAATCGATATTACAAAGATAAAACAAGGCAAATATTACAAAATGTGACATTACTAAGTTTAAAAGTCACTCGTTTTTCTAAAGTAACTGTCCAACAGTGACACTCGCAGGTAAAACTACAGCGGGATGCTTGCCTCCCCTGAGCCCATTGACTTTTAACAGACCCCCTAAAACAGTGGTCGGGAACCTATGGCCAGGTCTCTCACTAAAGTGGCCCAGTAGTGCACAACACAACGAAATTTAAAAAGCAAACATAAATTCACAATGAAATCAAGCCACAACAACGAAAAAGCACTTGGCGTCATGAGTCGTGGTAGCGGGTCAAAGCATTATCGAGTATAAATATGCAGCTATAATGCATGTAGGTGATTTTGAATGAATATTTCACGTCGATATACAATGGTTACATACACTTAAACTGATCGTAGTAAACACGTGTTTCTGTGGTAAATCTACAGTTTTCCTTCACTGGGATTCAAGCAGCTGTAGCTTGTTTATGGTAATGGCGAAAATGTAAAAGTATACGCTATGTAAACTTGGTGTTTTTTTAAACTGGTGCTTTGCTGTGCAGAGACATTGCAAAACATTTCACCCGCTGGTACTTTCGCTTTTGCCGCAGAGACCCTTTATGTCCTTTAAATGTGTCTTATTTAAGCTGAACATTAGTCCACAAATAATATGTATTGTTTAAATTGTTACTGCCTTTAGTTATTATTTTGGAATAAATGTAAAAATACATGAAAAAAACACTAACTTAATTAAATGTATACTTGGTTTCAATAAATAGAACATTACATTTAGTGTAAAAATACAAAGTAGAATTGTATTTGGTCTCTCTTTTTATGTAATGTTTATTTAACCAGGAAAATTAAGTGTAACGGACATAAATCTACATTTAATATACAGTATTTAAAAAATGTGAGGACTTTGCTTCCTCATTTTAAAACAGCACCACTGATTCTTACCTGAGCACCACAGTGGTGTAGTCCTGTATAATGTTGTCTGTACTTCTGACCAATCACTTGTTTGGAGTATTTTATTCCTGCAAAATGAATACACACAAATGTAAACATATGCACACAAGGTCATATTTGTACAAAAATATATATTGAATTAAAGTGAACATATACTTGCAGGTGAGTTGTCTGTCGGGCAGTCTCTATCTACAATATGAATCTAAAGGGCGTGTTCTGCTCAGTCATTTCAAATGCAAAAAAAGAAAAACCCCACACAGAACAACACACCCACTGGTCTTTCTCTTTACATAACAAATCCTTGATTTAAACAAATTTAGTGTTTTAACAAATGTACATATTCCTTGTAGCCAAAAAGAAACTAAAGGACACAATATTTAGGTAATTTCAATATTATTTTCTTTCTTTTTTTATTGAAAAATAAACCACAGTAGAACACATGCATAC
The DNA here is from genome assembly GCF_949357685.1 of Gobio gobio. Classification (NCBI taxonomy): domain Eukaryota; kingdom Metazoa; phylum Chordata; class Actinopteri; order Cypriniformes; family Gobionidae; genus Gobio; species Gobio gobio. The sequence goes on from NC_137107.1 coordinate 4,609,154, forward strand.
TTGGGACTATACAGATGTAAGTCCTCAAGGAAAATGAGAGCACAGGGCTTTAATGCAAAATAGCATTAAACAGGAGTGTGTACTGTAGATCATACACTGGTTAGTATTTGTGGGGGAAAACAGAAACAGAAACACTACCCCTTATAATTGTAAAGACACACAAACCCATAAGCATTAGCAAATACACACTCCCTGGTGCTTTTCTTTGTAAATAAGCTGTTCTGAATAGTCCCTGTTTGGTTTCATTTATAAGATGACAAAGGAACTTACTTTTGTCTCAGACTGATCAGTTTACTGTAGTAAGTTATTGATCATTTTTACTATAAATGTTTACTATTATTATTTTAGAAATAAATAAGTTATAATAAATTGAGTCAAAACATTTTTAGAACATTTAAATACAATTTTCCCATTTCCCATATGACATTGGATATTATAGATCTTCAATTTGAACAGACAAAATCCATATAGCACTCATTGTCTGGTCGTCTTGATGAGTGGCCCAGATCTGGACTACAGACATGAGCCACACATGAGCCATAACTGGCCCAGATCTCAGCCAAATAATAACCAATAACCAGTCCTGAACTAGGCCAGAACAAGTTTTAATAGGGTACCAAATCTCAGCCTTCACTAAACCATATCAACACCAGCCTTTAAGCAGAATCTTCAAAAAATGCCAAGAAAAAAATCTCAGCCATAGGTTCATCCATAGACAGTAAAATACACAATCACACACCCAGCCAGCACAGTCATGTGTGGCCTACATGGGTTTCACCGTGGCTGTCTAACTAGGGAGATGAGTCGCAACCAAGAAGATGTACGTAAAATCATACAAGAACACTTGAGATTTATATGGAGTTAAAGTCACTTCAGGTTATTACGACCATCCAGGGTTAAGTCGAAATAAATGAAAATAAAAATTTAATGAAACATGACCAGCCCAGTCTTCAGATATACTATATAAAATAACTTCAAACAAAGAATATCTCCAATAAATGTTTTATTAAGAAAAATAAAATTAAAATATGTAAAGTTGAGATCTTCAGAGGAACAAAATAAAGTCCAGTGGGTGTACAAACTTCAGGGTGACCCATGGCCCAAAATAACAGTCAATATAACAAAGATAAAATAACTTATATCAAAGATATCAGTGCCATCCATTCTAATGAATCTTCAGCTGATCCTACAAACAACATTAACAAGAATAAACGCATAATATAAAAGAACAAAAACACACATCTGTAACAAGTGAAGACAAGTGTTTCACATGAGCTCGATGATTAGTCCTTTCTGAACACCGCCATATACACGATTACAATAGGTTATGCACACTTAAGCAGTTCGGTAACACTTTATGTTACAGTGTCCTTGTTACACATGTACTTACCATAGTAATAACAGTACATTTTGCATAATTACATGCAACTAACCCTCAAACAAACCCTAACCATATAAAGGAATATACTTTTTTTTACTCATACAAATTTCTGGGGATATTTGTTTTGAAATGTTTAAAAGTATACAGTATGTTATGGTTCGAAAGACAAATGATACTGTACACTCTCAAAAATAAGAGTAAAAAATTTTACCTTTTAAGGCACAAGTGGCCGTCACTGGGGTGGTATCCTAAAGGGTTCATTTTTGTATCTCTAAGTCAGGGATAGGCAAGTTCGGTCCTAGAGAGCTGATGTCCTGCAGAGTTTAGCTCCAACCCTACTAAGCCACCACAGTATAAAACTCATGGCTCCCAGCATGCATTTCAGCATTAAGTATGTCACCATTGTTGAGATTCATATGCTGATTCCCGATATCTGTGTGCGTCCCCCTAGAACGTATTTAAAAATCAAAATTCAGAATGCATGATCTGTGGCAAGAAAGTATTGTTGGTGAATACTATTTATTAAAAGTTTTAGTTGTGATGACTTTAGTCAAACATTTTTCATCGTGACATTTTTGTTTAAGTCTTCTTTTAATTTGAACAGATTATGTGTTTTATTAAACTGTAACAAAAACCACAAACTCACATAAAAAGCCAAGAGTCAAACTGCTCAACTAAAGGAAACACTGATATCCATTATGGTGACCAAACATTTTCAATACAACATCAACATCTAAACCTCTGTTAATTCTCAATAAGAGCTTCTATAGACGACTTTCAGGGTTGGAGCCAAAATCTGCAGGACAGCGGCTCTCTAGGACTGAACTTGCCTTCCCCTGCTCTAAGTAGAAGAAAACAATTGTTTAATTGTACCCTAAGGACCAATTGTGTACCTTTAAATGTACAGCTATACGTTTTGTTCCCGAAGGAGCAAAATTTTACCTCCACTGTACCTTTTTTTCTGAGAGTTTATTTTACTTATTTGTTTTACTAATTTACTATTAAATCAATTACAGTCAGTGAGAAAAAGCAAAAGCATTGAAAAAGCAAAAATAAAAAACTAAATAAATGTCACAAAGAAAGAATAAACATATTTGCAAACAGAAGTGAGAAAGATGCGTGATAAAGTGTTAGCTACCATGGTTTTAACAAGTAAAACAACAGAATATAGCATGATATAACAAGGTTATCAAAGTAAAAACAAAACACATAGCAACTTTGACTTCTCTTGTAAGCTCTGAGGAGTTAAAGCATGTTGTGTTAGGTCAAACTGTTGGTCATTAAAGGCTGGTCCTCTCTGCTGACCGCGGACGTGTGGCTCTGTTTCTCCATCAGGAGACTCTGCAGCTCTTGATACATGATGCTTTCATTGTTCTGCTGGAGAAAAGAAGCTTTAGCTTTCTGAAGTAAATATTACTTTGCTAAATATATATATTTATACAATAGATTCTTTCTGGTTCTTGAATCTGATTGGCTGAGAGCCTCTTCCAGCCGTGTGATATTCCCCCAATATCAGCACTGGGACCATTTCCCCGTTTGTATCACTCCCTTTGCGGCGACTGTCATGACGGTCGAGCAAATCGCTGGCAAATTTTGACAGTTAACTGCAAGTAAGCGAACCTTCTACCAGCTGTAGCGTTATGCCAGTTCTGGACGATTCTACCGCACCAATAACACGGGGCTGCCCTCGGAGGTGCCTGACTTTAAATCGGCGCTACTAAACACGGATATTGGCCGATGCCGATATATTAAAAAAATGACAAATATCGGCCAGATATATTGGTCGACCTCTAGTTCTGAGAGCGACCCCTGTTAACAGGGAGACTACACTGTAACAGGCTAAGCGTTACTTGTTTTTTTTTTAATTGTATTTTCATTTTCTATTACCCAAAGAGTTGTCATGTGTAATACCACTAGGAGCCGATTGAGGGCGCTAGTGCATATTTGTTACAGGATATGAGCCAGGTAATCCACGAGCAGTGATGCCAGTAACGCGTTACTTAGTATTAGTACTTAGTAACGCGTTACTCTAATCGGACTACTTTTTTCCAGTAACGAGTAATCTAACGCGTTACTATTTCCAAACCAGTAATCAGATTAAAGTAATTTATCCAAGTCACTGTGAGTAACTATTTTTGTCATTTTCCTTAGTAAAAATATATATTTTTGCTTTCTTGTTGAGTCTCACAGGGTTTTTCCTGCATAGAGAATTACGAGGCGGCCGCTCCGTCAAATTTCGTGCCGCCTCCGTCTGTCGACAGAACTCAAGACAGGCAGTCACTTGCTCAGATTAGGCATGTCGTGATAATTAAATAATCATCAGAAATATATATTGTCACATTATCCTTCAGCAATCATTATTAGTATTAGTATTATGATTTGCTAGTAGCCTACAAAGTCATCTAAAGCCATTCCATAGCTGAATGTCTTTCCTCCGCTGTAGCTGTCAATCATTCTCCGTTCAGAATTCAAACTGCGCGTCGCGTTCGGTTCCAGTCTGCAGCTGCACGGTAAAGCTCACTCCAATATGATATATTACCGTTATAATACTTGATATGTTGATAAAATCCTTTATCTTCCTGGAGTTTATCTAGCGGTTTCTGAAAGATGTTGTGCTCGCTACCCAGGTGACAACACAAGGACTATTAATTAGCATCACACGCACAATAACCGGAATTTAAAACTGTGAAGAAACAAATAATCAGTGAATGTTTGGACCGATATAGGCTACATAGTAGACTAGGATTTGTGCGCTCAACGCTCATCTTCTCTTTATGCCGTGGACTTTTCAATGTGCACTCGCGCTGCACTGCGCCCTCTGATTCCATGTTGTTTAAGCTCATCATTCTGCACCCGGGATGCGCATAAGCGCTTTGTTGCCGCTCTGTTTTGAAGCGTTTCATATATTTTCATAGTTTGGTGCACTTAAAGATTATTAAAAAATATATTGTTCTCACGTATCGATCATATATTTGTTGTCCCTTTACAGAGCGGCACATTACGTTTACAATAAACTATAAATCTTGTAATTTTATATTATTTGTGTAGGCCCATATAATTATTTACATTCATATATAAATATAAATTTAAAATTAAATATAAATAGTTTTTCATAAATGTATTTAATAAGAACACATAGTAATTTGTACCTTTTCATTAACATGTTTAGATTTTATAAAATGAGTCAAAAGTTTTTTTGGAGATACAATTTCAGGAGATACATTGTTGCTGTGTATCTGTTACTGTTAAAAATGCACTTCCAATAAAGTGTTGGCAAAAACGGTTGTCATTTTTATGTTAAGGCTGCAGAGGTGTTGTCGGCAACTGATGAATGTAACTAATAAAGTAACTTGTAATCTAACTTAGTTAATTTTAAAATTAAGTAATCTGTAAAGTAACTTAGTTACTTTTAAAATCAAGTAATCTGTAAAGTAACTAAGTTACTTTTTCATAGGAACTGTGGCAACACTGTCCACGAGCAAGTCAGTTCGTTTGGTAGAGGGAAACTTTATGGTTGATCTAACGCTACCTGCATACTCGTTTGAAGTCCTAGTTCGAGAACTCTTAGAGTTTACGCTCAATCGTGAGTATATGACTGTGCTAATATTTTAATGTATTTGGTAATGAATGATTACTGGTAGATATTTTACTTTCTCTTGTAGAAAGGACTTTCTTTGCTTCATCTTATGTTTCAGTTGATCACCATTGACTATGCATGAAGTTTGTTTTACTGGGTTCATTACTGAGCATAGTTTGGAGGCACGGGGTGTTGCTAGGAAGCAACAAAGAGGATGCTGTGTATCAACATGCGTAGCGTAGCAAGGCTACGACGTGTGGCTTTCATCAGCACGCATTGACTTTACTTTTCACTCACTGGATTATAACATTGCATCGCTTTAAAATAACCTTGTGGATTCATCGTCATCATCATCATTTCAGCTCACCTAAAGACTGGACTTGGATGATAAGTTTCATTACATTTTATTAACTCATTTGCACAAAGACTTCTCTATTGATATATTGTTTATTTTTTGGGGGTAATTATATATACATCTATATATATATGCACTAGTGGAAATAAAAGAAAAAGGAAAAGAAAGAATATTTGTTTGATGAAGTGGGGTTATTATTCAGTACCATTTGAATTTCTGTTGAATCCCCTCAATGTAACATCTTTTTAAAAAAAGGAGGTGTTGCAACACTGTGGCTGCATCCAAAATCGAATACCTCAATACTAGGGTGAATTCAGGTTGATTGGGACACTTTTTCCAAGTCATCTCAATGGCATAAAGTGTCCCAATCACCCTGAATTCACCCTAGTAGGCAAAAAACAGTAGGCGAAAAGTACCCTGATGACCTTCTACTTCCGACAAGATTCTGAAGCGTGCACGCGATGGACACTTTACTATCCCATGAGGCCACGGGAGAAGATTTATGAATGGAGGTGAAGAGACGCAACTGACACTGTAGGTCACATGATAATGACAACATGGCGGATGTAGTAGCCTACGTCCTGATTTTAACGGTCACGAGGTAAGTTCAAATTCAAATGTAGTACCTACTCACATAGTACTTATAAATTATAAATACATGAAAAAAGGGTGTATTTTGTTTGCTTTTACTCCGGAGGAAATTGTTCAAACCAAAGACTTTATATATAGGAAGACAGTGCACTCTGATTACTTATGAATGTGAGAAAGTGCAACGCCCAATATGGCGAATAAGCCCTGCCTTCTAAATTAAAGAGCCAATCGTTGATTAGTGAAGTCATTGCGTCACTGCAGCTGCCGTTAGAAGCTCCGGTTGCTATAGAAACAGGCTATGTTTCTGAGACACGCTTAGGACTGCGAATGCGCATTAGCTTCGTCCAGGATGTAAAATAAATTTTTTTGGTCATGATTTGAGCGTTTAGAAACAAAATGTATAAGACAGTTGTCATCAGATTTCATTTGTGATTTTAAATATGAAATTTAATCGTAAGGTTGGCGAACAGTTTTGGAGAATTTGATGTTTCCCCATTCAAAGAGATAGGAGCTGCACTTGCATGCCCAAGAGGCGTTTCAAAGATAGCCACCGAGTGAAATGGGACTTTGGTTCTAACAATGTGCTTCGCCACCTCACCTGGCTGGATTGCTTTGGCAGCAAATTTGAGATAAATTCTCTGATGTTGGCAAAGGTCGGACGCAGAGTCGGTTCCAGGCTCCAGCACATTTTCATCATTGTGTACCTACAGAAGGTCAAGTCACTTATTATTGCTTATTACTTATTGTTTCTTTTCTAAAACTTTGAAAATGCTTATAAACTCACATTTCATGAGGGGCAAAATCTGGTTGTGGCATGTGATAACCATCTTTAATCATCTTATAGAATTGTGCATCAATCACAACATTAGGGTAAGGACTCATGCCTGAAAACAGAAAAAAGCAACATAATACCAACAAAATGCCTTCATTAGATGAAAATTTTAATAGGTTTGAAGAACCAATTCACTTACCCAAGGAAAAAATCTCCCACAAAAGGACGCCATATGACCAGACATCACTCTGTACTGTGTAAAGACATTCAAAGATGCTTTCAGGTGACATCCATTTGACGGGCAGCCGTGCCTGCAGAACCAATAAACAATTATCAATACTCATAGAAAACCATTAGATGTTTTCAATTTCAAAGGAAGAACAGACGTAGACTTAGGCGACAGGTAAAGCTGGGTGTCTTTAGCATAAATGTTAGCCTGACAAGCCAGAGCCACATCAAGATGTTGGGTCTGGGAACACACCATTGGCAGGGCTCAATCCAAGGGGCGGGATAAACGGTTGTCTTTCAGATTCCCTCTGCACGCAATAGGATAGCACTACAACCAACCAGAGCAGCGAAGAAGGTGAAGCAGGGCTAGTTGATAGACAACTTTTGCCGTATCCGGCCGGCAAAACTCCGAACGCATCTTCCTTTCTTAAGAATGACTTCAGTGCCGTTCTTTGTTCTTCTCAAAGAAAAGCTGAACTCCAAGTCTTCCAGAGTCGCGGCCAAAGCTGATTCGAAAGACTGCTGTTCGCCAGCTTCTTTGTTTACAAGTAGCATGCGGAACCGCGGCAACTCTGCCATCATTATGTTAAGCCCGCCCACCGACTCTATACACAATGTGATTGGCCTGACCAGAGTTTGGTTTTTCCAGCTCACAAGCCAACAGAGAGTTGCTAGACTACACTCGCTGCAAATTAGATTTGCTGCTTCTAGGGTGTATCTAAATTTCTAGGCTACATAAATGTGCAATTGGATGCCAAATTTCACAAAAATTCTACCAAGGGTAAGAAGGTAAATGATAAAAAGCAGGGGGCCCAAAACGGACCCCTGTGGGACACCAGTTGTAATTTGGGCTGGCTTTGATTGGAACTGCCCTTATTGTATGAATTGGGTGTGACCTGAGAGATAAGATTTAAACCAAGCCATGGGTGTCCCAACAATTCCTATAGATTGTATCCCATCTAATAGGATGTTGGGTGAGATAGTGTTGAATGCAGCCGTTAAATCGAGAAGAATTATTATAGGTTGAACTGAACCATATAGGTTGAAGTCATCCGCTACAAGTAAAGAGGGGGAGCAGATAAAATCTTGGACAGAGGAGACTTAGAAGTTGTCCTCCTGTTGGGGGAAAGGGGTGAGGGCCATAAAACCCAAGTAGCACTCAAACATTGACACAGTTGTAGGCATACTCAGCCCACATGAGATGTTAGCTCCAGGAGGAAGAGTTGGATGATACTAGACAATGGTGTACTCTTTCCAGGTCTTGACTGGCCCACCTCGTCTGACCTTTTGACAAGACCAGGTGTGTCCAAAGTTGGTCCTAGAGGGTCACTGTCCTGCAGAGTTTAGCTCCAGCTTGCCTCAACTCACCTGTCTGGAATTTTCTAGTATGCCTAATAAGAGCATGATTAGCTGGTTCAGCTGTGTTTAATTGGGGTTGGAGCTAAACTCTGCAGGACAGTGGCCCTCCAGGAGCAGGACTGGACAACCCTGGACTAGACCATTGGTTAGCTATGACAGTTCCCGAATTCCAATTTATATTTCATAGTACAATATAATAAGGGAACCTTATGATAAGATTTGGTGAATGAGAAAGAGTTGTAAGCAGTGTGCATGAGGTGACATGACGGATAGGATTCTGCGATAGAGAGGAGGGCAACCTATGGCAGATAAGAGTAGTAGTTCAAATCCGAACGTTCATGAAATAGTATGTAAAAATACATGAATGGTTTACTACTTCCAACGTTTTTTGAGTGTGCATTAAATTAATACCTTATTATACCATGAGGCTCATGAATGGCAATGAAGTGAGACAACTGATGCCACAGATCACATGACAGTGCCAACACGCCTGATATAGTACGTTTGGATTGCATTCATTTTACACACATGCAACTTGTTCTACTTTGTTCTAGTGACCGCCCTGTTCTCATTCAGGGACTCCAAACTTCAAAGCTGTCATAAAACAAGTGTTGGGAAAACTGTTTAACTATTTTGTTAGAATTTCCACCAAAACAGGTAACTTGCAATTAGCATCCTTTTAATTGTGCATGGTCACGGCCATTTTGTGCACATTTCTAAACTGGAGATTTGTGGTTCGGCCACTCTTATAACACTTAGCATAGTGATTTAGGGTGCTTTCACACCTGAGTGCTTGTTTCAGAACCTGGTGTGTTTTCTCCCTTGGTTCGGTTCGTTTTGGCATATGTGAACACGGCAATTGCACTCGGATCCACACCAAAAGAATCGCTCCGAGATCGCCTGAATGAGGTGATCTCGGCACGATTGCAAATGAACTCTGGGTCGTGAACACGTTATGGTATGCTTTGAAAGGTTGCCTTGTGAAAGCGAACCGAACCAAGAAGAAAATGCAACATTGTAACAAATTAAGTCCTGTTACGATCTAGACAAACGATCTACGGGTGTGAAAACACCATTAGTGGTGCATTCAGTAATCCGTAAGACAGCAGAGTGCACAATAACATTTGAAATGTTGTATTGTTCATAAAAGAAGAAAAAAAACAACTTACATTCCCCTTCACTACATAATTCAAGTCATTCATGATGTCCCGTGCAAGGCCAAAATCACAGATCTTTACAATGTGGCAGTCAGTCACAAGAACGTTCCGTGCAGCCAAATCTCTGTGAATGCACTGAGGATAAACAGCATTATAAAATTACAGTGCGCCAAAACAACTTAATGTAATCGCACATATAATTAGTCTTACTGTGCAGTTTGGTCTCCATAAAGAAATACAATTAGCTACAATTTTGACACACATATATGTAACATATCACCAAGAAATATTACATTTTTGGAGGCTAGGAATTCCATTCCCTGTGCCACTTGATAGGAGAACTTCAGCAAATCAATATTATCCAATGACCATGCGTCCTCCCCTCCTTCATTGCAAGATTCTGTTGGAAAAGTCCAAAATGGTAAGGATGCCTTATTTTCCCATTACAGGAAATGTAGTCTGCCTATTACTTTACCCTGACTATGGTCTTTTGACATCTGTGTTGATTGTGTGCCATTATAGCTCTCTGAGCCATAAGGAGTGATCCTATAAGAAAAATATATATATATATGATTGACAATAGAAGAGACACTACAACCACTGCACATTTAGTCACAGCAATGTTTACAAGATTTAAACAGGTACAATTCCCTCATGGACAATCAATATTAGTCCCAACAAGCTGAAGGATCTCAGTTTTGACCTGGTAAACCATCTTGTAACAAATGTTGCCTGACCACCTTCAATTGATTCTATGTTGTTTTCAGCAGGGTAGTTATAATAATGTTTTAAAGTGGTCATGAACTGAGAAATCAAATTTTCCTTGAGCTTTTGACATATAAGAGGTCATCATTGTATAAGAATATCCTATAAATTTCAGAACTGAAAACGTCCTTGTTCATCCAAAAACTGTTTTTATTGTAACCAAGCCAAGAGAACGACTCAATGTAGACTCGGTGAAAGACCGCCTCTGCAGAAGAAGATCAACGCCTACTTCATCATCACAACTTTGGCCCCGCCCACATGCGTGTCAGTGAGATGATGAGGAGAGACAAATGGACTAAAAATAACATCACCTTCCAAAGGATCCTAATGTTAGGAATGTGCTTATTTATTTACAATGTGAAGTTAAGTATAATTTATTTGTCTTCGCCAAATTTCACTGAGGATTCTCTGGTAAATCAGTCGCAATTTCTGCTATTTAGTTTATACTGAAGTCTCACAGCAGCCAATCACAGCAGTGGGCGTTTACACTGAAGTCTCACAGCAGCCAATCACAGCAGTGGGCGTTTACACTGAAGTCTCACAGCAGCCAATCATAGCAGTGGGCGTTTACACCGAAGTCTCACAGCAGCCAATTACAGCAGTGGGCGTTTACACTGAAGTCTCACAGCAGCCAATCAAAGCAGTGGGCATTTACACTGAAGTCTCAGAGACACGCCCCTTCAAACAGAGCATTCAAATCAGAGGCTAAAATCAGGGTAGGAAAAATTACTTTTATTCTAAATTATGACAATTTTTTGTAAAAATCATGCTAACATAATAAGTGCACCCCAGGAAACATTATAAAACAATAAAGCAATGTAGTTCACAACCCCTTTAATACTGATCGGACCCATAATAATACAGCAATGATCACAGTAACTAAAAACAAAGAAGTGGTGGTGCAAGTCAAGCCTTCCATTATCATATGAAACTGACGTGAACATACCTTGCAGAATGGTTCTTTTGAACTGTCACGTTCTTGTAGAGGTTTGAATCCTCCGGGAAACTCTGAAGACCAAGAAAAGTATTTGCAAATGTTTCTGCTCGTTGACGCAAGAAGTTGAGGAGGTCACCATGGCAACAGTACTCAGTGATCATCAGCATCGGTCCTGTCAGATCAAAGTCAAATTCAGACATCAACCAACTTTATACACTATATACTGATACTGAGAAAAGGAGAAAAAGAAAAAAAGATTACGTGGGGATCAAGGATTGTGTTCTGCAAAGACCTGACTCTCAGTCTCTCCCACACCAGACAGGGACGCCCCCGAATTTAGTGATTCAGGACTTTTATTCCTTATGCATATTTTGTGATTATTTTATCCTTATTTTAATACCTTTTCTATGTAAAGCACTCTGAATTACCATTGTGTATGAAATGTGCTGTTTAAATAAACTTGCCTTGCCAAAGAGAGATGGAGGTAAATAAATAATTGTTCAATGTGCTGCTGTCAAGCAAACGTGTGTGCTTTGTTTCTGTTTCATATAATTGTAAATATATCTAATAAACACTGATATTCTGGTCTATAACTCCTCCCCCCTGTATCTCGCTCTCTCATTGGCTGTAGGTCATCGCAGATGTTATTTTCAGTCAGAACACGTTTCACTTTGTGAATTTGAATCGCAGACAGGTCCAGATGTTTAGCATGTCAAATATCTCACACTCTCTGATCACGTCTTTGATAATTCACACTGCGTGATTGTATTTTGTGTGAACGAGCACTGATTTGCCTCCGATTTGGGGCGTCTGCGATTTCGCAAAACCTGTCGGCAAGTGAAAAAATCGTGCAGTGCAGAACTGATTTCACTGCTTTGTGATGTGAGAATATGTCTTTGACTTACCTTCCTGAGTACATGCCCCCAGCAGATTGACTATGTTTTCATGCGGCCCAATATAATTTAAGATCTTCAGCTCAGACATGAGCGCTTCTTTTTCTTCAAAGCGGGCACTAGCTGTTTGGGGAGGGCAGAAATACAGAGATTGAAATTATTACATCAAGTTCTAAACGAAAACCATTGGCCTTGAGGTGATTGAGGTATTGGGTTATTGGATTGACCCTCATTCTGCGGCAGTCCAAAATATATGTCCCACTCCCAATGGCTGATTTTAAAGAGGCTATATGTTAGAATTTTCATGTATTAATCACTTTTTATTGCCAATGTGTAAACAGCTTATAACAAAACTTTAAAAAGTACACCTTCCCCGACTTCCTAGGTTGTCTATTAAAGGTCCTGTTCTTCGTGATCCCATTTTTCAAACTTTAGTTAGTGTGTAATGTTGCTGTTAGAGCATTTATAATACCTGTAAAATTATAAAGCTCAAAGTTCAATGCCAAGCGAGATATTTTATTTAACAGAAGTTCCCTTTCAAAGCCTACAGCGAACGGCCGGTTTGGACTTCATCCTGGTATTTCCTGCTTTAATTACGTCAGTAGAGCAGTATGTCGACTAACCTCCGCCCACAAGAACACGCGAAAAAGGGGGCGTGGTCTTGCTGCTCCGGCGTGGAGAATAGGAAGTGTTGCGTTCGGTTGCGTTCGTATAGTTTGTTTGTCGCCATGTCGTCGAGACGCTGTTATTTTCATCCCGGAGTCAAGTCACCTTTGTTTGGCTTTCCCAGGGACGCTGTACTTAGAGATCATTGAGCGCATGCATCCCCGTTATGGTGAGAGGTGTGACCTTTCCGGTAACGTGCGCTCTGCGTGTGCTAAACTGCTGTCGAATCACAACACGGGAACCGCTGGCACAATCAGAACTCGTTACGTGTTTCTGAAGGAGGGACTTCATAGAACAGGGAAATCTTTCAAGCCGTTTTGAGGACAGTGAAAACAGCAGTATACAGACAAGTAAATTGTGTGAAAAATACTGTGTTTTTTTACACGCGAAACATGAACACATGTTATATTGCACACTGTAAACACAATCAAAGCTTAAAAAAAACACGAAAAACGGGACCTTTAACACTTTTCCACTGAATGGTAACGCTTGGTACGGCTTGGTTGCTTTGGCTCGGTTTGGTTTTCCACTGCAGTTAGCGTTGCTTTAAAGTGGGTGGGATTACAGAATGATGGTTGTAATTGTGCCGCCTGTACTTCTCGGCATGTGGATGTTTTTAACTACAAGACGAATACGTTTGTTTCAAAGGAGGCTGATGGCAGCAAAACAAAATACTGCTAAAAACAAGAGAGTAGGCACTCGTACAACAAAGTGCAGATGACGACATCACTTTATTTGCTCGACGGCGCACAAGGGTAAACTAATCTTGCATTTAGCCATGTGTTTAGGGTCTCAATCGCTATATAACTGTCACAAAAGCATATAACGGTAGTGGTCAATCTCTCTGAACAATCAGTGATCTGCAGTGTTTACACGTCACTTTTTAGTATCGGTACGGCCCACTTGGAACCTGGTGGTACTATTTAAGCGAACCGTAACGAACTGTAAATGCGCCATATGAAAGCTTGTGGCGATTACACAAGCTTCCGAAAGCCTTCCATTTAATAACACATGAAAAGAATGCTTGTACAATGTTTGGGATAATGCCGAAAAAGCCATTCTGTACTCTAATGTCAATGTGTCATGGAAAGATAAGGACAGTGTTGGGGAAACGCATTTCAAGTAACTTGAGTTCCCTTTCGTTCAGTCACTACGACGTAACGTTAGTGACTAACGAATGGGGGTTTCGCTTAGAAGCCTATCAACTTCGAGTTTTGAGAAAATGCCCAATGGCGTGCCAATGCCATGGGGCATGCGGAATTTGCATACGTAGCTCCGCCTCACTGCGTGAGTATATAAGGAAGTACGAGGCAATATCGCATTATGTTTCTGCTTTCGGAGCCAAGAGTACCTACCTCTTCACTCCTACAGCCTTCTGAGACTCTGTCAGCTTCTTCGAGACGAGCAGCTTTCCAGTCGGTGTTGGTGTGACGGCGCGTTCCAGTGATCGCATACTTCCTGCCTGCTGATCTGTGCAGTGGTCCGCCTGACAGCTGGTGTGTGTTTCCCTGGGCGCTTCGGCATCGACTGCAAGGTTTTCCTCTCACAAAAAGAGCTTGCGCGTGGCACGTCTTTTTCAAGACGGCTCGCCCGTGCACTTCCGGGTGCGATCGATTTTCCGCTGCTGTCTGAGGACGCATTCACTGCTCGAGCGTGTTTGGGCTTCAGCGCGCACGGGCAGTGTTTGCGGATGTGTCACGTTTCCATTACGGGGGCGTGACCATCGCGATGTCACGGTCGAGACTCAATGATCTCCGTGAGGAGAGAGAGTCCCCTCTGCCACACCCCAATCTACCGTCCCCGAGTGAGATGGTACTTTGGCTGGTGGCCAGGGTGACCTGAGGGCGGTGCTGTGGTATTAAGAACCCCGACGTTCATTCCTCGGGCCACACCCCCCTCTTATACATCGCTTCCGCGAGTGTTGGATTGAATCTACGGCCCGTCTCTGACGCCCCGTTCGTTCAGTTCACGCTCCGGATAGCAGTGAGATGTCGATCGCCACATCCCAAGGTGGGCTGGAGTCCTTTGGGGATGACGATTAGGTTGTGCTCCGCCTCCGGGTGTGTCAGCACTGCCTGATCTGACCTAAAGTTGACAGCCATGTTATCTCGGGCAGCCGCGAGTCTCGCGCTGGTGTGGAACTCCGCCCAGTCGCGGGTGCTCGTGGTTGCGCGATTGGTTTTTGGGGGCGGCACCCGACAGCTGTTGGGCCCCGCCCCCAATGCCTTTCGCTCCCGGGGTGCATGAGGAGATCACGCGGTCCCGGAAGTCCCCGTGCTTCTCGCGACCGTTTGGTGGCCTCCTCCGCCTTCTCTGCCCTTGATGGGGCCGCGGCCTAGGGTACACTGGGGCCCCCTCCCCCCCCACTGTTGAACTCTCTGTTGCGCACTACGGTGTCCACAGAGGGCTTTGACGTGGCGTGGTGTGGCTGTCCTAAGCACCCCCCCCAAAGCCTGTGGGCTCGTCTACTTCGGTGGCGTGGTCCCGCAGTGCTACGGGCAGGCCGCCGCCCCTTTGCACATGCACAAGGGTGGAGCCGACCCAGGGCTCTTCATTGAGCTGCGTGCCGCAACTGACCCCGCCCCCGGGCGGTGAAGGTGGCCACACGCTCCCTGGGTCGGGCGATGTCCACAGCTGTGGTCCGGGAGAACACCAGGCCTTACCTGGTGATGTGGAGGACGTTGAGCGGGCCCGCCTCCTCAACTCACCCATATCCCAGACTGGCCTCTTCGGCGGCGCGGCTGAGAACTGCGCCCAACAGTTCTCGGCCGCCCCAGAGCAGACTGAGGCTGCAACACGTACTGCCCCGGCGGCCAGCTGCTGCACCAGCCGCCGGCCCAGTCGCCTCAGTCCGCTCGCCGCCGAGGGCGCCCTCCCTCTTCCCGCCCGGCCCCAGCAGCAGCCTTCACCTGGGCCGCGCCGTGGAGGTGGTTGAGGATGTCGCCCAGTCCGCTCCCCAGACTGGTTAAACGCCAGGATGGAGGTGGACAACTCAGAGATGGGTTCCAGTTCTTCCCAGGGGATGGTAGCAGGGCCTCTCCTTCCCCCGGTGGAGGGCCGGGGGAAAATCCTTCCGCTGCTGGCCCCCGGGCTAGCAGCGCTTGGGAAGAACTCATGTTCCTGTCTCTGAGCACCCAGAGACCGGTGATGACAGTGCGCGCCACCCTCGGGTCTCGCCACTCGCATCCCTCTCTGTCGCCAGCCCCCTGGCAGAGCAGACCCCAGTGGAACGCGAGTCCTTCCCTGGTCTCCTCTGTCAGGGCGCAGCCGTTAACCGTGCTCCGACCCGGGGACGCCCAACAGCCTCCCCTGTCCGCGCCGGTAACGCTGCCTCGCTGCCCCACCCAGGGTACGTCTGTCGTCCGGATGACCCCGTTGGTGCAGTCTCTGGAAGCCTGGCTTCAGCTTCCGGGGCTGTCCCGCTGGGCTGCCCGGACCATCAGGCTCGGCTACGCGATTCAGTTCGCGCAGGCTCCTCCCCGTTACAGGGGAGTCCGCTATACCATGACCGGGGCCCATGCCCCCGTCATGCGTGCGGAGATTGCCACTCTACTGGCGAAGGGTGCGATCGAGCCTGTCCCTCCAGCCGAAATGAGGTCGGGGTTCTACAGCCCCTACTTCATTGTACCCAAGAAAACCGGTGGGTTACGGCCAGTCCTGGACCTTCGCATCTTGAACCGATCCCTTCACCGGCTTCCGTTCGAGATGTTGACTGCGAAACGCCTTTTCGAATGCGTTCGTCCGTACGATTGGTTTGCAGCGATTGACCTGAAGGACGCCTACTTCCATGTCTCCATCCTTCCTCGACACAGACCGTTCCTACGGTTTGCTTTCGAGGGGCGGGCATACCAGTACGCAGTTCTCCCATTCGGGTTATCTCTGTCCCCTCGCGTCTTCACGAAGATCGCCGAGGCAGCCCTTGCGCCCCTTTGGCAGCACGGGGTCCGCATCCTGAACTACCTCGACGACTGGCTCATACTAGGCCACTCTCGAGAGCAGGTTTGCGGACACAGAGATCTGGTTCTCCACCACTTAACCCGTCTGGGCCTTCGGGTCAACTGGGAGAAGAGCAAACTCTGCCCAGTGCAGAGGATCTCTTTTCTCGGTATGGAGATCGACTCGGTCGCCATGTACGCGCAGCTTTCGAGCGAGCGCGCGCAGTCTCTGCTGACTTGCCTCCGACAAATCGAGAGCAAGAATGCGGTTCCACTGAAACTTTTTCAGAGGCTCCTGGGGCATATGGCATCTGCAGCCGCGGTAACGCCGCTCGGATTGCTTCATATGAGACCGCTTCAGCACTGGCTTCGCGATCGAGTCCCGAGATGGGCATGGCAGTCTGGCACGCTCCGGGTCCAAGTGACTCGGGCCTGCTTACAGACACTCACCCCGTGGTCGAACCTCAGCTTTCTACGGGCCGGTGTGCCCTTAGAACGAGTTTCCAGGCATGTTGTCGTATCGACGGATGCCTCTGCCACGGGCTGGGGTGCCATGTGCAATGGACAAGCAGCCGCGGGCTCCTGGACAGGACCCCAGCGCCTCCTGCATGTCAATTGCCTCGAGTTGCTGGCAGTACGGTTCGCCCTGCACCGCTTCCGAGCGTTGCTGAAGGGTCAACATGTGCTTGTCCGGACAGACAACACGGCCGTAGTAGCGTACATCAACCACCAGGGCGGTCTGCGCTCCCGCCGCATGTCTCAACTCGCCCGCCATCTCGTCTTATGGAGTCAGAAGCGCCTGAGGTCCCTTCGTGCTGTCCATATTCCGGGAGTCCTGAACCACGCAGCCGACGAGCTCTCGCGGTTTCAGCCTCTCCCGGGAGAATGGAGACTCCATCCCCGGACGGTTCAGCTGATTTGGGAACAGTTCGGCGACGCACAGGTAGACCTGTTTGCCTCCCACGACTCTTCCCACTGCAGCCTGTATTATTCCCTGACCGAGGGCACGCTCGGCACGGATGCACTGGCGCACAGCTGGCCGCGGGGCCTACGCAAATATGCGTTTCCCCCAGTGAGCCTACTCGCACAGCTTCTGTGCAAGATCAGGGAGGACAAGGAGCAGGTCCTTTTGGTCGCCCCGTACTGGCACGGCCGGACCTGGTTCCCCGAACTCATTCTCCTTGCGACAGCCCCTCCCTGGCCTATTCCTCTGAGACTCCTTACTCAGAGACGGGGCACCCTTTGGCACCCGCGTCCCGACCTTTGGAACCTCCACGTGTGGCTCCTAGACGGGACCCGGCAGGTTTGAGTGGCCTACCACCTACGGTGGTCGCCACCATCACTTCCGCTAGGGCAGAGTCCACTCGGCATGCCTATGCGTTGAAGTGGAACCTCTTCGTCACCTGGTGCTCTTCCCGCCAAGAAGACCCCTGGAAATGTCCGATCGGGTCCGTGCTTGAGTTTCTCCAAGAGGGGCTGGAGCGAAGGCTGTCTCCCTCCACCCTCAAGGTATATGTGGCCGCAATATCTGCCCACCACGATCTCTTGGAGAACAAAAAGGTAAGTCAGCACGACCTGGTCATCAGGTTCCTGAGGGGAGCTAGGAGACTGAATCCTCCTCGCTCTCCTCTCGTACCCTCTTGGGACCTCGCAGTAGTGCTAACTGCTCTGCAGAGACCTCCCTTTGAGCCTTTGCGGTCGGTTGATATTAAGTTTCTGTCTATGAAGACGGCTCTGCTGACCGCATTGGCCTCAGTCAAGAGGGTCGGGGACCTGCAGGCATTTTCGGTTGACGAAGCGTGCCTGGAGTTCGGGCCGGCTAACTCTCACGTGATCCTGAGACCCCGGCCTGGATATGTGCCCAAGGTTCCCACCACTCCGTTCAAGGACCAGGTGGTGAACCTGCAAGCGCTGCCTTTGGAGGAGGCAGACCCAGCCTTGGCATTGCTCTGTCCAGTACGCGCTCTCCGCGCCTACGTAGACATGACGCAGTGTTTCAGGACCTCAGACCAGCTCTTTGTCTGTTATGGTGGAGAGCGGAAGGGAAGTGCTCTCTCAAAGCAAAGGCTGTCTCACTGGATAGTGGACACCATTGCTTTGGCTTACCAGCAGCAAGGCCGACCATGTCCCCTTGGTGTGAGGGCACACTCCACCCGGAGTGTGGCCTCCTCTTGGGCTCCAGCGCATGGCGCCTCGCTAGCAGACATCTGCAGAGCTGCAGGCTGGGCGACACCCAACACATTCGCCAGATTCTACTATCTCCGAGTGGAGCCAGTGTCCGACTATGTACTCGCCCCCCCGAGGGGCCGGTGATGGGCCAGGCTCAGGTGTCTTCGCTTGCTCGCCACTCCACTCCACGGACTGGATGCGTGCGATATTTTCCTCAGGTGAGCTCCCCGAGAGCCCTGAGCTCCTCCAGCACTGTCGACGCCGACATCAGTTCAGTCTGCCCTTTCGAGCCCAAACCCTCATGTCCGGCCAGGTGCCCCATGTGCATGGTTCCCTCCGGCGACCCCCACATGTGTATTTCACCGTAAGTCTCCGCAGTGAGCGGGTTTCTTCCCTTGGCGTGTCCCCGCCACCCCTAGGGTTAAAAATCCACCTTCGGCTGGTACCCTAGAGATCTTCCATATGCAGCCCTTAGCGGGTCATATGTGTCTCTTAAGTCCTCCCCACGGGTAGGCATTTTTGGCATTCCCTCACTGGGATATGCTTCCCAGTGTACCTTGGTATTCCTGTGTTAAGTGGGAGTCCTTCGTCCGTACTAGTCTTACGACAGGGTACTCACACTTACGCAGGGCACTGGAAGACAGCTGAGTGGCGGGATTATATTGGGACCCCCATTCGTTAGTCACTAACGTTACGTCGTAGTGACTGAACGAAAGGGAACGTCTCGGTTACGGATGTAACCCTCGTTCCCTGAGGAGGGAACGGAGACGTAACGTCCCCTTGCCACATCGAGCTGTGTTGCCTGGAACGCAGGAGTTCAGTCTTGGCTCCTCAAGCAGGTAACATAATGCGATATTGCCTCAAAATCATAGTACTATGCAAACCTACAATAATTAAATGTTAAATAAAAAAACTATTTTTATACATAATCTACCTTTATATTTAATTGACCAATGTCTTGCTGCTGACCTTTGATTATGAAAATGACTAGATTTTTTGTTTTTATTGGTAAAACTTTTTTCTCCTGCATCCTATTCTACATTATCCAGAGCTGCGCCCTCTAGTGTTCATGCATGAATTCGCATTTTTACCTCCACCTGAGGCTTATTATTTCAATTTTGGAAAGAAGAGGTCTTTACCTTTGCACAATATAACTTTTTTGTTATTAAAAACAAAAACAAGCCCAGCCCAGGTGAGAAAAAGTAACGCAAAAGTAACGTAACGCATTTCTTTTCTTAAAAAGTAACTAAGTAACTCAATTAGTTTATACTTTTTTAGTTTTTAGTTAATACTTTTTAAGGGAGTAACAAAATATTGTAATGCATTACTTTTCAAAGTAACTTTCCCCAACACTGGATAGGGATTCATTCCAACTATAGCAGTTCCATTTTCGAGGGACCTCAACACTGCATCATGGTGTTGATGCTAAATGAACGCCTTCAGCTTGCGCCGGTGTCTGAAGCATGTGTGAAATCACGCCAATCCTATTGGCCAACAGAGGTCAGGTGACAAAGTGTAGCGTGTCAACAAGACCATAAAAGGACACCTAAATTAGCACCAGAAGACCACGTGTTATGCGTAATGTTATATAACTGGAATACTTATTATATAAAGTAGCCTACACTTTTGACAAATGTAACAGCATATAGTGGGAATAACCTGATCATTTGAGTCATCAATTTTGTGAGACTGAGATATTCATGTATTCACTCCAAATATATAAATTCAGATATATTGATAAAAATCTATTGAACTTACGTTTGAGCATTTTCACTGCCACTCGTGTAACGGTTTCGTCCTTGACCAGCCCGTAAGCGGTTGCTTGCACCACCTTCCCAAAAGCTCCGGCTCCTAGAACTTGTCCTGAAGTAAAAGCAAAGGTTTGTTTATTGCAGTGGTTATTTCTTATAATTAATAACAACACAGCTATGATAATGTAAAACAGTGGGCGCATGGCTACAGTACCAAGCTTCAGCTTATTTCGAGGAAACTCCAGTTTTTTGTTGTATGGAAGTTGGGTGGGGTCAATGAAAGTGTAATTGTTCCCATCATTCACCTCAATGATTTTCCATTGGATTTCATATTTATGTGCCTTAGAAGAAAAAGCGGTGTTAAATTCATGTGTATTGTGTCTTTTGTGAGTACAACAGACGTGAAAAATACCTTTCTATGCTTGTAGAAGAGGATCAACATCCATAGGATCGCCACAGCGAAGGCTCCGGAGAGAACGACAGGGATCAACACTGATGTTGACCACACGAATGTATTGCCAGGAACATCTGTAGACAATAGAGAGGCATCAGATGACAACATTTTCAATGCATAAAATGCTGCTCAATTGCAGGGATATTTACATTTTTATTATGTAACCCCTCCTGTTCGAACCGACCGCTCCAAGCG
Organism: Gobio gobio; assembly: GCF_949357685.1. NCBI lineage: Eukaryota > Metazoa > Chordata > Actinopteri > Cypriniformes > Gobionidae > Gobio > Gobio gobio. Next base: position 4,630,339 of record NC_137107.1, read on the forward strand.
GGACTCGAACCCGGGACCGCCGGCATGAAAGTCGGACGCTCTAACAACGAGGCTAAAGGCTGTTACCCCTAGCATCAGTCGCTACACTGCAAAAAATGCTGTTCTTACTTAGTATTTTTGTCTTGTTTTCAGTCAAAATATCTAAAAAATGTTACATTAAGAAGCATTTACTAGACAAGCAAAAGTTTTTGTCTTGTTTTGGGGGAAAATAACTCAAAATTAGAGCGTCTCTTGAGATCAGAGGAGTGAGGTTTACTCGCACCAGTGTTAATTTTAACAGCAAATTTTGATTTAGTTTTAGTCATATTTAAGTCACCTGAATTGTTTTTAGTGTTACTCTAGTTTTAGTCGACTAAATATCATACCTAAAATCTAACTAGTTTAGTTAAATTGTAATAAATTAAGCATTTAAGCGTTACATAACCGACTGTCACTTGAGCTGACATTTTGACATTAAAAATACACGAAAGAGCTCAATTCACTTTTTTGTTTGTTTTTTAAACACAGCTATCTAGTTTTTATAACTTTGTATTTCTGTTTTAGTTAGTAGGCCATATCAGGTTAAGCTAAAGCTTCAAATAAGTTTATTTATTTTTATTTATTTTTTTATTTCAGTTAACATTTATTAAATTTCAAGTACTGAAGATTTTTTAAATGGTTTTAGTGAACTATTATAACCCTGATACTTTATTGAATATGTGTCAAATACTGGTCTTTCCTTCTTACAATGGGCCCTATCTTGCACCCAGCGCAATTGACTTTGTACACCGACGCATGTGCCATTCCTATTTTTCACCCGCGCAAAGCGCGCTTTTCCCTCCACAGAAGCACGTCGCTAAACTAGTGAATGAACTTGCGCTACCTGGGCGGTTCAGCGCAAAAAAGGAGGCGTGTTCCGGCGCAAACAATCCCTGGTGCTATTTTGCTGTTCCATTAAACAATTGCGCCACTGACCAGAAAAAACCTAGTCTAAAGTCAGTGGCGCGTTGCGCGTTGTTCATTATGCTATTTTAAGGGCGCATGCTTGACCATAATGTATAGCGTGCACAACGCGCATACACTTTGCTCATGTAATCTACACAGATGCAACAGTTATTTTTGCAAATCATAAATTGTTACACTAAAAAATATTAACACATGAGATGACGGAAATCATTGTGGTGTGCCACGAAGATGTGAAAAAATAGGCATAAATCTAGCTTACAAATTATTCAGGCTAATTGTAGTCTAATAATTAAGGAGACCTGTTTGCCCAATAGTGGCAACTTCTGGCAAGACTTATATGTATATAAGGACATCTGACAAATTGGTTTGTCCGTCAAGAACCAGGAAAAAAAATGGGTGAGGGTGGACGCAGCGATGTCCTCTGCTGGCGTCAGGTCCTGAGTAGAGGCAGATCCACCTCCCGTTACACGGCGTGCCCGATTGATGCTGGCAAGCTTGGACTTTCCCCGTCTTCTGATGTCATTATAGCACTTACGGCACTGGTGCGACGTCCTGGGGATGCCAGCTGATGAAACAATTGTGGCTATTTCCTCCCACGCCTGTTTAACCGACGCTATTTTGGGTGGGTTTCTCCCATCTCCATACAACACAACTTCTCTGTCTTTCACTGCTCTTACAAGAACATCAGTCTCCTCGGCTGTGAACCGCTCCTGGCGTGCGCCTGGTAAATACGCCATAATAATAGCAATCCATAATGGAACTTGCGCACCTGCTTTTAAAGGGAATGTTGGATGACGCTCGGATTGGTTTATTCACGTTACGCCCAAACCACACCTATGAATAATGAAGCTACTTCAGACCAACCCATTTTAGATTTGCGCCGGGCGCAAGAGCCATTTATCCCGCCGGGAAAATAGCAACAGCGCCGAGACCCGCCCACAAAGTTACTTGCGCTTCGCGCTTTGACACTTGCGTTTCAGATCGTTAAAATAGGGCCCTATGAATTAAATGGGAATTAAATTAAATACAGTTTATTGTGTAAGCAAAAAGAATATATAATGCGTAATTATAAACAAGCTCGAAATACACCAGGACTCTTATTTTGAAATGTCTGCTCCTTACAGTTGCAAGAGCTCATTCAAGTTCAGATGACATAAAATAAGCACTGTTACAACCGTCTTAAACACATTACTATATAAACATGGTAAAGTAAACATTGTCATTATTCATCAGCATTAGTTCATAAATAATTGACTGGCATAAATGTGTGTTATTGATTGATTGTGAGCCGCTCTGGAGCTGGATTTGGGATGAGTGAGCCGTGTTTTCCAGCGGTTAGATCAGTTCAACTCAAATGTGCGCATCTGTTACACAGGACATCAGTTCTGACCCGATCTCTTCCCTAATCGACCCTCCCTAACATTTTCGTCTCGTTTTTATTTGTTGACGAAAATAACAGTTGATTTTTGTCATAGTTTTTGTCATCCAACACTAGTTTTTATTTAGTTATCGCTCGTTTTCATCAGTGAAAAAAGGTTGTTGACGAAAATTATGACGAAAATTATTTGTCAACGAAATGAACACTGATCGCACAGCGAGTACTAGCTGGCCTCCGTTACACTTACATGAAATTTTAAAGGTGAAGATGTCACGATCTTCTCCAGCAATGTTTGTAGCCACACACTCGAAGGTTAAATTAGTGTTTGCGTTGGTCACCGGTAACACACTCTTCACCAGCACTGGCTCATACTCTCTGCCGTGTCCCAAAGTGGACTGGGTGGCTGTTAATTCCACAGCTGATGATTGGTTGTATTTACACCTGTCACACAATCATATTAAAATCAGGAAATGAAAAGCCAAATTTCTTATGTAACAAATATATCTGATTTCCAAGAAGCGGTCATACATAGCTCTGGCATCTTCACACTGGAACCACTGAATCCTGGGTATGGGATAACCAATCGCCACACAAGTGGCAATACCATTTTCCCACTTAATTGCAGTGTTAGGCTTCTCTGTATTTTTGGAAAGACGAAAAAAAAGGTAAATCTTTGGTTTCATTCATTTATGAAAACATTTGATGGCTATTGAGCAAATGGACTTACGGTAGACATGAACTGTAAACATTACTGAGGCATTGACACTGGCACTTCTGGCAGTGAAGTTGTACTGACCACAGTCTTGTACTGCAACTTTTCTCAGCAGGATTGTGGACATGTTGCTGTTACTGTCGGATATAAACACACGGTCTAGTTACACAAAATAGTCTTACGATTATTTTGCTCCCATTTCCAAAAGCATTGTAACTTAAAGGGAAAGTTCACCCAAAAATAAAAATCATCCCATGATTTACTCCCCCTCAAGTCATCCGAGGTGTATATGACATTCTTCTGTCAGACGAATACAATCAGAGTTACATTAAATAATATCCTGGCTCTTCCAAGCTTTATAATGGCAGCCCAAAATGTTAAGCCCTAGAAAGTACATCCATCCATCATAAAAGTGCATCTATCATCATAAAAGTGCATCCATCCATCATAAAAGTGCATCTATCCATCATAAAAGTGCATCCATCCATCATAAAAGTGCATCTATCCATCATAAAAGTGCATCCATCCATCATAAAAGTGCATCTCTCCATCATAAAAGTGCATCCATCCATCATAAAAGTGCATCTACCATCATAAAAGTGCATCTATCCATCATAAAAGTGCATCTATCCATTATAAAAGTGCATCTACCATCATAAAAGTGCATCCATCCATCATAAAAGTGCATCTACCATCATAAAAGTGCATCTATCCATCATAAAAGTGCATCCATCCATCATAAAAGTGCATCCATCCATCATAAAAGTGCATCTATCCATTATAAAAGTGCATCTACCATCATAAAAGTGCATCTATCCATCATAAAAGTGCATCTATCCATCATAAAAGTGCATCTACCCATCATAAAAGTGCATCTATCCATCATAAAAGTGCATCTATCCATCACAAAAGTGCATCTAGCCATCATAAAAGTGCATCCATCCATCATAAAAGTGCATCTATCCATCATAAAAGTGCATCTACCATCATAAAAGTGCATCTACCCATCATAAAAGTGCATCTGTCCATCATAAAAGTGCATCCATCCATCATTAAAGTGCATCTATCCATCATAAAAGTGCATCTATCCATCATAAAAGTGCATCCATCCATCATAAAAGTGCATCTATCCATCATAAAAGTGCATCTAGCCATCATAAAAGTGCATCTGTCCATCATAAAAGTGCATCTATCCATCATAAAAGTGCATCCATCCATCATAAAAGTGCATCTGTCCATCATAAAAGTGCATCTATCCATCATAAAAGTGCATCCATCCATCATAAAAGTGCATCTATCCATCATAAAAGTGCATCTATCCATCATAAAAGTGCATCCATCCATCATAAAAGTGCATCCATCCATCATAAAAGTGCATCTGTCCATCATAAAAGTGCATCTATCCATCATAAAAGTGCATCTATCCATCATAAAAGTGCATCCATCCATCATAAAAGTGCATCTATCCATCATAAAAGTGCATCTATCCATCATAAAAGTGCATCCATCCATCATAAAAGTGCATCTATCCATCATAAAAGTGCATCTAGCATCATAAAAGTGCATCCATCCATCATAAAAGTGCATCCATCCATCATAAAAGTGCATCTATCCATCATAAAAGTGCATCCATCCATCATAAAAGTGCATCTAGCCATCATAAAAGTACATCCATCCATCATAAAAGTGCATCCATCCATCATAAAAGTGCATCTACCATCATAAAAGTGCATCCATCCATCATAAAAGTGCATCCATCCATCATAAAAGTGCATCCATCCATCATAAAAGTGCATCTATCCATCATAAAAGTGCATCCATCCATCATAAAAGTGCATCTAGCCATCATAAAAGTGCATCCATCCATCATAAAAGTGCATCTACCATCATAAAAGTGCATCCATCCATCATAAAAGTGCATCTATCCATCATAAAAGTGCATCCATCCATCATAAAAGTGCATCTACCATCATAAAAGTGCATCCATCCATCATAAAAGTGCATCTATCCATCATAAAAGTGCATCTACCATCATAAAAGTGCATCCATCCATCATAAAAGTGCATCCATCCATCATAAAAGTGCATCTACCCATCATAAAAGTGCATCTATCCATCATAAAAGTGCATCTAGCATCATAAAAGTGCATCCATCCATCATAAAAGTGCATCCATCCATCATAAAAGTGCATCTATCCATCATAAAAGTGCATCCATCCATCATAAAAGTGCATCTAGCCATCATAAAAGTACATCCATCCATCATAAAAGTGCATCCATCCATCATAAAAGTGCATCTACCATCATAAAAGTGCATCCATCCATCATAAAAGTGCATCCATCCATCATAAAAGTGCATCCATCCATCATAAAAGTGCATCTATCCATCATAAAAGTGCATCCATCCATCATAAAAGTGCATCTAGCCATCATAAAAGTGCATCCATCCATCATAAAAGTGCATCTACCATCATAAAAGTGCATCCATCCATCATAAAAGTGCATCTATCCATCATAAAAGTGCATCCATCCATCATAAAAGTGCATCTACCATCATAAAAGTGCATCCATCCATCATAAAAGTGCATCTATCCATCATAAAAGTGCATCTACCATCATAAAAGTGCATCCATCCATCATAAAAGTGCATCCATCCATCATAAAAGTGCATCCATCCATCATAAAAGTGCATCTATCCATCATAAAAGTGCATCCATCCATCATAAAAGTGCATCTAGCCATCATAAAAGTGCATCCATCCATCATAAAAGTGCATCTATCCATCATAAAAGTGCATCTAGCCATCATAAAAGTGCATCCATCCATCATAAAAGTGCATCTACCATCATAAAAGTGCATCCATCCATCATAAAAGTGCATCTATCCATCATAAAAGTGCATCCATCCATCATAAAAGTGCATCTGTCCATCATAAAAGTGCATCTATCATCATAATATATGCCTGGCAATAAAATAAAGAACTTCTGAAGCGAATCGATGTGTTTGAATACTCTCTTCCGTATTCAACTTGCGCATAAAGTGTAACGTCTCTCTTAGCTCAAACCGCTTACGCTACGTCCGATGTCATCGTCACACCAGTTACACTTTTTTCTTAAGTTTAATACAGAAGGCAGTCCGCCGGAAGCTAGATATTTACTTTATAACATGTTAAATATGGATATTTTTCTTACACAAACCCATGGCTTCGCTTCAGAAGGCCTTTAGTAACCCCCCGGAGCTGTGTGGAGCAGTTATATGATGGATAGATGCACTTTTTTGGGCTTCAAATTTTGGGCTGCCATTCATTGCCATTATATATTTTTTTAATATAACTCCGATTGTATTTGTCTGAAAGAAGAATGTCATATACACTAGAGGTCTGCATTCGCACAGCGGGACCCGATCAGTTTTCTGTCTTTCGATCGGTCGGTCGGGAAGAAAATCATTCTAAGCGGTTTGCGAGTGAACACTGAGTGAATTTTAAGCGGGAGCAGGACAAAAAAACAGTCCCACGCAGACCTCTAATATACACCTAGGATGGCTTGAGGATGGCTTCATTTTTGGGTGAACTATCCCTTTAAGTAGTACTGGAAAATAGTAATAGATTTACGAGTACTCTAGGGTAACCTTTAGACGACTAAGAGCATCATAAGCATGCAGACTTATGCGGTCATCTTAGTTAATTGTAAAATTATTTAAATTTTCAATCATAATAAAATTAATTTGTAAATTCAGGGAAAACATAACAACTATGATCAATTGTTGTTGTTCATCTACACCGCGGACTCTATGATTCATTTAGCTGATCCGTAAACCTTGAAGAGATAGTTCCACCAAAAATGAATATTTAGTCATTAATTCCTCACCCTCATGTTGTTCCAGATCTGTGAGACTTTCACTCATCTTTCTAAATCTGAGAGCTTTCTTTCCCTCTGTTGACAGCTACGCAACAACCGAGCAGATCTCGGCCCCCTTTGATTACCATAGTTGGGGGTAAAAATACTACGGGGACTGAGATCTGCTCGGTTATAAACATTCTTCCAAATATCTTCCTTTGTGTACAGCAGAACAAATACATTTATACAGGTTTGGAAAGACATGGGGGTGAGTAAAGAATGACAGAATTTTCATTTTTGGGTGAACTATCCCTTTAAATCTGTTCATCATATAAACTGATTGAGTCTCTTCAAAAAACTCGGACTAAACCGCTCAATTCATATGGGTTAGTTTCACGATCTCTGTGTCAAAGTGGTAGTTGTGTAGACTGTCAATAGAGGGAGAGAAATCTCTCAGACTTCATCAAAAGTGTTCCAGGGATGACAGAAAGTCTTACGGGTTTGGAACGACATGAGTAATTTTCATTTTTGGGCGAACTATCCCTTTAAGAGGCCCATTATCTACTAGAACTGATCTAGGCTCAGATAACCTTATCACTCTAAGCACAAAAACAAATTAACTAAAAGTTTGTTTAACCTTTTATGTATCCTGTGAAATGTTTCCTCGGGTGTGTGATTCGATTTGGGAGTTTTCCAAGATGCCCACTCAACTTCTGGATAAGCTTCAATTTGCACACTGAGTTTAACGATATCCCCTTGCATCACCTCAATATCCGTTCCTTTCACCTTGTGTTCAGAGGACAGGATGGGAGTAAGCTTAATGTAGGGTTGATCTGGAAGAAAACACCAAGACCTCGACTTAAACACAGTTTCACAGACACATCTTACATCGGTAACACTTTAGAATACAGTTCCGTCATTAATGAACAAATGAGTAACGCATTAGTAAGACGTAACTACTATTAACTAACAAGAAACTTTAATTAAGTTGTTTGCCTGATGTCAGATCAAGACGCATTTAATTATTTGCATTTGTAACAGTAGACATGATTTTATAAATATTTATAGGCTACTTTTATATTTTGGAGCACCTTACCCCACCCCTGCTATAAACCTACTAGGGGTGTAATGGTACACAAAACTGACGGTTCGGTACGGCAGGTTTACAAAATTGCTTTTTATTTATTTTTGTTAAACAGTGGTTTACTGAAAAAAAAGTGATATTGCGGTAAACTATATAGGGAGCCCTTACTTGCACATTAATATTAAAGGTTAACAACAGAGCCCAAACTATTAGCCTAAATTCAGTTGCTATTTATTTGCAGGTATAATAATTATCACTCAAATAACAGTACGCTAACATGTAAACTTCACATTAGGCAGTTTTTGCAATAACTTCTAAATCTAATTATAAAATAGTTTTTTCTCCAATTTGTTGTTGAAATATAATCATTTATACACAGTGTCTGTCATTTTCATGACTTATGATTTATTTAAACATACATTAAATAATCCAAACATCACTAACAGGTTAAGTAGAATATAATGAATATAACGGCTAATATAATGAATATAACGGCTAATATAATGAATATAACGGCTAATATAATGAATATAACGGCTAATATAATGAATATAACGGCTAATATGACAGCTAATATAATGAATATAACGGCTAATATAATGAATATATTTAGAGAAAGAGTTGATTTCTCTAGTGAATAAATTCTGTGGACACTGAATGACTGCCTGAGGTAAATGTGATGCGATTGCACCACATATGATGCGTGACAGTAAGTTGTAATGTATCCTCAACATACCTTCAGATGTTCATTCATGTTTATTCTTTAGCAGGGGCGGGTCTAGACAATTTTTGGTGGGGGGGCAGGCTGGGGCACAGACTCAGAGAGGGGTGGCACATTTAAATACATGTAAACAGTGAACCAGTATAAATAGCCCTACACTGGAGGTAATAATACTGTATATTATTGATGACAAAACGTATTATAATGAGTGAAAAGGAATTCAAAATGAGCAACTTCAAATGTGATATGAAATAACAAATAACTCAACAGTAGTAGAAGCACATGGGCTGTGGTAAATGCAATGCAAGCAAGATTTTTGGTAACCACAGTCATACAGACGTAACACGACTTGGCCATTATTTGTTCGCCAGCTAGAGGACGCATGACTTTAAAACGTAAATAAAGTTTGTAATAAGGTGCTTGAAAAACGACCTATAGAGTCTTTCTTTTTGGAGGACGGTCTGAAAACTTATAAAACTTTACAATAAGGGTGCACTAATATGCATTAAATGATGCTTAACTAAAGCACAGATAATCATGAGTTAATGTGTGACTCATGAAGAACTAAACCATGTATTAATGATTACTGCATCAGCAACTAATGAACATTATATATGATTCATAGATTAAGTAATATATGAATTGTTATGAGTTAAATGTGTCATAATGTAAATAATTTCCTAATAACATATTATATTAACTAATAATGTAAATTAATATGTTAATTACCACAATGGGTCAAAGCCATGTACTTCAACTTCCATTTGTCTGCTTTATTAATCATAAGTGAATAATTTACAATGGTATTATTATGTTATGACTTTACTTGTTGAGGCGCATGACTATTAACTAATTAAAAATGAATTCAAAACCCATAACCACAATGACATATTACTTAACAATTAATTAACACTCATGTGCCTCAACAAGTAAAGTCAACTCCCAATGTCAACTCGTCTGTGTTTGACAACAAAAATGTTTCTCAGAAATCAATATCCAGTGCGTTAAAAAGTGACCGAGCATCAAAATGTGATGAGTTGGGAGTGAGAACATGTTGCCCAGAGGACTACTAAGAACTAGATTAATAATTAAGATGAATAATGCATAATATATTATTCATTCTAAAGTGAAAGTCATAGTATTGACTCATTAGTAATGATTTGGGTCAGTATTATAAAGTGAAAAACACAATAAACCTCTAGTAATGACTGAGGTCATTGTAAGCTTTAGAGGTTTTTGGATAGTAATGACTTCTGATGGATTTGGTAACACTTGAGTAATTACTTGTGTTACCATGTTTTTCATGTAATTATTTCAGAAGGATGTAGTAACACTTGTAGTAACACATTTTTCTCCATTAGGTCACCTAATGGGGTTTTGGTTTCCTTGCCACTGTTGCCTCTGGCTTGGCGTGCTCAGTTGGGGACACTAAATTTTTCAACTAAACATCGAAATACATCTAAATAATAAACTAAATTAACCATTTAAACTAAATTACTGATCAAATTATTGATCTAAAGCCCACACTGTCACTGTATGATACTTGAAATTTTTCCAGAATGGCTATACAGCTGAATAAAATTATGCTGCATTATTTTCCTGTTTAACACTGTAAAGCTGCTTTGAAACAATCTACATTGTTAAAAGCGCTATATAAATAAAGTTGACTTGACTTGACTTGACTTCATTGATTACAATTCAAAACTTTACAAAAACCTCTAAAGCTACAATAACTTCAGTCATTATTAGAGAGTTATTGTGTTTTTCACTTTAATACTGATCCCAATAATTAGTAATTCCTTCTGAAGGATTTGGTAATGCTTGAGTCATTACTAGTGGGTTACTATGACCTTCACTTTAGTTATATATTATGCACTATTCATGTTAATTATGAATCTTCTGTATATAGTAGTTCTTAGTAGTCCTCTGGTAAATGTGAAAAAAATAGTAGTTAAAAGTTCACTTTGTAACTTTTCCGTCCGCTAGAGGTCGCCTGTTCAAAAAAAAGGCGCAGAAATAGTTGGAAACATTTGGGATATTGTAAGTACTCAACTGACAAAATATATAACACTGGCCTAGTGATTTTTGGATATTTTACTGAAATTTTTTTACATAGTGCACCTTTAATGATTAGCCAATAGTGAACTACCACATTCAACTGAGCGCTATTACTTACTAATTAGAGTTTATTGTTAGGTAATAGAAATTACTATAATGTTAATATTGCGTTACTCATTTGTTCCTGTAGTTATTCATTAATGACGGAACATTATTCTAAAGTGTTACCCTTAAATCTTTTGAGTATCACTCTCTGGTGTAAAGAAACCTACCAACAACTGTAAGAACTGCTGTGACACTGTTTTTCCCAGCTTCGTTCCACCCGGTGCAGGTTAAATTCCCTGTGTCCGACATGTTGACTCGATGAATAGTTAAAAGGGCAGTGCTGCAATCTTTACACCGTTTGTCTTTCTTTGTTTCATGATTCAACACCTAAGTATGAGAAATCATGACCATTACAGTGCAGAGAGCATTCAAAACAATCGTACAAAAATAATATTTGCTGACAATCAGGAACTGAAATGGATTTAGAGGAACTGAATTGAATTGAAAACAGGTCCCACCTTATATTACAGGAATAGTTCACTTCAAAATAAGAATTTACTCACACCCAAGATGTTCATGTCTTTCTTTCTTCAGTGAAAATGAAGTTTTTTGAGGAAAACATTCCAGGATTTTTCTGCTCATAATGGACTTCAATGGGAACCAACGGTTGAAGATCCAAATCAATGCAGTTTCAGAGGAAGAGCTTCAGAGGCTCTGACCGATCGCAGACGAGGAATAGAGTCTGATCTAGACAAACCATTGGCCACATTTACAACACAAATACACATTTATATACTTTTTAACCTCAAATGCTTTTGCACGATGTATGACGCCATCACGTCGGAAAGGTCATGCTTGACGTAGGTGAAAGTACCGACCCAGTGCCGAAAAACTTCATCTCATGTTCTCCTTCAACTTTAAAATCGTCCGACATCGTTGTTTTACCTTTATTTGTGTAAAGGGCATTTGATTTAGTCGGTTTAGTTGATTTAACACTGGGTCGGTACTTCCACATACGTCACGCGTGACCTTTCCAATGTGATGGCTTCATATGTTATGCAAAAGCTTTTGAAGTATATAAATGTTTTATTTTTTTTTTGAAAATGTGGCAGATGGTTTGTCTAGATCAGACTCTATTCCTCGTCTGGGATCGGTCAGAGCCTCTGAAGCCCTTCCTCTGAAACTGCATTCAACTGTTGGTTCCCATTGAAGTCCATTATGAGCAGAAAAATCCTGGAAAAACTTCCTTTTCAACTGAAGAAAGAAAGACATGAACATCTTGGATGAGATGTGGATGAGTAAAATATCAGTAAATTCTCATTTTGAAGTGAACTAATCCTTTAAGTGTCTTTACTATGTACAAACATTTAAATGAATCATTTGAGTTGCACTTTATTTTACAGTATGTGTACTTACATTGTAGTTACCCAAGAAAGCACTGGTAATATAAGGTAACTACATGGGTTAAGGTTAGGTACAGGGATAGGTTCAGGGGTTAGTACCTAGTTATAACTGAGTTATTGATATTATAATAAGTACATAGAATGCAGGGTAGGGCTCCCCAGCCGTTGTAAGTTCTTTCTTAAATTGGAACGTTAAGTCCACACTAGAGGCTTAGTAACTACTAGCTAGTTTGTGACTAATTGTGACTAATTGTGACTAATTTGCACTATTTGTTCATAAAGGAACACGCAACTATTTTTGAAAATAGGCTAATTTTCCGTCTCCCCTAGAGTTAAACAGTTGAGTTTGACCGTTTTTGAATCCATTCAGCCGATCTCCGGGTCTGGCGGTAGCACTTTTAGCATAGCTTAGCATAGATCATTGAATCTGATTAGACCGTTTGCATCTCTTCTGTAGTTACATAGTGCACTAAGACCGACGGAAAATGAAAAGTTGTGATTTTCTAGGCCGATATGTCTAGGAACTGTACTCTCAAGAAAATATCGAAAATCTTTGGTCATTTTTTGAGCGAGATGCTAACGGTCTAATCTAAAAGTGCTACCGCCAGACCCGGAGATCGGCTGAATGGATTCGAAAACAGTCAAACTCAACTGTTTAACTCTAGGGGAGACGGAAAATGAGCCTATTTTCAAAAATAGTGGCGTGTTCCTTTAAGGCAGAATGCATCCAATAGTAACCTTCAAATACATGAGCAGAAGTTGTGTTGAAACGCTGTGAATTTCAGTTTATCCTTCATTCTTACTACTTTTGCCTCACGTAGGCCTAACTAACGGTAAATTAAAAGTTTTCATTAAATACGATACTTAATCATGCATAACATAAAAGTGCTTGGATAAATAACATTCAGAAACTGTATTTGAAATGAAATTAATATTCAATAAATAAGGATCAATAAATAAATTGGGGGAAAAAATTCAAGGGAAAAGTAATTAAACTACAGTAACTAATTACTTAGTAACTACACTGAAAAAAAAACAATAAGATTTACTTATTTTTTCTTTGGCAAGTTTTTTGCACGCATATTTTTAAAGTAAATTTCACATATGGAATTAAGTAAACTCTACTTAACTTAGTTGAAGTTTCCTTTGCAAAACATTTTACTCAAAAAAACATTGAATTAAACCACACTTTTAAAGTGCTTTACTTAGAAATATCTAAGTGAATAACACAATAGCTATTGTGTAAATACGGCACCTGAACATAGAGACTCAATACTTGGGACACAATTCACAGTGACAGTAACATTTAATGGATCGTTTTTGAATATGAATGTGTCATTTTGAGTAGAAAATGAACTCAAAATGGCTAAATCTAACAACAAAAGCAATGATAAAACAGTGTACATACAGCTGGAAAACAGCCAAAAATTAACCTCCTTATTTATTCAAACCCCACACTAATAAAAATTATGTGTTGGATTTACTTAAAATATATATGCAACATTTTTGCATCACACTTTTTAATTAAACCCAACTTGGAATAATTTTACTTAAAATGAACAAGAAAACCTTTGCTATATGTACTTACATATTTGAGTTCACTCAACATTCTTTACTTAAAAATATATGTAACATGCAAGTATGTGCAAGTTGTGTTAACTTAACATTACTTAGTAGATTCTATCGTGTTACATATATTTTTAAGTAAAAAATGTTGAGTGAACTCAAATATTTAAGTACATATAACAAAGGTTTTCTTGTTAATTTTAAGTAAAAGTATTCCAAGTTGGGTTTACTTAAAAAGTGTGATGCAAAAATGGTGCATATATATTTTAAGTAAATCCAACACATCATTTTTACCAGTGCAGTGCATGATGGGAACACCAGTATCAGAAAAGTTTATTTGTTTTACTTGCGCTTTAATTTCTACATGCTTGAATTGAGTACTAATATAGAATTCACTTCCTTTTTTAATTCTTAGCTGAACTAACATTTTTTTCTGTAGTATTTACTTCACCACAAAATCATTTTTAGTTACACCCAACACTTGTTGTAACGTTGTGACATTTGCGTCCAAACTAGGCTAAAATAAAGTGCTACCAAATTCTTGGATCACATCACTTCACCTTTTCTGATGAGCTCCAGGTGATGTTATACGAGTGATACTGGTTTTTGGTGTAACAAGGGATGTGCAGCGTTTCACCAACAATTCGCACATACTGATGGGCTGGAAGAGACAGCGGTGGCGGCTGTTGTGCTGCTGCAGGAAAGAGATGGGTTTGCAGAATCGGTACAATATGATACGATTCTTGGCACATTTGTTTTATCAATAAAAGCATAAAACAGCATAAAAGACTGAAACAACTCACTCTCTATGACAGTGATGTGGAAGACGTCAGACTTCTTTTGGACTCCGCTGATTTTCACAGTGCACACATAATCTCCGTCGTAGCCAGGCTGAAGGTTTTGTATCAGTATGCCATGTTTGGGATCCGCAGTATAATTCATCTCTGATGGGACAGTGGATCCATTGTCCATCTTCAGTGAGAACTCAGTACTTTCTGGGTTGGTCACCAAGCAGTCCAGCCAGTAGTTCGAGCCTTCTTTTTCAACTATTAGTGGGTTTTGAGGGGTAGTGAAGGCTTTGACAGAATCTATTGAAGTAAAAAAAAATCTGACATTTCAACCCATGCCAGTACATCTCCAGAATTTTGTGTTTTTATGAAAGGATCAGTTCACTTTAACTACTAAAGCTCTGGGACCAATTTGGGAGATTTCCGTCTGGATTTGGCCGGTTCGGGAAGGATGAGGGTTGATTCATATTAGTCAGTACTTAAATATAGAATTACACTGTAATGCTGCGTTCACACCAAACGCGAATTGAGCGTCTGGCGCGAGTGATTTCAATGTTAAGTCAATGGAAAGGCGCGAATGGCGCGAATTGGACGCGAATTGAGCGTCTTGCGCGATACGCGCGTTACACGCGTATGGTGCTTTTGTGCATTCACGCGTTCGAAGCGAATTCGCGTCTGACGCCCGAGTTGAAAAATTTGAACTTTGGCGTCAATTCGCGCCGCGTTAACCAATCAGGAGCCTGCTCGCTGCGGTCACGTGGTGAAGTGACGTGTTGAGAAACCCTGCATAAATTAAAAATAGAACTATTGTGTCACAAAATGTAGTTTTAAGACTTTTTCAGGTGGGAATGTAGTTGTTTAAAGTGCAAATCTGTGGTTTATTTATAAAGAGAGTGCCTATTTAAAAAAATAATCTTGTGTTTTTGGAGTTGTGAGATCCAGGCGATCACCGGGCAATCACCGCTTATAACCCCGCCGAGAACAGCCTTTCCTCGGTCAGTCCTTCTGCCGTCTGCCGCTGGCTCTGATGTCCTGTAGTGGTTCGTCTTGTGTAGATGTAACGGCCGAGCTTTGCTCTCATGAATCTATAATTTGTTGTCTGCCAAATCGTTTTGACTGAGGGCAAAGAGAAGTTTCATAACTTTATATTTTAAGGATATTTAAACATACATGCAGTGAAGATAATGTAGAAGTTGCCTGGACCACATTTGTGTGGCTATTAATGCTTAATATATATTTTTAATGAAAATGAAAAGAGGCAGAGTGCTGTTTTATGACATATTTCTCCTGGAGTGCCTTGAACGCGCGTCAATTTCGCTTCCAGCGCTCGATTTCTGCGCGCGTCCAATTCTCTGCTGACGCGCGAATGCATTCAAAATGTTAGCGCGTGAAAGTAGACGCGGTAGATGCGATTTTGAGGCTCAATTCGCGTTTGGTGTGAACGCAGCATAACAATGACAACTTAAAAAGTTCAATTGTACTTACTAAATACTAAATACTGAGTAATATTTATTACACCCAGTAATATACAAAAAAAAATCAAAATTCAGACTGTCTGATCTGTGGCAAGAAAGTATTGTTGGTGAATATTATTTATTAATAGTTTTAGTAGTTTTAGTCAGTTATGAGTTTAGTCAAACATTTTCTTCATGACAATTTTTGTTTAAGGCTTCTTTTGATTTGAACAGATTATGTGTTTTGTTAACACTGTAACAAAAACCACAAACTCACATAAAAAGTCAAGAGTCAAACTGCCCAACTAAAGAAAACACTGATATCCATAATGGCGACCAAACATTTTCAATAAAACATCAACATCTAAACCTCTGTTAATTCTCAATTCGAGCTTCTATAGACGACTTTCAGGGTTGGAGCCAAACTCTGCAGGACAGCGGCTCTCTAGGACCGAACTTGCCTTCCCCTGCTCTAAGTAGAGGAAAACTATGGCATAAGTGTACCCTAAGGACCAACTGTGTACCTTTTTATATGTTTTGTTCCCCAAGGAACAAAATTGTACCTCCACTGTACCTTTTTTTCTGAGAGTGTAGGGTTAGGGTTTGGTTTGGAGTTGGTTACTTGTAATTATGCATAATTTGCTGTTATTACCATAGTAAGTACATGTAGTAATGCGTGTCACCTTAAAATAAAGTGTTACCAAACAGTAATGTCATGATTTTTGAAACACTAATTTAAAAAAAATACACCTTGAATAAAATGTGTATTCATGTTTGTGAATAAGTGAATAGTCAGTGTAAATTGTTAAGTAATTTGCAACATTTACTTAGCGATAATTACTGTACACTGAGTGTCCAGAACATATACTAGAACTGACCTTTAGATAATCATTCTACATTTGTATATTGCACATACCTTTAACATATATGTGGATCTCTGAGTACAAGTGTGTTTGATTCTTGTAACTGCAACGGTATGTTCCCGTGTGCTCTGGAGTGGGGTTTCGGACATTGAGGAACTTCCCTAAGACGTGTTTCTGGTGTTTTCTGAGCCTTGTTTTCCATATGATATCCGCCTGTCCATCGCATCTCAGAATCAAGTGTTTGTTAGCTGACCAGACCATCTCAGAGTGGTTCAGTGGAGAGGCGTTCAGCTTTATCACTGGTGCAGAAAACTCTGCTCAGACACACAGAAGAGGTCAAGGTCAAGGTCAGGTTTATTTATATAGCAGCTAAAAACACTACAATAGAAAGCATTAAGATATGTACAATTTTAAGTATTACAAATATATTAAAAGAAAAAAAGAGAGAAAATCAATTCAAAACATCACCAGACACTTATAAAACATAATTATACTGAAGGTGTAATCAAGTTACGCATAAGCCAGAGACAATATGTGTGTGTTTTAAGAGATTATTTAAATGGAAAAAGAGTAGGGAATGATAATAAATAAATAATAGAGAAGTATCACCTTTGGTTTGTAATTGAGATTTTGCAACAGTAAACAATACATTTTGAAAAATTGTCAAAACGGCCAATTACATATAATTAATGTCTTTCCAAATAATGATCCTCATGCAAAAAGATGCACTGTGCTAATCATTTTGGAAGCTTGTTTCCGCCACAGAAGAAAACACAAAAACGCTAATCGCAACTTTTTATCTTACGAGTCATTTTTCTCAGAATTGCCTGATATAATTCTGAGGAAAAAGTAGTTTTTGCAGAATTATGTCACTTCTGACTTTTTTCTCACAATTGCAAGTTTATATCACAATTCTAAGAAAATTAGTCAGAATTGCGAGTTATAAAGTCAGAATTGCGATATATAAACTCTCAATTGTGACGAAAAAAAGTCAGAATTCTTACTTTATATCACGTAATTCTTACTTTATTACTCGCAATTGCGCGTCTATATCGCGTAATTCTGAGGACAAAACGGCAGAATTGCGAGATAAAAATTCGCAATTATCTTTTAAAATGTTTTATTCCTTGGCAGAAATAAGCTTCCATAAATCATCGCTTAAGGTCTTCACTTAAAATTAAAAATGTTTTAATAACCAAACATGTTTAATTTTGCTCAATATATCAATCGAAGTGGAAAATCTGCGCTGGCTGAACAAGTCCTAAATCCAAAAAACTATAGAGACAGAGCGACACGCGTCATAATGTGAAGACCAAGCCCACCGGGAGGAGGACAATCAAATCATCTCCATTGACTTTGTATTGCGTGAAGCGCCTCCTTGTCATTTTTGACTTATAATAAAAAACAGAAACCCAGGACCAAAACCCCAGAAGTTTTTATAAACTGTTAACCCAAAAAAATAGTGTTTAAGGACACAAAAGTGGATACAGGCCATTGAGACACTGAGAACTACGCCCACTAGAGGGGAACGTAATCAGCGACAGGAAATATAATATATAAAATGCACAAATGCGCCTGAGGAAAACCATCTGATGGTAGCCAGTAGTTTTAATAGATGTCATATATGTCTAAAATATAGTTCTGAGATGTACTTTGTGTGATATGTGTGAATACAGTGTCTCATCCTCATTATAGAATTACGTAATGTCACTTGCCAGATGAGATAGTGGGGAAATGTGTAGTTTTTATTTGTATTTGCAGGTTTTCAGTGCCACTTTTGTTTTAATTTTTTTATTCGTTTTCTTCACCACACCAAGACATCCTCCCATGGCTCCCAGCATGCATTGCAGCATTAAGTATGTCACCATTGTTGAGATTCATATGCTGATTCTTGATATCTGTGTGCGGCTAAACTCAGCAAATTTTTGTTTATGGCTTCTTTTGATTTGAACAGATTATGTGTTTTGTTAACACTGTAACAAAAACCACAATCTCGCATAAAAAGCCAAGAGTCAAACTGGCCAACTAAATGAAACACTGATCTCCATAATGGTGATATTTTCAATAAAACATCAACATCTAAACCTCTGTTAATTCTCAATAAGAGCTTCTATAGACGACTTTCAGGGTTGGAGTTAAACTCTGCAGGACAGCGACTCTCTTGGACTGAACTTGCCTTCCCCTGCTCTAAGTAGAGGAAAACTATGGTATAATTGTATCATAAGGACCAATTGTGTACCTTTTAAAGGTAGAGTTATACGTTTTGTTCCCCAAGGAACTGTTAAACTGTACCTTTTTTTCTGAGAGTGAAGAGTTGGATTTGTCCATATTTGGGAAACAACCCAACATTTTTAAGAGTGTTGTTAATAAAGTGATGTGATAAAATGTCAACCATGTCGACTGTGTTCTGTATTTTGCTTAATGTATTTATGTTTTTCATACATTTTCTTTCTTTTGGGACAGTAGAAAATAAAATTGCCTTTACAATTTAAAATATTTAATTGGACCAACAACACGGTTTGGTAAAGTACATTTTTCCATTGGCTCAACGTATTATTTCTGATTGAGCCTATTAACTGACTGTTGCACTTCAATTCACAGAAATTCAATTAGTCAAATTAAAAAATTTAGATGTGACCAGTCACTAGAAATTTTTGATTTGGAGAGGTCTAAAATCTCTGAGGATCTGAGTATTTTCTGGGAAGAATAGGGATGAAGAAGATCCAAGATGTAAGTAGGAGCAAGACCATGCAGTGCTTTAAATACAAATACTAAAACCTTCAAATAACTCTATATTGAACAGGTAAACAACAAAGAGCGGAGAAGAGCTGAGAAACCCAAGAGTATACGTATAGAAATATGTTAAATGCTGCACATAGGTAAACAATGAGATTGATTAATTCAATGATATATGATGCCGAACAAAGGTATCATCAATAGCTTGTTTATTGTCATTGCATCATGCCATGCAAGTCTGTAACACATGCAATAGGTTACAGGTGAAGTTAGATAAACACAAACACACAA
Organism: Gobio gobio; assembly: GCF_949357685.1. Lineage (NCBI taxonomy): Eukaryota > Metazoa > Chordata > Actinopteri > Cypriniformes > Gobionidae > Gobio > Gobio gobio. The sequence goes on from NC_137107.1 coordinate 4,650,218, forward strand.
TAAATCATTCCAGAAAACACTAGCGCTGCGTCCCAATTCGCCTACTTATATACTACACTAACCCTTTGCATAATGATGCATTTAAAAGTGAATGACCAAAACGTATCCATACAAAAATTCACAAAGCTGTTGCAGATCAAATAACAACAATGTATGGATAACATTGAATAAATATATTTTCCTCTAAACCTCAAAGTGTTGGCGGATATGCGAGTCAGACGGTTAAGTACTTATACTTAACTGTCGGACTCGCATATCCGCCATATTTGTAGTTCAACTGTAGTTCAAAATTTGTAGTTAAAACATACAAATATGGCAGATATGCGAGTCGGACGGTTAAGTACTTATACTTAACTATCGGACTCGCATATCCACCATATTTGTAGTTCAACATTTGTAGTTAAAAACTAAAAATATGCCGGATATGCAAGTCGGACGGTTAAGTACTTATACTTAACCGTCTGACTCGCATATCCGCCATATTTGTAGTTCAACGGTAGTTCAACATTTGTAGTCAAAAACTACAAATATGGCGGATATGCGAGTCCGACGGTTCACTTCGGACTCGCATATCAACCATATTTGTAGTTTTTTTATACTTTTTATTTGTGTTTGTAGTTATAAACAAATTGGTTGTGGGCAGTATTAGCCGTATAGAGTGTGGCCGTATTTCAACGATTTAGGACACACTAATTCTCATTTCGAATACTATTTAGGACGGATATGTGAATTGGGACACAGACTTTCAAGTGTGACATGATAGAGTAACACAAGATCATATTTATCAACAAAATGATACTTCATTTCATTTATTGATTAGGATTTCAGGTTTAGGTCGTTTTAGCTAGATTCGTTTGTTGCATGCCTTTTTGTTAGTGCAAGTATAATATGCCAACAGAATGCAGGCCACGTTTATTTGCTCGGTCTCTTCACTGCTTCCTGCACCATGGTAGCGATGCGAGACACTTGCAGCAGCAGCGCCTGGTGGTTCTCCACGAGGAGGCTCTGCAGGCGAGCCATACTCTGGAGGTGGTTGAGCTGCTGCTCGTCCTGGGCGCTCGCAACCCGCAGGACCTTCAGGACCTCCGCCTGAACGCTGGCCACCTCCTTGTTTTCCTGCACCAGCTGATTTAGGGTCTTCACCATTTCCCCGTACCAGCCCCGGCTCTCCTGCTCTTCCTGAATTAGCTTGGTGAGTGAATGCTTCAGCTCGTCCAGTCCGCAGCACGCTGAAGATGGCGGCGCCTGGGGTGGACCCTGGGAGGTGTCAGGGGCCGAGTTCTTATCCAAATGACTCATTGTCATATCATACGGGCTGATTAGTTCTTCATTTGCTAAAGGGAGCACACATATAGTAAACTTCAAAATTTCCCCACAAACAAGTTATAATTGTATGTCAGGTGTCCTCAAAACCGACCCTTGGGGTCCACTGCCCTGCAACCCTAACCAAAATCACCTGGGGCCGGTTGCATAAACTGCTTAGACTAGTCTTAAAAGTTAGTCGTCTATTTTTTTTCTTCAAGACTGTTCCTAACTTTTTAAAGTCAGTTACATAAAAAGTTAGATTGGTCTAATTTTAATCAGAAAAGTAAGACTGATTACCTCTTGACTAATTACTAGTGTGTCAAATTAGTTTTTAAGACACAGTCTAAACATAATGGCTAAGTGTATGCAACTGGCCCCTGAGCAAGATAATCAAGGACTAGAATGATTAAATTACAGGTACAATTGGTGAGTTTGTTCTGGGTTGGAGCTCAATTCTGCAGGGCAGGATTTGATAGAAATGTCTGAAATGATATGGTAGTTGACATGACATACTTTTGTACATTTTTTACAGAGTGTCTATTTACACAATGTGCCTTGTTGGCTGAAGCTATTTACACTAACCCCGCCCACTGACGTCTGATTGGGCCAGACAGAATTACGTAAGACGTGAATGGTCAACAGAGTGTATTGTAGGGGTAAGGCGTGTGGCAGAAAGTTTTCAACGCAAATCGACCCGAGTTTGAATCCGCTTTTTGCCGAACTCGCTCTTCTCCCTTATCTCATCACAAATCAGATCGGACAGGCATTTATTTAAAAAAAAATAGGAAAACATTCAAAAAGTGGAAATAAAGTGTCTAATGTGTGTTTAATGTGTTTATCGGTTAGGGGTAACATAAAACATAAAACTCACGTGACTTTGCCTCAGCTGATTCTGTGATTGGATAACTGGCCTAACCAGCGGACCAAAGGCGTCGTAGCATCTCAAATGTTGGTGTGGTTTATCTGAAACGCCTGAGTCAGTGATCAGAATGATGATCCCAACGCAAGAGAACATGACAGCGTTCGTTGTGTTTCGCCTGAGGCTCTGAGACGCAACTAATTTATGATCGAGGGAAAAAGAGCCTAATTGGCTTCCCTGATTGAAGATATTATACATTAAAGGGTTAGTTCACCCAAAAATGAAAATTCTGTCATTAATTACTCACCCTCATGTCGTTGGACACCCGTCAGACCTCCGTTCATCTTCAGACACAAATGAAGATATTTTAGTTGAAAGCTGATGGCTGAGAAAGGCTTCAGATAGGCCTCCATTGGCATTCAGTACATTGACACTTCCAAGACCCATAAAAGGCACTAAAAACGTCGTTACAAAGTCCATCTCACAACAGTGGCTCTACAATAATTTTACGATGCGACGACAATAGTTTTTGTGCGCAAAAAAAAATCTTTATCCAACTTGTTCTCGACTTCCGTGTGTGCCTCCACGACGCATGCGCAAGAATATGACGCAGATCCGGCGTTCGGACACATGACCCAGAAGAGATTTGTTTACAAGCAGAGGAAGACGCGCGTGTCTAAGCTGTTGAATTCTACATTGATTGTGCTTTAGGTCTCAGCGTAGTTCTCAAAATAGGGCTAAAGTGTGCATTTCATGGATTCCTGAACGCCGGCGCTACGTCATATTCTCGCGCATGCGTCGTGGAGATACACACGGAAGACAAGAACAAGTTGGATAAAGGTGTTATTTAGATTTTTTTTTGTGCACAAAAACTATTGTCGTCGCATCGTAAAATTATTGTAGAGTCACTGTGGTGAGATGGACTTTGTAACGACGTTTTAAGTGCCTTTCATGGATCTTGGAAGTGTCAATGTACTGAATTCCAAGGCCTATCTGAAGCCTTTCTCAGCATCAGCTTTACACTAAAATATCTTCATTTGTGTCTGAAGATGAACGGAGGTCTGACGGGTGTCCACATGAGGGTGAGTAATTAATGACAGAATTTTCATTTTTGGGTGAACTAACCCTTTAATTTCCTAGGAAGTGACGATATTGGTATGATGATATTCTCTTGAACACATGGGGTGGAAAGTCTGCTTTATTCGCAAACTTTGATGCGATATTCCAATACTATAAATAAGTGAAATTCGACAACATCAGGTCCTGCCCTACATTTGTTCTTGTTCCAAAAGCTTGGATATGACACAATTGGGAAGAAAAGACTATCACAACTTCCATTTCATGACGACCTTAATTAAACATTCTGGAAGACAAAACTTATTACAAAGATTTTGCTTCTCAAAAATATTTTATTTTAAGGATGGTTAGATATTTTGTTCTGGAAAACAAGATTAAGTTCATATTTTCTGCTCCACAAATAAGATCATCCTACAGGCTTGGAACAAGAAGAAGGTGATTAAATGATGACAGAATTTTCATATTTTGGTGACCTATATCTCTTTCAGAAAATGAATGCAAACACATTTCAAGTCTTGATGTTCATTAAAAATCCATGGACATTATGCATCAACGACATTTGTGGTGTTGAACTGAGGTGGACATCACTAAAAGTGTAATGTCTGAATGCGGTTTGTGCAAAATTTAAGGCCATTTCCAGTGTGAAGTAGCGGAAATTGCGAGACACCACTTTGGATCACTGTTTTTGCAACAACACAGGGTCTTGTCACAATTTTTGAAGAAGGGGCCCGAGCATTATTTTTAACTTTAGAAAGGGGAAATGAGAAAAAGCCAAGAGATGGCGTTATATGACGGGGGGAAATGTCTGAAATGTTCTAGAAGCAGCCCCTTTGATTGGGTCCCTCAGGAAACACATTGCACCGGTGGCCCATTGCACAGCCACATCCCAGGGGTCTGTTTCCCATTCCCACTTTCACTTCTGCTTTGCGCCGGACAGGACACACCAAAGCTAGACAGGACTGTTACAAAGTTGGCCATCAAAGCCACAAACATAACACACCTGTCTTAAAAACATTTTATTTCCTGTGTACACACTTTATGCACAGTATTCATACACTTCTGACATTATGCAATACAGCATTTCATGAATGCACTATGGGATTATTGTTATTGAATGCATATTTTAAGAATTGTTTTGGAACATTATGCAATAGACAACATAAAAATGATGTCATGAATTGCTATTAATGACATTTATTGTCATTTTATTTGTTAATGGGTCTTTTCATTAATTAATACAATTTCAAAGAAAAAAAGAAACAGTGAAAAACTAAACAAAGAAAATTAGTTTTGTAAAAGTTCATTATAAAAAAATATATAGCTGTTATAAATAAAATGAACACAAGATGCTTGGAATTATTGGAAGAATAATTTTACCAGAATAAATAAATAAAAACTCAAATTTAAAGTAAAAAATCCTTTATTTCTTTTTGCCTTGCACAACTGGACATTAACAAACTATTCCCTGCAGGCTAATGCCTTTTTGAAAATAAGCCTTCCTCATCATGCGTCAGAGTGATGGCTAAGATTTGATTTCTTGCAGAAGACATAAAGCGTAATTGGGGATGTCTAATTTTACACATCTATCAAAAAAGTTAGTATAGAGATAAAAATTGACGTACCTTTAGCCATACAAGGCAGTAAAGCAAAGAAGAGGGTGATACAGAGCATCCTTCGGTTCATCTTTGTCACGTTTGGTTGGTAAAAACTGTGGTCTGCTGGTCTTAAACACTACAGGAAAACTGGCTTAGGTGTGATGACACAATTTACTAAAACCTCGCACATTTTAACTTCCTCTCCAGACTGCTGAACTTTGAGCCCACTGAAAAGGCAACCTTTTTCTGTGCCTTAGATGTAAGATGTAAGCATTATTTGGATTTGTTTAAATTAGAACTGACATTTTAATAGTGTTTACTATAATGTCATGAAATAAATGTCCAAATAAGTAATATCATCATGTCATTAAGAAGTATTGTACAAACTGTATGGCAAAAGAAATAATAATTAAAAAATCAGAGCTACAGTTTAAGTTTCTATAAATCAATTAACAACTTTTGGAGGAAAAATTAAGGTCACTAATACACTGATGATCCAAAACATGACCAGTTACAGGTGAAGCAAAAATCGTTGATCTCTTAACACGGCCACATATTTGTCACATACTGCTCTGATACAAGAGGTTTCAAACACATCTTTTATTTAGGATAATCCACAGTCGTAATCCATAAACAGGCACAGGGTAAAAAACACAGGCAAACAATCCAAACATAAAAATGGACTAAGGTGATTGTTGGATCCATAGTGGTGACGTCTTCTGTCACATACTGCTCTGATACATGGTTAGAAGATCCAAATGCAGCTTTTATTCAGTGTAATCCACAGTCGTAATCCAAAAACAGACACAAGGTCAAAAACACGGACAAACAATCTAAACATAAAACAAGGTCCAAGAAACACAGGCAAACAAGGTAATCCAATGAACAGGCAAAAGATCAAAACCATGGAACCAGGAACCAGGAAAGAATGCTCAGAATTGCAGTTGTAACAAACAAGTCGGAGGTGGAACAAACAAACGGGAGGGAGGTGGAATGGGGGACGAATAGAGGGCCAGGACTGGGACATGGAGCAAGGACTGGGAACTGAGGCATGTGACCAAGGTGGAGCAGGCAGGACAGGTGGCCAGGGCGGAGCTGATGGGACTGAGATCTGTCTCAGCAAAGCTGGAGACAACCAAGGAGGATCTGATGACCACCACAGCTGAAAAGATGGTGCTGAATAATAATAATAATTAATCAATTGGTACATTTATATAGTGCTTTTCTAGGCAATCAAAGAGCTTTACATAGAACGGGGGAATCTCCTCAACCACCACCAATGTGTAGCACCACCTGGATGATGCGACGGCAGCCATATATCACCAGAACGCCCACCACACAAAGTTTATTAGTGGAGAGGAGATAGAGTGATGAAGTCAATCGTATATATATGGGGATGATTAGGAGGCCACGATGGACAGGGGTCAATGGGCAAATTTGGCCAGGATGCCAGGGTTCCACCCCTACTCTTTATCGAAGGACATCCTGGGATTTTTAATGACCACTGAGAGTCAGGACCTCTGTTTATCATCTCATCCGAAGGACGGTGTTTGTATAGTGTCCCCATCACTATACTGGGGTGTTAGGACCCACACAGACAACAGGGTGAGCCCCCCCTGCTGGCCTCACTAACACCTCTACCAGCAGCAACCTAGTTTTCCCAGTTGGTCTCCCATCCAGGTACTGACCAGGCTCAGCCCTGCTTAGCTTCAGTGGGAAACCTGTCTGAAGACCCCCACAGCAGAGTAGACAGGGCTGGTGACCATCACGACAGAGCTGGCGGGGTTGAAGATCACCAAGGCATAGCTGATGACCACCACAGCGGAGCAAAAGACCACAATGGCTGATCAGGAACAAAAGAGTATAGAGAGGTTAGTGTTGAACTCTAGGGCCACGTCAAAACAGGCTGCGAGTTCAGAAATAGCCTCCATAGCCATAACAGGGCAGGCAGGACATTCAGGAGTGATATCTGTGGCAAGGCAATCAGAGTCTTCAATCGCGGCCTCCTTGGCCGAGGCTGGGAAGCTTAGAACGACCTCTCTGGCTAAGACGAAACAGGCAGGGAGTTCCGTAATGTCATCCATGACCATAACAGGGCAGGCAGGGTGTTCCTGATTTACCTCTGTGGTCAGGATAGAATGGGCTGGGAGTTCCAGTGTGACCTCCGTGGTCGTGACAGAACAGACTGAATGTTCAAAGGTGACCACCGTGGTTGAGTCGGAGCAGAGAGAGAGCTCATGAATGACCTCAGTGGATGTATCTGGTCAAACAGGAAGTTCAGGGAAAACCTTCACAGTCGTATCAGGGCCGATAAAGCGTACAGAAACGACTTCTGTGGTGTTGTCATAGTGGACAGAGAGTTCATGAGCGGGCGCCGACACCTCAGGGAAAACTAGATCAGGTACCGCCGCTGTGGGAGAAGCGTACGCAGCCCAGACACAAAGAATGGCCATTGCCATAACTGGGAGTGCAATCGACAGTTGGGGGAACCTCTGAGACCCCCAGACTTGATACCAGCAGACTTGGATGCACTGGACTCGAGGTCGATGTTAGGACCACTAAGATGCCAGCCACTCCCACCAACATCAGAGAGAAGCATCGAACATCAGGGAAAACAGCTAGTGTGTGAGTTCTGTTTACATTTTCCTCATTTGATCTGTAGTTCAGCTGTTCTTTAGAACGCTGTCTGTTTGCTGTAGTTGGCTGTTTGTTGTAGTCTGGTTTGTTATTGTTTGACCTCGTGCGAACTAACGCGTTTCACTGGGCGTGGCCATAAGCCAGCGTGCTATATAGAGCGTTCATTGTTTACTTTGAGTCAGAGAGAAGCATCGAACATCAGGGAAAACAGCTAGTGTGTGAGTTCTGTTTACATTTTCCTCATTTGATCTGTAGTTCAGCTGTTCTTTAGAACGCTGTCTGTTTGCTGTAGTTGGCTGTTTGTTGTAGTCTGGTTTGTTATTGTTTGACCTCGTGCGAACTAACGCGTTTCACTGGGCGTGGCCATAAGCCAGCGTGCTATATAGAGCGTTCATTGTTTACTTTGAGTCAGAGAGAAGCATCGAACATCAGGGAAAACAGCTAGTGTGTGAGTTCTGTTTACATTTTCCTCATTTGATCTGTAGTTCAGCTGTTCTTTAGAACGCTGTCTGTTTGCTGTAGTTGGCTGTTTGTTGTAGTCTGGTTTGTTATTGTTTGACCTCGTGCGAACTAACGCGTTTCACTGGGAGTAGCCAGCTGTATTCAATAACGACATTTAATGCGAGTATAAATTGAGTAGTACTCCGCGGCAGCGGAAGCGGCAGCCCTCGTGTGAAGCCCTCCTCGTGTGAAGACCGAAGAGTGTAAAGACCATCGACTCTACTCTGCGCGACTCCACTCGAGCAAGGACACCGACAAGGCACTTGAGTATAGATATATATATATACTTTGTCCACTTTTGTGTTTTTGCTTGTTTTCATCTGCTAATTTCTCTGACCCGTATTCACAATGTGCTTCCAAATCTCTACTATTATCACACACACCCGTAAATCACGCTCTGTACATTCTAGACGCCGTAATCCTACTAATCTGCGTAGTGTACCCATTTCCTCTGCTACATTAATGTCCATTCCAATTGGTCTCTGGAATTGCCAGTCTGCTGTAAACAAAGCAGACTTTATTTCATCTATTTCCACTCATTCACATCTCAGTCTCATGGCTCTAACTGAAACCTGGATCAAACCAGAAGACACTGTCACTCCTGCAGCTCTCTCAAATAATTTCTCTTTTTCACACACCTCTCGCCAGATTGGGAGGGGCGGAGGTACTGGTCTGCTCATCTCAAAGGATTGGAAATTTGAGCCCATCCCTTCTCTATCTGGCAACTGCTCATTTGAATCACACTCAATCACTGTCACTCACCCTGCTAAAATCCATGTTGTAGTTATTTATCGTCCTCCAGGTCAACTGGGTAACTTCCTGGAGGAATTGGATATGTTACTCTCTCACTTCCCTGAGGATGGCACTCCTCTGGTACTGCTCGGTGACTTCAACATTCACCTTGATAAACCCCAGGCTGCAGACTTCACCACTCTTCTGACCTCATTTGATCTTAAGCGAGTATCTACTACAGCTACTCATAAATCAGGTAACCATCTTGATCTTATCTACACACGCTACTGCTCCACAGACGTCACTTTAGTTACTCCTTTACACACCTCAGATCACTTTCTCATCACTCTTAACCTCCTACTAACTCCTAACACAACACACACTCCTCCGCTGATTACCTTTCGGCGTAATCTACGCTCACTCTCTCCCTCCCGTCTATCCACTATGGTTTCCTCCTCACTCCCTCCACCTGCTCAGTTCTCAGCACTGGACACTAACAGTGCTACTGACACTCTTTGCTCCACTCTAACATCCTGCTTAGACAACCTCTGTCCCCTTACATCCAGGCCAGCCCGCACCACTCCCTCTGCCCCCTGGCTGTCTGATGTTCTCCGCGAACATCGCTCTGGACTCCGGGCGGCAGAGAGGAAGTGGCGAAAAACTAAAAACACTACTGACCTAACCCTGTATCAGTCTATTCTCGCTTCTTTCTCTAGTAACGTCTCCACTGCTAAAACTACATACTATCACAACAAAATACACAACTGCTCTGACTCTCGTGCACTCTTCAGAACGTTCTCTTCGCTCCTCTGTCCTCCTCCCCCCCCTCCTTCATCAACTCTTACAGCTGATGACTTTGCATCATTTTTCACACAAAAAACCTCCTCCATCAGCAGCCAATTCTCCGCACCACAAACCGACACGCACATCTCAACAACCATAACACATACACTCCCCTCCTTTTCTATGCTCTCTGAAGCTGAAGTCTCCAAACTCATCCTTTCCAACCACCCCACTACCTGTCCGCTTGACCCTATCCCCACTCACCTCCTTCAGGCCATTTCTTCTTCTGTTACTCCTGCACTCACTCACATTGTCAACACCTCTCTTCACACCGGGACTTTCCCCACAGCATTTAAGCAGGCTCGGGTAACCCCACTGCTTAAGAAACACTCTATGAACCCAGCACTTTTAGAAAACTACAGACCGGTATCCCTTCTGCCTTTCATTGCAAAGACACTCGAGCGAGTTGTTTTTAACCAGCTCTCTACGTTTCTTGAACAGAACAACCTCCTGGATATCAACCAATCAGGCTTCAAAAGCGGCCACTCAACTGAGACTGCCCTGCTCTCGGTTACGGAGGCACTGAGGCAGGCAAGAGCGGCTTCCAGATCCACGGTACTTATCTTACTGGATTTGTCTGCTGCTTTTGACACAGTTAACCACCAGATCCTCCTGTCAACTCTCATGAAGATGGGCATCTCAGGAACTGCTCTCCAGTGGTTCAAGTCTTACCTCTCAGGTAGGTCCTTCAGGGTGTCATGGAGAGGTGAAGTGTCTAAGTCACATCATCTAGCCACTGGAGTTCCACAGGGCTCAGTGCTTGGACCACTTCTCTTCTCCATCTACATGTCATCACTGGGATCGGTCATTCAGAAACATGGCTTTTCCTATCACTGCTATGCAGACGACACTCAACTCTACTTCTCATTTCAACCAGATGATCCATCGGTTGGTGTTCGTATCGCGGCCTGCCTAACAGACATTTCTGCCTGGATGAAGGAACATCACCTGCAACTCAACCTTGCAAAGACTGAACTGCTTGTGGTCTCAGCCAACCCAGCACTTCATCACAATCTCTCCATTCAGCTAGGATCATCAACCATAACTCCGTCCAGGACAGCCAGGAATCTTGGAGTTGTGATCGATGATCAGCTAAAATTCACTGACCACATTACTGCAACAACCCGGTCCTGCAGATTTGCATTATACAACATTAGGAAGATTAGAGCCTTCCTATCTGAGCAGACCACACAACTCTTGGTCCAAGCTCTTGTTCTCTCCAGACTGGACTACTGTAATGCTCTTCTAGCAGGCCTTCCGGCATGCACTATCAAACCCTTGCAACTGATCCAGAATGCAGCGGCGAGAGTGATCTTTAACGAGCCGAAGAGAGCGCACGTCACGCCTCTCTTCATCAGACTCCACTGGCTACCAATAGCCGCTCGCATCAAATTCAAGGCACTGGTACTCGCCTTCAAAGCAACCACTGGCTCTGCACCAATTTACCTTAACTCGCTTGTTCAGACATACACACCCTCCAGGAGTTTGCGTTCTACCAGTGAACGACGCCTTGTGGTGCCATACCAGAGAGGCATGAAATCACTGTCACGGACCTTTTCCTGGACTGCCCCCACCTGGTGGAATGACCTGCCTATCTCAATTCGAGCAGCCGAGTCTGTAGCCATTTTCAAAAAACATCTAAAGACGCATCTCTTCCAGCAGCACCTGACCAATCAAGAATAGCACTTAACATTCTATTCATTCTATTCATTTTTCTGTCTGTCTAATTTATTTAAAAAAAAAAAAAAAAAAAAAAAAATCCTGTGTGTTCTGTGTTAGATTAACTGAGACTTGTTACAGCACTTGCATACTGTAGCCTCTGACTGTTGTAGTTGCTTCTATTGCTCTCATTTGTAAGTCGCTTTGGATAAAAGCGTCTGCTAAATGACTAAATGTAAATGTAAATGTAAACATCAGTGGTGGGTCAGCCAAATTGGAAGCCAGTCTCAAAAGCCTAGGGAGCTTCAGGTGCAGCGTCCATGACAGCTGGAGCCTCTGGCATGGCAGCCTTGACGGCTGGAGACTCTGGTGTGGTGCCCATGAGGCTGGAGACTCTGGTGTGGCGCCAATGAGGCTGGAGACTTTGACGTGGCGGCCATGATGTGAAGAGGCTCTGGCTCGGCGCCCATGACGGCTGGAGAGACTGGCGTGGCGGCCATGATGTGAAGAGGCTCTGCCGTTCCGGCAATGACGTGAAGAGTTTGTGACGTAAAGAGGCTCTGGCGTGCTGGCCATGATGTGGCGAGGCTCTGGCGTGTCGACCATTATGTGAAGAGGCTCTGGTGTGGCGGCCATGACGTGAAGAGGCTCTGGCGTGCTGGCCATGATGTGGCGAGGCTCTGGCGTGTCGACCATTATGTGAAGAGGCTCTGGTGTGGCGGCCATGACGTGAAGAGGCTCTGGCGTGCTGGCCATGATGTGGCGAGGCTCTGGCGTGTCGACCATTATGTGAAGAGGCTCTGGTGTGGCGGCCATGACGTGAAGAGGCTCTGGACTTGGGACCACCAAACTGGGTAGCGCTGAGAGCACTGGACTAGTGATCAAAAGGACTTGGAAGTCCTGGAATCCATGATAGGCCAAGATCCGTGGCCTAAGAGAAATTAGCAATATCCAGAATGTCCTTAATGTGGTCCTCGAGTGAGCAAGATTTTTTGTGAGGGTGGACTAAGGTGACTGTTGGATCCATAGTGGTGAAGTCTTCTGTCACATACTGCTCTGATACATGGTTAGAAGATCCAAATGCAGCTTTTATTCAGTGTAATCCACAGTCGTAATCCATAAACAGACACAGGGTCAAAAACACGGACAAACAATCTAAACATAAAACAAGGTCCAAGAAACACAGGCAAACAAGGTAATCCAAAGAACAGGCAAAAGATCAAAATCATGGAACTGGGAACCAGGAAAAAATGCTCAGAAATGCAGTTGTAACAACAAGACTTCGCAACGAATGATTGGGTTTGTAAAGGCAGAGCTTAACCAGGTAATCGGACACAGCTGAACATAATCACACAAAATGAGTCCGCCAATGGGTGCTGGAGAAAGGAGTTCATGATGAGGTAGCAACGGAGACAAAAGGAGCGCCCTCTGGTTGCGATCATGGGCACACCAGCTGACGGATGTGACAACAATATGCTGGTCAACTTTGAATATGGTTTCAAAGTCCATTTTATTAAAAATATATATATATATTATACAGAAATATTGAAAAAAATATTAAAAAGTATACATTAAAATGTAGAAAATTGTGCATCCTTACTATGGCTAAATTCAGATATCCATCAACTAATGGTAAAGGCGAGATCTCGAGATCTAAAAAGTCCTTGCTTACAAAAACACAGATATTCTAAGCTTTAAATCTTTGTTAAGTAGTAGAAAGGCAAAAACTCCCAATTTTGAGCAATAGATTGCAGAATGAGGAGGAAATAGCTCATCTCTTTGGAAATGCATTAACAAACTTTCTAAACAAGAAGGTATGCAAAGAAAACCACTGTTGGAGCTGAAGATAAATGGAAGACTTATAGCACTGAAATTGCTAATGAATTTAATAGGCATTTTATTCAGTCTGTGGAAGAATTTGTGGCATGTTTTGAACCTTTACAATTACCTCAATATACAATAAACACACTCTCATCCTTTTATATCTGTTTGTATCTTAAAATGATCAATCAATTGAATAAATAGAGAAAGAAACTTCATCTCAACTTGGAAAACTTCCCCAATTTTTAAGGTATGGTCAGTTGATGAGGTTCTGAATTTAAGGAAATTTACGGAAAACGTAAAAAGTCATGTTACAATTCATGTGTACGTTAAGTCAAACAGTACTTGTGTGTGTCAACCATTTTTGTGAAATACATTTGCTTGTTTTTTAAAAGCAAATTTATTATAGTTTTATAGATTTTTTTTTTTTTTTTTTTTAAGGGTCAGGGCTTAATGACCCTGGAAAATGTGGCTCCCATGGCCAAACCAGTTGAGAACCACTGATATAGTACACAAATAGTATTATAAATAGTCAGTATATGACTACCTTGAAACTGATAACAGTGTCTCTTTTTATCATTGATGATAAGACGTTACTGAGGACGGACTTGCTCCTTTGATCTCATCTAACCTTGTTATACATGATAAACAAGGTCAGGTTTATATTCTTGCATTTCTTTTTTGCATTTGGTTATCTCATTACATTACTGCTTATGACCACTAGATGTCATGCTGCATTCAGACAACACTACGTCCATCCATGAAAGCCAGCATCAAATCCAAAATCTTTACACATTACTTATACATTCTGTGTCATAAACATAATCAGTGTTAATTTTCTTTGTCAAACTTGACCAATTATGCAACTGACTCAAAGGAGAAAAAAAAAATACTAGTCTACAGTGTCCATGCCATTTGGCAATGAAACAAATCTCCTTTTGGCCCACTTCATCAAGCCCTCATGTTGAAGTTTGTCAGACATTTTCCAAACCTCTGTGGCTCTACCATTGGAGAACGCATAACAGTTCAACTGGATCATGTGTGCCTTGATAACCAATCACATTATAGCCTTGACATCACTGAATTGCTGTGAGAGTTGTGTGATTGTCGGCTTTTGTTTGCTGATATCAGTAGAAATTAATGGGAATAGCAGTTTCTTTGGTGTAAACTCCAAAAATAGATCCACTCAAAACTAATGTTTAATGGACCTTAATCGTGGTAGCGCCACATTTAATTTTTGACAGGAATGAAGACGAGGCTGTGAGGGATAGGTTCAGGATCTGTCTCCTCCATTGAAATCAATTAAAGAAACAGCCAAGGGATAGTTCACCCAAAACTGAAAATGCTTTCATGATTTACTCATCCTCATGTTGTTCTAAACCTGTAAGAGTTGCTTTCTTCTGTTGAACACAAAAGATTATATTCTGAACGAAGGATGTTGGTAACCAGACAGTTGACGGCTCTCATTGACTTCCATAGTAGGAATGGAAGTTGAGTACCGTCAACTCTTTGATTACCGACATTCTTTAAAATACAGTCACCTAAAGGATTATTAGGAACACCATACTAATACTCCCCCATACTCCCCCCATACTAATCCCCCACACCATTACACCACCACCACCAGCCTGCACAGTGGTAACAAGGCATGATGGATCATGTTCTCATTCTGTTTACGCCAAATTCCGACTCTACCATCTGAATGTCTCAACAGAAATCGAGACTCATCAGACCAGGCAACATTTTTCCAGTCTTCAACTGTCCAATTTTGGTGAGCTTGTGCAAATTGTAGCCTCTTTTTCCTATTTGAAGTGGAGATGAGTGGTACCCGGTGGGGTCTTCTGCTGTTGTAGCCCATCCGCCTCAAGGTTGTGGTTGTGGTTTCACAAATGCTTTGCTGCATCTATCCCTTTAATGATCTCCTCCCCAGCGTACTGCATCATTACGCATTATTTATTAATTTATTGCTGACCTTAGCGGCTAGCCTTAAAGCGGCTCATGTTTAGTTTTATTGGTATAATGGCAGAATAGAAGATATGGCAGGCCAAGAAACTGATGTAATGCAAATGGTTTATACTTCATACCAACTTCATACCAACTTTATACTTCTGCGTTGAGTATACGCTGTAGCCTACGACACGCCCTGACGTGCACCTCGCCAAAAATTTAACAACGCGTCAATTCCACGCGGACCGCAAGTGCTGTGATTGGTCTGCCAGAAGCCCTCCCTCAGGTCAATAAATAAATTTAAAAAATCTGCGATAGGACTGTGTGTGTGTCCACAAACGGGATCTGCTATATAACACAATATTTTGTAGTCCAGAGATTCTTTATGCTAGTGAATAAATACATAGATCGCTGTGTATACTTTATTTATTTTCTCATTAAAACCAAAGATGTTAATCAGTGATTGTATATCAAGGACACATTTGGGTGCATTTCATTTTGTGATTTAAACGAAAGTCTCCGCAACAGCAATCGACTGAAGCGCTCGTCTGTGCATGAGCCACCGATAATGAAAACAGCGCCACGAGCTCTGCATGATTTCACAAACACATTCCAGCACCAGATCACCACTTATTTAACTCTACTAATCAACTAGAGATGCTTATTTTGTATTAGATACAACAACTCAAGCCGCAAGAAAAGTCACTATCTATTTGCCGTCATTACGTAAAGCTGCTGCTAATCCGACAATCTACACAACAAGCTGCTTCTTCTTCGGCTTTTGCTTTGATACTGTGGGTAACACCATCACCATGCCCGTGTCTACTAGCGGCATGCATGTGTAATTGCACATTGACACGGACAACAACGCAGAAGTATAAATGAAAACCGACGCGTAACTTGCGGCATAGAGGACACAGCATAGGTCCAACGCAGAAGTATAAATCAGCCTAATGCTGCGTTCACACCAAACGCGAAAAGAGCATCAGGAGTGAGGGATTTCAATGTTAAGTCAATGGATAGGCGTGTTGACGCGAGTCTGGAGGTCCTGCGGCGCAATAGACGCGCTTTGCGCAGCGTGATGGACGCGATTCCACCTCATTCGCGCGAATTTGACGCGAATTGCGCGTCTTGCACGAGTGGTGCTTTTTGTGCATTCACGCGTTGTAAGCGAAATCGCGTCTGACGCCCGAGTTGAAAAATCTGAACTTTGGCGTCAATTCGCGCCGCGTTAACCAATCAGGAGCCTGCTCGCTGCTGTCACGTGGTGAAGTGACATGAGGAGAAACCCCACATAATATAAAAATACTACTATTGTGTTACAAAAAGTATTTTTTAAACTTTTTAAGGTGAGAATGTAGTTGTTTAAAGCTCAAATCTGTGGTTTATTTATAAAGAGAGCGCCTATTTAAAAAAAAATAATCTTGTGTTTTCGGAGTTGTGAGCTCCAGTGGATCAGCGGCGCTCAGCGCTCATTAACCCCGGCGAGAGCAGCCTTTCCTCGGCCAGTCCTTCAGCCGTCTGCCGCTGGCTCTGATGTCCTGCAGTGGTTTGTCTCTTGTAGATGTAACGGCCGATCTTTGCTCCCATGAATCTATAATTTGTTGTCTGCCAAATCGTTTTGACTGAGGGCAAAGAGAAGTTTCATAACTTTATTTTTTAAGGATATTTAATTACACATGCAGTGAAGATAATGTAGGAGTTGCCTGGACCACATTTGTGTGGCTATTAATGTTTAATATACATTTTAAAGAAAATGAAAAGAGGCAGAGTGGTGTTTTATGACATATTTCTCCTGGAGCGCCTTGAACGTGTGTCGATTTCGCTTCAAATGCTCGATTGATTTGCAGCCAATCAGCTTTTGTGTAATTGGCGCGTACCACAGACAAACCCTTCAGTTAATAGTCCTCCAGCTTTTCGCATTTCCACGATTACTGAATACAACGAAAAACCAACAATGCATTTTTTGAGATCCTGCATAATTCGTAATTTCACCGCTAAATAATGCCAAGACACCAAAATAAACAAGATTTATGCACTTTGTTTATTCTATTGTCGTGTGACTATTGTGAATCTAACATAATACATAATACAGTAAATGTGGTATCCTAATTATGAAAAAAACCTTGCCAATTTCTGGAAATTACCACCACAAATTCAGTCATTTTGATCTCAAAAATCACAAAAAAATATCCTGGTGGGATTGAGCTATGGGAAAGTGCAAGTTTATTGATAAAAGTTTATCGATTTGTTCAATTTTAATAAATTAATTTACTTTGCAAGTAATTTTGTGACTGCATTTCCTTTATAGGTCTTAAATTTCATTCATAATGGTCTTAAAAATGTCTTAAAAAGTCTTAAATTTGACTTGGTAAAACCTGCAGATACCCTGTACACAAAATATGTTGCTCCATCAGTGTTAAATACAAACATGACCACCTTCCTAGTATTGTAATGTAATGATGTAAGCAGCAGATCCTTTAAGTCCTGTAAATTGCGAGGTTGGGCCTCCATGGATTGGACTTGTTTGTTCAGCTCATCCCACAGATGCTCGATTGGATTGAGATCTGGGGAATTTGGAGGCCGAGTCAACGCCTCAAACTCGTTGTTGTGCTCCTCAAACCATTCCTGAAGCATTTGTGCTTTGTGGCGGCGCATTATCTGCTGAAAGAGCCACAGACACCAAGGAATACCGTTTCCATGAAAGGCTGGACATGGTCTCAACAATGCTTAGGTAGGTGGTGCGTGTCACATCCAAATGGATGGAGGACCCAAGGTTTCCCAGCAGAACATTGCCCAAAGCATCACTGCCTCCGCCGCCACGCCTTCTAGTGCACCTCATCAGTGTTATTCACTTCACCGGTCATAATGTTATGCCTGATCGGTGTATATTTTTATTTACATTTTTCTTCAGGTGTGCCTTTAGCCCCATTGAAATCTATTTATTTAACACAGGAGCCAAACAGAGAACCAGAAACCAAGGAATGCGGCCCATCTACATTCAATAAGGTTTGTTGTCTTTGCATCCGTTGTGTCTCCTGCTTTCCCTTTGTCATTATCTTTGTATTGATGTGTTGATTGAATAAAGACTGTCTGCTGAAGATCCTCACCTCTCCTCGTCTCTCGTGACAGATCATGAGGCACACCTGAGGACATGAGCAACAGGAAATCAACACTCCTACAAAACTGGAACAGGAACACAATGATCCAAGTAAAGTCTAGACAGAGAGAGCCGTTACACTTTGAGTTTGATGGTTTCTCTAACAGAGAGCTTACACTGAAGAATTCCCCATTATCCAGTAACAGGCTTTATTTAGCGTTATCATTATTAATGACATCTCTTTAGAGACATTATGAGAGGGAATGAAATGTAAACCTATTGAAGGTTTTATGGTTTTATGGTTATGTATTATTATTACCATCATTATTTATATAATCATTATGTTTTTTATTTAGCCTGACGTGGTCATACTCAGATTCTAGTCAGAATATGAGTCTGCTCCTGCTCCATTGGGCTGTGATTATGGGGTGTTTCAACCGAACCAGGAAAGAAAATGCCTCTGCACTCAATTGGACAGACCAATCAGAGCAACGGAGTAAGTGACGTTTTGAGCAATGCATATGGCGCTTTTCCATACCAGCTCAACTCGCTTCGCCTCGGCTCGCTTTTCGCTCCGTTTTCCATTGCAGATAGTTCCTCCACAATAGTACCTGGTCGTCATAGCGCCGCCGCCGTGACGTAATCTTCTACGCGACACACACCTGCTACCCACACACACACACACAGGACAATGGAGGAAGTCGAGTGTATGCTGTTTTTGATCCTCGGGATGTGGCTGTTTCTCACAGCAAGAAGACAAGTGTTGTTTCAGGAGAGGCAAACTATTTAAAAATGGCGGGGTTATTCAGGATACTCCGTCTGGCATGTAGTGACGATTCTCTCCGACCAATCAGAAGTCTGCCGTGTTTTCACGTCACATTTTAGTATCACCTCAGCTCGCTCAGAACCCCGCCGGAGGTGATACGAAAAAAAGTACCTGGAAGCAGGTACAGGTACAACTTTTACACAGTGGAAAACCAAACAAAGGCGAGGCAAGCTGGTACTGTGTGGTGGAAAAGCGCCAATAGTTGTCAACAGAACTCGACTGCAAGAAGAAGATGAGTGTAAAAGATCTTTGCCAGTGTTGTAAAATAATTTAAGGACACACAGAGTACTTACCAACACCATCATAATTTCTGAGAGGAATAGTGAAGGTGAACGCATATACCAACAAGTTCTCCATTTAGTGAACGAGTTCAACCCAAGCGCTCTTTGGTGACCTGGATGATTATGGTTGATCATCTGTCCATCATCGTATAAAGCCCGCCCTGATGATCTGATTGGTCCGAACAGCTCTGGTTCCAGCATAGTTGCTCCACAACGGCTCAAGTCCAGACCGAACTGCCCACCTCAAATGTTGTGGGCGGGGCTAAGTTCGGCTGGCATCCAGGCTAGTTTTTATTGGGTATTGTTCATCCATTTTTTATGGATTTATTTTTTCAGAACATGAAAAGTCATAGACTCCAATACACTGTAAAAAAATTATTTGAACTGTAAAATATTGTAAAAATGGAGAAAAAGTGTTAATAGGTTAACAGTAAGTTCCTGTCCTATACACAGGGAAAAACTGTAAAAGATTTAACCAGACATTCATGTTATTTTTTTGGTAACACTTTACAATAAGGTTGTGTTAGTAAACATTAGTTAATGCATTAGTTAACATGAACTAACCATGAACAACACCTCTGTTCTGCATTAGTTAATCTTTGTTAACGTTAGTTCATATAAATCCAGCTGTTCATGTTAGTTCACAGTGCATTAACTAATGTTAACAAGATTTTAATAATGCATTAGTAAATGTTGAAATTAACATTAACAAAGATAAATAAATGCTTTATAAGTGCATTTCATTATTAGTTCATGTTAACTAATGTAGTTAACTAATGTTAACTAATTAACCTTTTTGTAAAGTGTTACCAATTTTTTTAGAACGTTTTAGAACGTGACACTTATACAGAACCAAAATAACTCCTACCATATATGGCTGACTAAATATTTGTCTGTATTGAAATAAGTGGGGAAAACTGATATTTCCGACAACTCAAAAATCAAAGCGGGTCAAATTGACCCACAACAGTATATAAGGGTTAAGTTGAAATTACTTAAACATCCAAGTTGAATGCACTTAAAAATTCAGGGCAGCAAAATTCAAATGTTAAGTGTCACGTGGGGAATTCTGGGAATGTCAGTTTACAGTTTTTGAATGTAAATGAAACGATGATGTGTCTCTGTCTAGACTTTACTTTGTGTTCCTTTTCCAGTTTTGTAGGAGTCTTTAGTGTTGATTTCCTGTTGCTCATGTCCTCAGGTGTGCCTCATGATCAGTCACGAGAGACGAGGAGAGGTGAGGATCTTCAGTCTTTATTCAATGAACACATCAATACAAAGATAATCCAAACCAGAAGCCGATGACAAAGGGAAAGCAGGAGACACAACGGATGCAAAGACAACAAACCTTATTGAATGTAGATGCGCCGCATTCCTTTTTTTCTGTTTCTCTGTTTGGCTCTTGCGTTAAATAAATAGATTTCAATGGGGCTAAAGGCACACCTGAAGAAAAATGTAAATAAAAATATACACTGATCAGGCATAACATTATGACCAGGTGAAGTGAATAACACTGATGATCTCTGTTAGTGGGTGGGATATATTAGGCAGCAAGTGAACATTTTCTCCTCAGAGTTGATGTGTTAGAAGCAGGAAAAATGGGCAAGCGTAAGGATTTGAGCGAGTTTGACAAGGGCCAGATTGTGACGGCTAGAGGACTGGGTCAGAGCATCTCCAAAACTGCAGCTCTTGTGGGGTGGAGGACCAGTGGAGAACCAGCCACAGGGTCATGGAGGATCAGTGGAGAACCGGCCACAGGGTCATGGAGGACCAGTGGAGAACCGGCCACAGGGTCATGGAGGACCAGTGGAGAACCGGCCACAGGGTCATGGAGGACCAGTGGAGAACCGGCCACAGGGTCATGGAGGACCAGTGGAGAACCGGCCACAGGGTCATGAAGGACCAGTGGAGAACCGGCCACAGGGTCATGGAGGACCAGTGGAGAACCGGCCACAGGGTCATGAAGGACCAGTGGAGAACCGGCCACAGGGTCATGGAGGACCAGTGGAGAACCGGCCACAGGGTCATGGAGGACCAGTGGAGAACTGGCCACAGGGTCATGGAGGACCAGTGGAGAACCGGCCACAGGGTCATGGAGGACCAGTGGAGAACCGGCCACAGGGTCATGGAGGACCAGTGGAGAACCGGCCACAGGGTCATGAAGGACCAGTGGAGAACTGGCCACAGGGTCATGGAGGACCAGTGGAGAACCGGCCACAGGGTCATGGAGGACCAGTGGAGAACCGGCCACAGGGTCATGGAGGACCAGTGGAGAACCGGCCACAGGGTCATGAAGGACCAGTGGAGAACCGGCCACAGGGTCATGGAGGACCAGTGGAGAACCGGCCACAGGGTCATGGAGGACCAGTGGAGAACCGGCCACAGGGTCATGGAGGACCAGTGGAGAACCGGCCACAGGGTCACGTGGCTCATTGATGCCCGTGTGGTCGATCAAACAGACGAGCTACTGGAGCTCAAACTGCTCAAGAAGTTAATGCTGGTTCTGATAGGAAGGTGTCAGAATACACAGAGCATCTCAGTTTGTTGTGTATGGGGCGGCACAGCCGCTGACCAGTCAGAGTGCCCATGCTGACCCCTGACCCCTGACCCCGCCCAAAGCACCAATCGTGAGCATCAGAACTGGACCACGGAGCAATGGAAGAAGGTGGCCTGGTCTGATGATCACGTGTTCTTCTACATCACGTGGATGGCCGGGTGTGTGTGTGTCTCTTACCTGGGGAACACATGGCACCAGGTGCATTATGGGAAGAAGGGAACTGTGGCTCTTTCAGCAGATAATGCGCCGCCACAAAGCACAAATGCTTCAGGAATGCTTTGAGGAGCACAACAACGAGTTTGAGGCGTTGATATGATCTCAATCCAATCGAGCGTCTGTGGGATGTGCTGAACAAACAAGTCAGATACATGGAGGCTCAACCTCACAACTTACAGGACTTAAAGGATCTGCTGCTAACATCTTGGTGCCAGATACCACAGCACACCTTCAGGGGTCTAGTGGAGTCCATGCCTCGACGGGTCAGCAAAAGAGGGACCAACACAATATTAGAAAGGTGGTCATAATATTATGCCTGATCAGTGTATATGTTAAAGGTAAAAAAACACATTTTAGTAGTAGTGTGCATTGTTCAATTTACTGGCTTAAATTGAAGTTTTCTTGATTGTAAATTACAGATTTACACTGTGGAGGTTCTGTAAATCTATTTACTTTTTTTTTTACAGAATTTTTTTTTGTTTTGGTAAAACTAACAGTGTACTAATTATTTTTAATAGCTCAAATGGTAGAGTTGCAGAACTTTAACTTTAGCGTTATATTATATATGTGTAGATTTAAAATGCTGATCAAAATGTTGGGATTGTGTTCTCATGTAATTCGGAGACAGTAGATCAGGCCGTGTCTGTGAGAGACACATTTCTGCGGGGAACTGCTGGACAATTACCATCTTGTCTATGCATTCATTTGTCCAGAGAAAAGTTTTTCCAGATGTACAAATGCTTCCAGACGAATGTGATACTCCAGGGTTTATGGCTTGTTAGTCGTGCACGAGCACGGGCCATAAGGTCACGGACTGTTGAACAGACAACATGACTGATAAAGAAAACAGAGACTCGTTTCACTGTCCTTCAGTCTGGACGCAGTCAGCCAAACAGAGAGAGCTCAAAGCAACTCATAAGCTCATAACTGCATGAAATAAGTATTACATTTTTAATGCAATAAAATGTTCATAACGTAATAGTTTTCCCAGGTCATTAAAATCTTGAGCTCTACATTATGAGAAAACATAGTCATAATTATACTAGCTTTTTTAAACATTGGTATTCCCTTACAGTAATATTATTATTATTTTATTAAACATAAAAAGCAATGGTTTTAATTCACATGAATGCACCGGGTTTAAATATTCATGCAATATAATAAAAATATCTAGAAAACTTAAAAGCGTCTCTATAGAGAATTATAAATACATTATACATTTGTATGTCATCCATTTAGATGACTATATCTCAAAAATATTTAAAAACGTAAAAATTAGAAAGCATAAACTTTTATTTATTTTTTATTTAGTGCATAAAACTTAAAATGTGGGTCCAAGCGACACGTCATAATCACAAAATTAGTCTGATTTTTATGAAAGAGTTGATTTCACAATCACATTTTGTGCTCGAATTTGTTACATCGGAAGATAATTATTATATTGAAAACATGTGTGTGTTATGAACTGTGATTACATTATAAGTTACAGCTACAGTTTGTTCATAATGTAATACATTTCTCATATAACCTATTACACTATGTGAAAAATTGTTATTATTTAAAAACGTAAAAATTAGAAAGCATAAACTTTTATATATTTTTAATTTAGTGCATAAAACTTAAAATGTGGGTCCAAGCGACACGTCATTGTCACATGTCTGTCCTGTCTTGTGGAGCACATGTGGTGTGTTGTTATTTTGGGCTGTGCTCATGTCTTTGTCTGATCCCTCCCCCTTGTTATCTGATTAGTGTTTGATTTCTTCCACCTGTTCCCTCCTGATTTCTTCCCCTTTATATAGTTCCCTTGTGTTCTCAGTCCTTGTGCTTACGTTGTTATGTCTACGTCTCCCTTACCTGTGTTCCACTCCCTGACCCGTTTTGGTATGTTGTTTGGTTAATTTATGTTGTTTGATATTTGTTATGTTTTCCCCCTTGTGGGTTTTTGTTTGTGTTTATGTTTCTTTTTATAATAAATTCATTTCACTTCCTGCATTTGAGTCCTCACCTCAGTTTCCGTCAGCGCAACGTGACAGTCATAATCACAAAATTAGTCCGATTTTTATGAAAGAGTTGATTTCACAATTACATTTTGTGCTTGAATTTGTTACATTGAAAGATAATTATTATATTGAAAACCTGTGTGTGTTATGAACTGTGATTACATTATAAGTTACAGCTACAGTGTGTTCATAATGTAATACATTTCTCATATAACCTATTACACAAAATCGTTATCACATACGAGCTCAAGATTTCATTAAATGATTACATTATGAATATTTGATTACATTAATTATATATTACGCTTTATTGTGAGTACATGGTACATTTAAAATTTGTAACCCAACTGCTGGGTTTGTCCATATTTGACCCAAATTTGGGTTAAAACAGCCCAGCATTTTTAGAGTGTATAATTTGTAACATTATTTCTTATTTCTGTCATTATTTTCAGAACCTCATTTCCATCATTTCAAAATATGAATTTTGTTTATGTGGAAGAAATGCCAGAGTCCTTTGTCATGCTAAGGCTTATTGCATCCTAAATACTCACAATTAAATCATTTTTTCACAATAATAATCAAACATGTTTCAAGTCACCCTGTTATCTACTTACAGTCAAAATAGATCCAAATATGAAAAGAATGCAAGGTTGAGAGGGAAATCGGACTCGTAACTCATGACTCATGCCATGCACGTAATGAAAAAAGACTTCCTGCATGTGTTCAAGTCATCAGCAGTCGGCGAGCAGGCATGCAAACTCTTCAAAGGCCAGTAAAAGACAGACCCCTAATTCTCTGTGCATTTATTCTGATTTTCTAAATGTGATCATTTAAGCCCAAATGTCATATGCTGTATACATCTTGGCCTGGACAACAGATCTATCCAGTCCTAGCACGCCATAAACAAGAAACTTTATTGTTTCTATCCGACTTGGACGTGTTTCAAACAGATAAATAGAGCAGAACATCTAATCCTCTTTGCGTGGCACAGCACAAACTGTTCAAAAAGTTCAATGTCATCATCACAAATCAACTTTTCTCGATGGATGGCATAATGGCGTGTCTGAAAGTTGAGCTCAGGGCAGGAGGAAAAGTGACTGGAGGTACAGCATATCGCCTGGAAGTCATTATAAAGGGAAAATACTGCGGCATTCGGTTCCTTCTTATGCTACAGCAGACCCCTTATACCCTGGGGATCAAAACAAGGCCAGTGTTTAAAGTAGCAAACCGCACAAATAAACATTTGTAAGAAGTAAGAAACCTTTTCAGTTTTGATTATATGGCCTGTATTGTCCTTGAATGCTAGTACACTCTAAAAACACTGGGTTATAAACAACAACCCAAGGGCTGGGTAAATATAGGACAGAACACATCATTTTACCAGCAATTTGGGTTGTTTATTAACCCATAGTTGTTGATTTACAAGAATTCATGTTTACAGATTAAATTCTCTAAACTTTCAAAAAATACTCCACACACTATGGTTTACATGATAATTGCTTTATTTTCGATCATATTTGGGTGTTTCTGCAACTACGGGCACTTTTGACAATCCCAATTTTAAAAAAAAATCAACCTCTATGAATTTAGATTTTAACCATCACAGTTTGTAATACACATAAAAATGTACCCAAAATTGAATTTAGTCGTTAAGATTTTAATCTGGAACATGTTTTTCGGGTCATCTTCTTAAAAAGTGTCCTTATTTTAGAATTTTTCCTTTATTCATTTCTATAAAAAATGTAATATATTTAAATAGCTTCTTCAAATTTGATGCCGTTTTGTA
The DNA here is from genome assembly GCF_949357685.1 of Gobio gobio. Taxonomy (NCBI): domain Eukaryota; kingdom Metazoa; phylum Chordata; class Actinopteri; order Cypriniformes; family Gobionidae; genus Gobio; species Gobio gobio. Next base: position 4,675,960 of record NC_137107.1, read on the forward strand.
AATACTGACATAAAAAAATAATATACAAATGAGGGAATTTCATGTTTTTTTGTAATTAAAATGTTTACAGTAACCTTAGATGTCAATTGTTTCCATACACACAAAATATAACATATTTAACTTTTTTATGACAGATGTTGCAATTTCAATGTGTAAATCATCTCGTGTTAAAATAATTTTTTGCAAATGAAAATGTGAAAAAAATAGAAATAGAGCAGTGCTGCGGTAATGACATCTTGTGTCATTAAGGACGCAATGTTAAAGTGCCACAAAATCAAAAACAGGCTACTGTAGAGAACAACAGTAAAATAAAATAAAAATACTTCATTACTAATAATATACTGAATATTTGTTATTTAATATACAGTAAACCTTGAATTTGTCTTTACCGCGACACAAGGTCTTTACCGCAACACCTAAATTTGCTGCGGTAAAGACGGTTTCGGTAATGACATTTTTGCTAATATTTTAGTTAATTGGCAGCTAGCAAGGCCTACTATATTACTTTTGACTCTTAGCATCTTAATATACATTAATTCAATTTTTTTTATTTAAAATGTATTATTTTTAAAATGTAGTTCAAAATACACAATTATTAAGCTGAATGGTAAGGACGCACAATAAATACTAGAGCAGAAAAGATGATATTTACCTTTTTTTTTTTTGTATCTTGTTAGTAAGTTGGCCCAGTCTGTTAGCAATGTGCTCAAGTGATCATTTCTGTTTCCATAGAAACTAGACTTGTTTGTGTTTGATAAAATTTCATAATAAAAGTTTTTTTTCATTGTTGCGGTAAGGACTCAAAAGTGTGGGACAGGCACATTTAGTTAAAAAAATCATAAAAATTATCAGTAAATAATACAAAGAATTTAAAGATGCTGTAAATGAATCTGTATATTAAACAATCCCATTTGAAATAATGTCAAATTGTAATTAAATTAGCTTATGTTATGCATCTCAACATTGAGACCACAGGTGTGGGACATTAACAAAAATAGTGTTTTGAGCTATAAATGCTTCATAATATTATATTAAATCACATTAATCAGTAATTATATTTTTTGTCAAGGTGTGTAATGGCACTGTGGATATATTTACAATTTTTTTTTTTACATAATTTTAACATAAATCTAAAATTTCACTGCTGGGACTTAAAAGCTATACTTATTTTTTTTTTTTACATATTACCCACATTTATGCTCGTTTAACAAATATTAGAAGTAAAAATGGAACATTTAGAAGTAATTCAAGTGTAACCGATCAGTCTCTGTTGTTCCGTTTCCACCGTAGCGGCGCTAGATCTTGTGCCGAGCTTGTGTCGTGTTCAGCGGGGGAACTTCTGACTTTAGACCGCAGCGCTGCGTTTCTCTCATAGCCGAAATATGCAGTGACTGACTCCATAACCTGTCCATAATCAATCAGTGTACAGTTCTGAGAACACATTTTAACAACACAAATATTTATATTCTTTATCTTTTTGAATAAATCGTAACATTGTATGCGAAGGCATCAGGCATTTCCATCACGTTAAAAGACAGACGCGACACTCGTTTAGGCCTATGACTCACGTCGCGCCCATGCATAAAATTAAGCTAAAGCACAATAAAGAATTTACAACCCCAAATCAGAAAAAGTTGGGACAGTATGGAAAACGCAAATAAAAAAAGTGATTTCTAAATTTACTTTGACTTGTATTTCATTGCAGACAATATGAACACAAAATATTTCATGTTTTGTCTGGTCAACTTCATGTCATTTGTAAATCCTTTCCTGTCATTCAGACCTGCAACACATTTCAAAAAAAAGTTGGGACAGTAAAGCATTTACCACTTTGTAATGTTGCTATTCCTTTTCACAACACTTAAAAGACGTTTAGGGACTGAAGACACCAAGTGATGAAGTGTTTCAGGTGTAATTTTGTCCCATTCTTCCTGCAAACAAGTCTTAAGGTGGGCAACAGTTCGGGGTCTTCCACACATTCTCTATTGGAGACAGGTCGGGACTGAGGCAGGCCAGTCAAGTACCCGAACCCTCTTCCTCCGCAGCCAGGACTTTGTAATGTGTGCAGAATGTGGTTTTGCATTGTCTTGTTGAAATATGCATGGACGTCCCTGGAAAAGATGTCTTCTTGAAGGCAGCATATTATGCTCCCAAACATCTATGTACTTTTCAGCATTAATGGTGCCTTCACAGAAGTGCAAGTTACCTTTGCCAAGGGCACTGACACAACCCCATACCATGACAGAGCCTGGCTTTTGGACTTGTTGCTGGTAACAGTCTGGATGATCCTTTTCTTCTTTGGTCCGGAGCACACGGCGTCCATTCCTCCCAAAAAATACCTGAAATACTGCTTCATCTGACCACAGTACACGTTTCCACTGTGTGATGGTCCATCCCAGATGCCTCCGAGCCCAGAGAAGTCGACGGCGCTTCTGGACACTGTTAACATAGGGCTTCCTTTTGGCACAGTACAGTTTTAACTGGCATTTGTGGATGTAACTACGTATTGTGGTACTTGACAAAGGTTTGCCAAAGTAGTCCTGAGCCCATGTGGCGATATCGCTTCTAGATGAATGGCGGTTCTTGATGCAGTGCCGCCTGAGGGATCGGAGATCACGGTTGTTCAGCTTAGGCTTGCGCCCTTGTCCTTTACGCACTGAAATTCCTCCAGATTCCTTGAATCTTTTAATTATGTTATGCACTGTTGAATGTGAAATATTCAAATCTCTTCCTATCTTTCTTTGAGGAACATTGTTTTTAAACATTTCAATAATTTTCTCACATATTTGTTGGCAAACTGGCGATCCTCGGCCCATCTTTGCTCCTAAAGGATTAGACCTTTCTTGGATGCTGCTTTTGTACCAAATCATAATTACAATCACCTGTTGACATCACCTGTTTCAAATCACATCATTATTTAACCATTTTACCTCATTACTAGCCCTAAATTGCTCCTGTCCCAACTTTTTTTGAAATGTGTTGCAGGTCTGAATGACAGGAAAGGATGCATATTTACAAATGACATGAAGTTGACCAGACGAAACATGAAATATTTTGTGTTCATATTGTCTGCAATGAAATACAAGTCAAAGTAAATTTAGAAATCACTTCTTTTTTTTTTTTTTTGCTTTTTCCATACTGTCCCAACTTTTTCTGATTTGGGGTTGTATATCGTCCCCTTGGAATTATAAGGTTCTATCTGACATTTTTGTCAAAATTTAGTTATTCACATATTCTTATTCTGTGACAACTTCTTTACATTATGTGATGTTGTTTTTTAAGTTTCTAAGTTTTTTTAAAAAAAATTTTTACAAAATAAAAAGGTTCTTTCTACACAGTCAAATGGAATGCAAAAACTTTAAAGCTCAATATCCCTAAACCAGTCAGAATGCAGATAGAACCTTATAATTCCAAGGTGGCGATATATAAAATACAATGTACACAAACCTGTACCTATTTTACAGAAGACATACACCAATCTGATGGCGCTGCACTGCTCTCTCCTGAAGAGGTCGCAAAAAGCCCACGATAAATAACTCAACCCCTGGGTTGTTACGTCTGACCCAGGATCTGGGTAACACAAAAACTACCCAAACGCTCAAAAAATAACCCCCCAAAAAATGTCGACCCATGGATGTGGCATGTGGGTAGAAAAATTAACTCAAGATTGTTTAGAGTGTAGTTTCACATTGCCAGACTTATCGGCATTAAGTTGGGTCTGGTTATCCTGGTCAAAAATTGCCCACTTGAAGAGAGAAGAATCTCTCAAACCACATGAAAACCAATCAGTTTGTTTTATGCAAGCGGGTTTAGAGTGATTGTGCTTGCCATTTCCCTGTGCAGCATTGAATGGTCAGTAAACAAAGTAAGTTAGTAAAAGCTTAACCTAGAATGAGACGTGATGTTTGTGTTTCCCTCAACTCTTGAATTGCTCTAACAAGATGCCCCAGGCTAATCTTGGCCAAACAAACCAAAGAACAGGCCAATGAACACAACATAAATGCCCGAAAACAAACAAAGCTCTTGACATGAGCCACACAATGGCCTTGGTGAGGAAGACAGATCACTTTATGGTATGTGTACAACAGTATACAAATCTTAGGATTGTTTTCTTGTGTATTTTATGGCCTCTTCAAATCTCAAGAGGGTGATCAGGGTGGAGTTTATATATCCTGCCTATTACACGGCTACTTAGAAAGGAAGCCAACGTGAAACAGACATTGAATATTCGTTTGAGTTACATTTTTGGGAACACTTTGGTCATTTTGCATTATTATTAAGGGTTAACTCAAATATTTACATATACATTAAGCCTATCCACTTATGTGTGTGTGCTTAAGGTGTTATGTAAATGTTTGAATGAACTTTTTTTTTATTCCCTCAATGGTTTTCTGTGTCTTTCATCAAATTGACTCACATAAGCATGAAGTAAGCACAACATTTTTTTTATTTATGTGGTGGTGTGTGTGTGAAAAAGGTGATATAAAAGAGTGTTTTGTGTTCATTTTGTTGCTAGATGAAAAACAGGTTGATGTTAGAAATTCACTAAGTACTGGATTAACTAGCTTGGCCTTGTGTTGACTCGACTTTGCCCTCAGCTATAGTTGTTAGAGTAAGCCCTTAATTGCAGAATGCCTGTGTAAAGTGACATCCAGGTTTGGGAGTGAAATAATAATGAGCATGACATCATTTTTGCAGTAATAACTAATACAGCATTTCTCAAGTCTATGATTTCAGCAATGCTACCGAATTTCTCTATATTTATGATAAAACGTGCTGGGTTGTTTTAACCCAAATTTGGATCAAATATGGACAAACCCAGCGATTGGGTTACATTTTTTAAATAAATTTGTGTCCAAAATCTGGGTTAAAACAACCCAGAATTGTTTACAGTGTATCATTGACCTTTATAAATGGCTGTCAAAAATGGACAAAAGAGAATCTCAAAGCTATTCACTCTTTTTTGTAGCTGAAAAAATCAAGCAGATTAAGTGTTGATAAAACAGAGCCCTCATTCAGTCAGGTGACCTGACAAAAGAGTCATGCTTTGTAAGCATTTACGAGCGTTCTGGTTAATCTTAAACCTTTGATCCAATACCCTCTTTTCCCATGCCAGATTCTTCTGTTTTCCACATGTTTCCATACGTGTATGCATTTGTCTATGATTTAAAAGAAGCTTACATGTCATCTTCTCACAGACCTTCAGCTCCCATGTGTGAACCCTATATGTATAGGTTGGCATGTCAAATATTTTTGATATAATCAAACCATGGCTAGAGGGAGCTGAGAACCTTGATCCAACAACCACCAAAGTTAGAGGTTGGCGTTGCACAGCACACACATTTATCTCATTTTTGGTGACTAATAAAATGATTTTGCCTGAAATGTCCAAAGTTGTAAAATGTCAATTTTCTCCGATATAATGAGCACAACTCTAACTTGAAAGATTATCATTAATTCTCAATGGCTGGCAAAAATAGTGTGTCTGAAATTAATTAAAACTTGAACTTGGACATTTGCAAGACACGTGAGCTACAGAAGCCTGAGGAAAAGTGACTGGAGGTACAGCATATCGCCTGGAAGTCATTATAAAGGGAAAATAATGCGGCATTCGGTTCCTTCTTATGCTACAGCAGACCCCTTATACCCTGGGGATCAAAACAAGGCCAGTGTTTAAAGTAGCAAACCGCACAAAAAAAGAAAATGTAGAAGTAAGAAACCTTTGCAATTTCGACTATATGGCCTGTATTGGCTAAGAATGTTATTATAAGTGTCACATTGCCCTACCACCACTGCTTTCTGTCTGTCCCTCGGCGCATCCTCAGTTTATTCCATCTTGTGGTGTGGATCCGCCTAGTTCCTTCCATTCTCCAGCTCCATCTTGGTGTGAGGATCCCCGGTCTCCGCTTCCAGCTCCCAAGCCCTAGACTCCACCTTGGCCCTCCGACCCATCAGTTCTGCCTTGGCTCCATGCTCCCTCGTCTCCACCACGGCCCCTCATCCCACTAGCTCCACCGAGTTCCCTCGTCCTTCCGTCTTCGCTTTGGTCAGGTATCATCCTGTTTCCACCATGGGATTCCCGGCCTCCGGCTGCGCCTCTGCCCTCCATTCCTTCGGCTCCACCAGGCTCTGTCTTCCCTCTGGCTCTGCCGTTGTCCTCGATCGCTCCGGCTCCACGGTGGTCTTTCGGGTCCCCGCCTCTGCCTCTGCCTCGGTCCCAAGAGCCGTCTGCTCCACCTTGGCCCTCCAGACTTTCGGTGCCACCCTGGCTCTGTCTCTCCTCGGCTCCGTTTGGGTCTCCACCACGACTGGCTCCGTCGCAGGATATTGCATCCCTTTTCCCTTCTCTTAAGATATGTTCACACTTGTAGTTTGGTTCGCTTGGTTCGTTTGGTTCGCAACAACAACAAAAAACATTTAGTCCTGTTCCAATTATCGTTCAGATTGGCATTTTAATCACTGAACCAAAAGATACTGAACCTAAAGGATCACAACCTATTTGGTCTGCTTTTATGATGAAAAACAGGTATGCTTGAACATTCTAGGGTCTCATCTTCCTGTTTTTGGTTCATTTACATGTCTTTGGTCCATGATACGTTCATTTGAACCGCACCAGAGTTCATTTGGAAGCGGAGCGAAACCCATCTTTTCATCGTCTCGTTCCTCTTGTTTGGTGCACACCAGGGTTCAGATGGAAGCGTTCACATTTATTCAGATTAACCGCACTAACAGAGCAATCGCACCAGGGATAGTTTTAATCTAACTAAACATGCCAAGTGTGAACACACCCTCCTGCAACCCCACCTTGGATCATCTTGGCTGTGGCTTGGGTCCCAGCCTGGCTTTTCCTGCTCCTGGCTCCTCCCATCCTTCACTCACTCATGGATTTTTTTTTTATGCCTGCCTCTGTTTTATGTCCCACTCCAGCTCCACATCCTCCACCTGAGCCCCCTCCTCCTCTGTTGGACTATTATGGCGCGACAAATATATTCTGTTATGTTCTATTCTGGCTTAGTTTTATTGTGTTTTAGTTCTGTGTACCCTGTCATTTGACCTAGTTTCCCAGTGTGTTTGATGACTTTCACCTATTGTTCAATAAATTAGCTCTTCTATTCCTCTGTGTATTTAAGTCCTGTCTTCATTCAGTCCTTTGTTCGGTGTCGTCCATGTTTAAAAGTTGTTTTAAACATAATCTGTTAAAATTTTCACTGGTTTTTCTGTAATTTTTGGATTAAAGACTTGAATTCTCCTTCGGCGCTTCCTAGCTTCCAGTGACAATATCATACAATATATCTCTACAATCAAAGTCAATCATTTTGTAATACAATTGACCTATCGTTAAGCCCCGCCCCTCGAACGCAGATGAGCCAATTGCAGTTGAGTATCAGTTGCACTGGGACCGGAACTCGGACATCTTTAGGTATCAGCGCCATTGAGAAACGTTGGAAAATTCGAAGCTCTCATTGGTTTGATGGTGTTTATGCTACAAAAATGGTAAAACGATGTGCCTGGAATACTGCAACACCGATTCCAGGTGTCCTGAGAGGATTTTATGGTGGTCATACTCTCATTAAGTCCCTGCTAACATACTCTCACCTAAAGGATTCTTAGGAACACCTGTTCAATTTCTCATTAATGCAATTATCTAATCAACCAATCACATGGCAGTTGCTTCAATGCATTTAGGGGTGTGGTCCTGGTCAAGACAATCTCCTGAACTCCACACTGAATGTCAGAATGGGAAAGAAAGGTGATTTAAGCAATTTTGAGTGTGGCATGGTTGTTGGTGCCAGACGGGCCGGTCTGAGTATTTCACAATCTGCTCAGTTACTGGGATTTCACGCACAACCATTTCTAGGGTTTACAAAGAATGGTGTGAAAAGGGAAAAACATCCACTATGCGGCAGTCCTGTGGGCCAAAATGCCTTGTTGATGCTAGAGGTCAGAGGAGAATAGGCCGACTGATTCAAGCTGATAGAAGAGCAACTTTGACTGAAATAACCACTCGTTACAACCGAGGTCTGCAGCAAAGCATTTGTGAAGCCACAACACACACAACCTTGAGGCGGATGGGCTACAACAGCAGAAGACCCCACCGGGTACCACTCATCTCCACTACAAATAGGAAAAAGAGGCTACAATTTGCACGAGCTCACCAAAATTGGACAGTTGAAGACTGGAAAAATGTTGCCTGGTCTGATGAGTCTCGATTTCTGTTGAGACATTCAGATGGTAGAGTCAGAATTTGGCGTAAACAGAATGAGAACATGGATCCATCATGCCTTGTTACCACTGTGCAGGCTGGTGGTGGTGGTGTAATGGTGTGGGGGATGTTTTCTTGGCACACTTTAGGCCCCTTAGTGCCAATTGGGCATCGTTTAAATGTCACGGCCTACCTGAGCATTGTTTCTGACCATGTCCATCCCTTTATGAGCACCATGTCCCCATCCTCTGATGGCTACTTCCAGCAGGATAATGCACCGTCACAAAGCTCCAATCATTTCAAATTGGTTTCTTGAACATGACAATGAGTTCGCTGGACTAAAATGGCCCCCACAGTCACCAGATCTCAACCCAATAGAGCATCTTTGGGATGTGGTGGAACGGGAGCTTCGTGCCCTGGATGTGCATCCCACAAATCTCCATCAACTGCAAGATGCTCTCCTATCAATATGGGCCAACATTTCTAAAGAATGCTTTCAGCACCTTGTTGAATCAATGCCATGTAGAATTAAGGCAGATCTGAAGGCGAAAGGGGGTCAAACACAGTATTAGTGTGTGTTCCTAATAATCCTTTAGGTGAGTGTACAAACCGATATAACTAACTGTTCTCACGTCATGTAACGTTAACAGTGTAGGTCAAAAACATAAACAAAAGTCTACATTTCAGCACCTCTCCATATTAAACTGGTTAAATCCTGCGGTACATGAACAGTGTTGATCCTGGATGTTGTCATCTGTGATTGTGACGACCGTAATGAGGCTTGCATTGTGATCTGTAAACCTTAATAATTACCCTCGCTTCCTAAATTAATCTCCCACAATATTTAGTTTACAAACTTTTATATATTTAAGTCCCACTTGAATGCTCCTCGACGAGAGGTGGTCCTTCTGAGTCAAAGACTTTATTGTGATTTATCGTCTAGTTTGTTTTTGTATATAGTTTAGATATGTTTAAGGTCTACATTATCTGTCTTACTAAGAAGGACTCCTATTTTGATGTGTATTATAGACTACTGTGAAAAACGATGTAATAAACTTCAGTAAAGTTTGGCCATCATTCAGACGGGATATACGCTACATTCTGTGTCCATAAACATCTTGGGATAAGGTTTTCACACTGACAGCTGTCATTGTAAGACTGTTATCAGCTCCGTTTGTTTGTCCGAGTTAGCAACAATAACTAAGAGGGGCGGGGCTTACCGATAGGTCAATTGTGGCAAGCAGTCTCACGGCCCCGTTCTCACGGTCCCTCGGCCTCGACTGCTTGCCACAACAACGACTTATTGAATAAAGTGTGACTTATAATGCTTAATAGACCGTACGATTCACTGAGATGCTCATATTCATCATTAAAACTGCTTGACTGAAGACCTGGGAAAGGCTGTTGGCTGTTGTATGACATTAATTTCACCTATTACACAAACTCACGTTTATCACGAGACTGAATCCACTTATTCATTAGTCACCTACTTATAGACGCTTTTCTGTTCTATCTTGCAGAGTGTGACGCTTCCGTGACGTGTTGTTCCCGTAACAGAGGTGTAAAGCAAAAGCTAGTAAAATATAATTACTGTGGCTTGGCTTGATACACGAAATTTCAATTTTAAACACTGTACCCATTTTGATGGACTTCCTATGAGCCAATGCAGATGAATGAGCAAAGATATTTTAGGGCGAGACTTCCCTGACTGTAAAGCCAAACGTGATTGGGTGTAGCAAGAACGTGCTTCGATTGGTCAGCATTATCTGTTTAGCTTGAGTAAACTATTTGTAGATTTGTGTGCACGTCTTGATGCCAGAAATGTTTCAAAATCCACAAATGCACAAGAGTAAAATATTTTATTATTTGCAAATCTAATTTTCTTTATTTGTGAATTTAATTCATTTCACATACATTTGTGGATCTCATTCTATTTATTTGTGGATAATGGAACAATTCCAAACCCATAATGAACCCCAATCCTTGAAATGGCTCAACTAATTGCATTTAATATAAATTTAAACTTTAATGCATTTATATTTAAAACAATATTGTAGATAACATGGAACTCTTTTCGCATATGTTGCATGACAGAAGGCACTTTGTACCTCTCACTGTCTTTCACGCTGAAGGCCAGTATAAATCATATGTGACAGTAATGTGAATGTGTCCAAACGGAGCCAGGATTCAGTCCACTGAGGTCAAGGGAAGTTTAAAATACATGATGTGGAAATGAGGTAGAATCAACCAATGAAATGCCCATGGCTGTTTGTCGGAGAGTATTGTTCACTTGCTCTGCATTTGTGACTAACATCAACTCCCTATTTTGACACACAACACTATTAAGTATTAAACAGGGCCATCTGCCAAACACAAGTTCATGTTATACATGGGAAGTCAAAGTATTTCATTTCAACTTTGAAGAATATTCTATTATTTTAGCATGAAAAGCCTTAGCCTCTCCGGTTTGATCACACACATACTGTCCTCTGAAGACATTGCGTCACCTGCAAATACATCTGCTACTAATATTCCATATGGAGTTATGCTAACAACATGAATGAAGCAGTCTGACTTTCTCCAGTGTTCGCTGACTTCAGGAATTGGTTAGGGAATCTATAATATCATTCCACTGATTCTCACACTGTAGAGCTAATGATTGATTTGGCATTTTTGGACAGTTGTTTGGAAAAACAATGTTCTGAAGAGCTGACGTCAAAGAAAATTGATTTCTGAGAAACAAACAGAAACAAACGATTTAGCTTTATCCTTTTATTGATGTTTTAAATGCTTAAACCATCAAATTAAGGTTAGGATTACTATGGAAGCTTGTTTCCACCACAGAACTCTCAATTCTGACTTTATATCTCTCAATTCTGACTTTATATCTCTCAATTCTGACTTAATATCTCTTAATTCTGACTTTATATCACTAAATTCTGACTTTATATCTCTATATTCTGACTTTATATCTCTCAATTCTGACTTTATATCACTCAATTCTGACTTTATATATCTCTATTCTGACTTTATATCTCTCAATTCTGACTTTATATCACTCAATTCTGACTTTATATATCTCTATTCTGACTTTATATCTCTCTATTCTGACTTTATATCACTCAATTCTGACTTTATATCTCTATATTCTGACTTTATATCTCTCAATTCTGACTTAATATCTCTTAATTCTGACTTTATATCTCTCAATTCTGACTTTATATCTCTCTATTCTGACTTTATATCTCTCAATTCTGACTTTATATCTCTCAATTCTGACTTTATATCACTCAATTCTGACTTTATATCACTCAATTCTGACTTTATATCTCTCAATTCTGACTTTATATCACTCAATTCTGACTTTATATCTCTCAATTCTGACTTAATATCTCTTAATTCTGACTTTATATCACTAAATTCTGACTTTATATCTCTATATTCTGACTTTATATCTCTCAATTCTGACTTTATATCACTCAATTCTGACTTTATATATCTCTATTCTGACTTTATATCACTCAATTCTGACTTTATATCTCTATATTCTGACTTTATATCTCTCAATTCTGACTTAATATCTCTTAATTCTGACTTTATATCTCTCAATTCTGACTTTATATCTCTCTATTCTGACTTTATATCTCTCAATTCTGACTTTATATCTCTCAATTCTGACTTTATATCACTCAATTCTGACTTTATATCTCTATATTCTGACTTTATATCTCTATATTCTGACTTTATATATCTCAATATTGACTTTAAATCACTCAACTCTGACTTTATATCTCTCAATTCTGACTTTATATCTCTCAAGTCTGACTTTATATCTCTCAATTCTGACTTTATATCTCTCAATTCTGACTTTATATCTCTCTATTCTGACTTTATATCTCTCAATTCTGACTTTATATCTCTCAATTCTGACTTTATATCACTCAATTCTGACTTTATATCTCTCAATTCTGACTTTATATCTCTCAATTCTGACTTTATATCTCTCAATTCTGACTTTATATCTCTCTATTCTGACTTTATATCTCTATATTCTGACTTTATATCTCTCAATTCTGACTTTATATCTCTCTATTCTGACTTTATATCTCTCAATTCTGACTTTATATCTCTCAATTCTGACTTTATATCACTCAATTCTGACTTTATATCTCTATATTCTGACTTTATATCTCTCAACTCTGACTTTATATCTCTCTATTCTGACTTTATATCTCTATATTCTGACTTTATATCTCTCAATTCTGACTTTATATCTCTCTATTCTGACTTTATATCTCTATATTCTGACTTTATATCTCTCAATTCTGACTTTATATCTCTCAACTCTGACTTTATATCTCTCAATTCTGACTTTATATCTCTCAACTCTGACTTTATATCACTCAATTCTGACTTTATATCTCTCTATTCTGACTTTATATCTCTATATTCTGACTTAATATCTCTCAATTCTGACTTTATATCTCTCAACTCTGACTTTATATCTCTCAATTCTGACTTTATATCTCTCAACTCTGACTTTATATCACTCAATTCTGACTTTATATCACTCAATTCTGACTTTATATCTCTCTATTCTGATTTTATATCTCTCAATTCTGACTTTATATATCTCAATATTGACTTTATATCACTCTATTCTGATTTTATATCTCTCTATTCTGACTTTATATCACTCAATTCTGACTTTATATCTCTTAATTCTGACTTTATATCACTCAATTCTGACTTTATATCTCTCAATTCTGACTTTATATATCTCAATATTGACTTTATATCTCTCAATTCTGACTTCATATCTCTTAATTCTGACTTTATATCACTCAATTCTGACTTTATATCTCTCAATTCTGACTTTACATCACTCAATTCTGACTTTATATCTCTCAATTCTGACTTTACATCACTCAATTCTGACTTTATATCTCTCAAGTCTGACTTTATATCTCTCAATTCTGACTTTATATCACTCAATTCTGACTTTATATCTCTCAATTCTGACTTTATATCTCTCAAGTCTGACTTTATATCTCTCAATTCTGACTTTATATCACTCAATTCTGACTTTATATCTCTCAATTCTGACTTTATATCTCTCAAGTCTGACTTTATATCTCTCAATTCTGACTTTATATCTCTCAATTCTGACTTTATATCTCTCAAGTCTGACTTTATATCTCTCAATTCTGACTTTATATCACTCAATTCTGACTTTATATCTCTCTATTCTGATTTTATATCTCTCAATTCTGACTTTATATATCTCAATATTGACTTTATATCTCTCAATTCTGACTTTATATCACTCAATTCTGACTTTATATCTCTCAATTCTGACTTTACATCACTCAATTCTGACTTTATATCTCTCAATTCTGACTTTATATCTCTCTATTCTGACTTTATATCTCTCAATTCTGACTTTATATCTCTCAACTCTGACTTTATATCTCTCAATTCTGACTTTATATCACTCTATTCTGACTTTATATCACTCAAATCTGAATTTATATCACTCAATTCTGACTTTATATCTCTCTATTCTGACTTTATATCTCTCAATTCTGACTTTATATCTCTCAATTCTGACTTTATATCACTCAATTCTGACTTTATATCTCTCAATTCTGACTTTATATCACTCAATTCTGACTTTATATCTCTCAATTCTGACTTTATATCTCTCAATTCTGAATTTATATCTCTCTATTCTGACTTTATATCACTCAATTCTGAATTTATATCTCTCTATTCTGACTTTATATCTCTCAATTCTGAATTTATATCTCTCTATTCTGACTTTATATCTCTCAATTCTGACTTTATATCTCTCAATTCTGAATTTATATCTCTCTATTCTGACTTTATATCTCTCAATTCTGACTTTATATCTCTCAATTCTGACTTTATATCACTCAATTCTGAATTTATATCTCTCTATTCTGACTTTATATCACTCAATTCTGAATTTATATCTCCCTATTCTGACTTTATATCTCTCTATTCTGACTTTATATCTCTCTATTCTGATTTTACATCTCTCAATTCTGACTTTATATCTCTCAATTCTGACTTTATATATCTCAATATTGACTTTAAATCACTCAACTCTGACTTTATATCACTCAATTCTGACTTTATATCACTCAATTCTGATATTATATCTCTCAATTCTGACTTTATATCTCTTAATTCTGACTTTATATCACTCAATTCTGACTTTATATCTCTCAATTCTGACTTTATATATCTCAATATTGACTTTAAATCACTCAACTCTGACTTAATATCTCTCAATTCTGACTTTATATCACTCAATTCTGACTTTATATCTCTCAATTCTGACTTTACATCACTCAATTCTGACTTTATATCTCTCAAGTCTGACTTTATATCACTCAATTCTGACTTTATATCTCTCAATTCTGACTTTATATCACTCAATTCTGACTTTATATCTCTCAATTCTGACTTTATATCTCTCTATTCTGACTTTATATCTCTCAATTCTGACTTTATATCTCTCTATTCTGACTTTATATCTCTCAATTCTGACTTTATATCTCTAAACTCTGACTTTATATCTCTCTATTCTGACTTTATATCACTCAAATCTGAATTTATATCACTCAATTCTGACTTTATATCTCTCAATTCTGACTTTATATCTCTCAATTCTGACTTTATATCTCTGAAGTCTGACTTTATATCTCTCAATCTCTCAATATTGACTTTATATCACTCAATTCTGACTTTATATCTCTCAATTCTGACTTTATATCACTCAATTCTGACTTTATATCTCTCAATTCTGACTTTATATCTCTCAATTCTGAATTTATATCTCTCTATTCTGACTTTATATCACTCAATTCTGAATGAATATCTCTCTATTCTGACTTTATATCTCTCAATTCTGACTTTATATCTCTCAATTCTGACTTTATATCACTCAATTCTGACTTTATATCTCTCTATTCTGACTTCATATCACTCAATTCTGAATTTATATCTCTATTCTGACTTTATATCTCTCTATTCTGACTTTATATCTCTCTATTCTGATTTTACATCTCTCAATTCTGACTTTATATCTCTCAATTCTGACTTTATATATCTCAATATTGACTTTAAATCACTCAACTCTGACTTTATATCACTCAATTCTGACTTTATATCACTCAATTCTGATATTATATCTCTCAATTCTGACTTTATATCTCTTAATTCTGACTTTATATCACTCAATTCTGACTTTATATCTCTCAATTCTGACTTTATATATCTCAATATTGACTTTAAATCACTCAACTCTGACTTTATATCTCTCAATTCTGACTTTATATCACTCAATTCTGACTTTATATCTCTCAATTCTGACTTTACATCACTCAATTCTGACTTTATATCTCTCAAGTCTGACTTTATATCACTCAATTCTGACTTTATATCTCTCAATTCTGACTTTATATCACTCAATTCTGACTTTATATCTCTCAATTCTGACTTTATATCTCTCAACTCTGACTTTATATCTCTCTATTCTGACTTTATATCACTCAATTCTGAATTTATATCACTCAATTCTGACTTTGTATCTCTCTATTCTGACTTTATATCTCTCAATTCTGACTTTATATCTCTCTATTCTGACTTTATATCTCTCTATTCTGACTTTATATCTCTCAATCTCTCAATATTGACTTTATATCACTCAATTCTGACTTTATATCTCTCAATTCTGACTTTATATCACTCAATTCTGACTTTATATCTCTCAATTCTGACTTTATATCTCTCAATTCTGAATTTATATCTCTCTATTCTGACTTTATATCACTCAATTCTGAATGAATATCTCTCTATTCTGACTTTATATCTCTCAATTCTGACTTTATATCTCTCAATTCTGACTTTATATCACTCAATTCTGACTTTATATCTCTCTATTCTGACTTCATATCACTCAATTCTGAATTTATATCTCTATTCTGACTTTATATCTCTCTATTCTGACTTTATATCTCTCTATTCTGATTTTACATCTCTCAATTCTGACTTTATATCTCTCAATTCTGACTTTATATATCTCAATATTGACTTTAAATCACTCAACTCTGACTTTATATCACTCAATTCTGACTTTATATCACTCAATTCTGATATTATATCTCTCAATTCTGACTTTATATCTCTTAATTCTGACTTTATATCACTCAATTCTGACTTTATATCTCTCAATTCTGACTTTATATATCTCAATATTGACTTTAAATCACTCAACTCTGACTTTATATCTCTCAATTCTGACTTTATATCACTCAATTCTGACTTTATATCTCTCAATTCTGACTTTACATCACTCAATTCTGACTTTATATCTCTCAAGTCTGACTTTATATCACTCAATTCTGACTTTATATCTCTCAATTCTGACTTTATATCACTCAATTCTGACTTTATATCTCTCAATTCTGACTTTATATCTCTCAACTCTGACTTTATATCTCTCTATTCTGACTTTATATCACTCAATTCTGAATTTATATCACTCAATTCTGACTTTGTATCTCTCTATTCTGACTTTATATCTCTCAATTCTGACTTTATATCTCTCTATTCTGACTTTATATCTCTCTATTCTGACTTTATATCTCTCTATTCTGACTTTATATCTCTCAATTCTGACTTAATATCTCTTCATTCTGACTTTATATCACTCAATTCTGACTTTATATCTCTATATTCTGACTTTATATCTCTCAATTCTGACTTTATATCTCTCAATTCTGACTTTATATCACTCAATTCTGACTTTATATATCTCTATTCTGACTTTATATCTCTCAATTCTGACTTAATATCTCTTAATTCTGACTTCATATCACTCAATTCTGACTTTATATCTCTCAATTCTGACTTTACATCACTCAATTCTGACTTTATATCTCTCAATTCTGACTTTACATCACTCAATTCTGACTTTATATCTCTCAAGTCTGACTTTATATCTCTCAATTCTGACTTTATATCACTCAATTCTGACTTTATATCTCTCAATTCTGACTTTATATCTCTCAAGTCTGACTTTATATCTCTCAATTCTGACTTTATATCACTCAATTCTGACTTTATATCTCTCAATTCTGACTTTATATCTCTCAAGTCTGACTTTATATCTCTCAATTCTGACTTTATATCTCTCAATTCTGACTTTATATCTCTCAAGTCTGACTTTATATCTCTCAATTCTGACTTTATATCACTCAATTCTGACTTTATATCTCTCTATTCTGATTTTATATCTCTCAATTCTGACTTTATATATCTCAATATTGACTTTATATCTCTCAATTCTGACTTTATATCACTCAATTCTGACTTTATATCTCTCAATTCTGACTTTACATCACTCAATTCTGACTTTATATCTCTCAATTCTGACTTTATATCTCTCTATTCTGACTTTATATCTCTCAATTCTGACTTTATATCTCTCAACTCTGACTTTATATCTCTCAATTCTGACTTTATATCACTCTATTCTGACTTTATATCACTCAAATCTGAATTTATATCACTCAATTCTGACTTTATATCTCTCTATTCTGACTTTATATCTCTCAATTCTGACTTTATATCTCTCAATTCTGACTTTATATCACTCAATTCTGACTTTATATCTCTCAATTCTGACTTTATATCACTCAATTCTGACTTTATATCTCTCAATTCTGACTTTATATCTCTCAATTCTGAATTTATATCTCTCTATTCTGACTTTATATCACTCAATTCTGAATTTATATCTCTCTATTCTGACTTTATATCTCTCAATTCTGAATTTATATCTCTCTATTCTGACTTTATATCTCTCAATTCTGACTTTATATCTCTCAATTCTGAATTTATATCTCTCTATTCTGACTTTATATCTCTCAATTCTGACTTTATATCTCTCAATTCTGACTTTATATCACTCAATTCTGAATTTATATCTCTCTATTCTGACTTTATATCACTCAATTCTGAATTTATATCTCCCTATTCTGACTTTATATCTCTCTATTCTGACTTTATATCTCTCTATTCTGATTTTACATCTCTCAATTCTGACTTTATATCTCTCAATTCTGACTTTATATATCTCAATATTGACTTTAAATCACTCAACTCTGACTTTATATCACTCAATTCTGACTTTATATCACTCAATTCTGATATTATATCTCTCAATTCTGACTTTATATCTCTTAATTCTGACTTTATATCACTCAATTCTGACTTTATATCTCTCAATTCTGACTTTATATATCTCAATATTGACTTTAAATCACTCAACTCTGACTTAATATCTCTCAATTCTGACTTTATATCACTCAATTCTGACTTTATATCTCTCAATTCTGACTTTACATCACTCAATTCTGACTTTATATCTCTCAAGTCTGACTTTATATCACTCAATTCTGACTTTATATCTCTCAATTCTGACTTTATATCACTCAATTCTGACTTTATATCTCTCAATTCTGACTTTATATCTCTCTATTCTGACTTTATATCTCTCAATTCTGACTTTATATCTCTCTATTCTGACTTTATATCTCTCAATTCTGACTTTATATCTCTAAACTCTGACTTTATATCTCTCTATTCTGACTTTATATCACTCAAATCTGAATTTATATCACTCAATTCTGACTTTATATCTCTCAATTCTGACTTTATATCTCTCAATTCTGACTTTATATCTCTGAAGTCTGACTTTATATCTCTCAATCTCTCAATATTGACTTTATATCACTCAATTCTGACTTTATATCTCTCAATTCTGACTTTATATCACTCAATTCTGACTTTATATCTCTCAATTCTGACTTTATATCTCTCAATTCTGAATTTATATCTCTCTATTCTGACTTTATATCACTCAATTCTGAATGAATATCTCTCTATTCTGACTTTATATCTCTCAATTCTGACTTTATATCTCTCAATTCTGACTTTATATCACTCAATTCTGACTTTATATCTCTCTATTCTGACTTCATATCACTCAATTCTGAATTTATATCTCTATTCTGACTTTATATCTCTCTATTCTGACTTTATATCTCTCTATTCTGATTTTACATCTCTCAATTCTGACTTTATATCTCTCAATTCTGACTTTATATATCTCAATATTGACTTTAAATCACTCAACTCTGACTTTATATCACTCAATTCTGACTTTATATCACTCAATTCTGATATTATATCTCTCAATTCTGACTTTATATCTCTTAATTCTGACTTTATATCACTCAATTCTGACTTTATATCTCTCAATTCTGACTTTATATATCTCAATATTGACTTTAAATCACTCAACTCTGACTTTATATCTCTCAATTCTGACTTTATATCACTCAATTCTGACTTTATATCTCTCAATTCTGACTTTACATCACTCAATTCTGACTTTATATCTCTCAAGTCTGACTTTATATCACTCAATTCTGACTTTATATCTCTCAATTCTGACTTTATATCACTCAATTCTGACTTTATATCTCTCAATTCTGACTTTATATCTCTCAACTCTGACTTTATATCTCTCTATTCTGACTTTATATCACTCAATTCTGAATTTATATCACTCAATTCTGACTTTGTATCTCTCTATTCTGACTTTATATCTCTCAATTCTGACTTTATATCTCTCTATTCTGACTTTATATCTCTCTATTCTGACTTTATATCTCTCTATTCTGACTTTATATCTCTCAATTCTGACTTAATATCTCTTCATTCTGACTTTATATCACTCAATTCTGACTTTATATCTCTATATTCTGACTTTATATCTCTCAATTCTGACTTTATATCTCTCAATTCTGACTTTATATCACTCAATTCTGACTTTATATATCTCTATTCTGACTTTATATCTCTCAATTCTGACTTAATATCTCTTAATTCTGACTTCATATCTCTCAATTCTGACTTTATATCTCTATATTCTGACTTTATATCTCTCAATTCTGACTTTATATCTCTCAATTCTGACTTTATATCACTCAATTCTGACTTTATATCTCTCAATTCTGACTTTATATCTCTCAATTCTGACTTTATATCACTCAATTCTGACTTTATATCTCTCAATTCTGACTTTATATCACTCAATTCTGACTTTATATCACTCAATTCTGACTTTATATCTCTCTATTCTGATTTTACATCTCTCAATTCTGACTTTATATCTCTCAATTCTGACTTTATATCACTCAATTCTGACTTTATATCTCTCTATTCTGATTTTACATCTCTCAATTCTGACTTTATATCTCTCAATTCTGACTTTATATATCTCAATATTGACTTTAAATCACTCAACTCTGACTTTATATCACTCAACTCTGACTTTATATCTCTCAATTCTGACTTTATATCTCTCAATTCTGACTTTATATCTCTCTATTCTGACTTTATATCTCTCAATTCTGACTTTATATATCTCAATCTTAACTTTAAATCACTCAAATCTGACTTTATATCTCTCAACTCTTACTTTATATCTCTCTATTCTGACTTTATATCACTCAATTCTGAATTTATATCACTCAATTCTGACTTTATATCTCTCAATTCTGACTTTATATCTCTGAAGTCTGACTTTATATCTCTCAATCTCTCAATATTGACTTTATATCACTCAATTCTGACTTTATATCTCTCAATTCTGACTTTATATCACTCAATTCTGACTTTATATCTCTCAATTCTGACTTTATATCTCTCAATTCTGACTTTATATCTCTCAATTCTGACTTTATATCACTCAATTCTGAATTTATATCTCTCTATTCTGACTTTATATCTCTCAATTCTGACTTTATATCTCTCAATTCTGACTTTATATCACTCAATTCTGAATTTATATCTCTCTATTCTGACTTTATATCTCTCTGTTCTGACTTTATATCTCTCTATTCTGACTTTATATCTCTCTATTCTGATATTATATCTCTCAATTCTGAATTTATATCTCTCTATTCTGACTTTATATCTCTCTATTCTGACTTTATATCTCTCTATTCTGACTTTATATCTCTCTATTCTGACTTTATATCTCTCTATTCTGACTTTATATCTCTCTATTCTGATATTACATCTCTCAATTCTGACTTTATATCTCTCAATTCTGACTTTATATATCTCAATATTGACTTTAAATCACTCAACTCTGACTTTATATCACTCAACTCTGACTTTATATCTCTCAATTCTGACTTTATATATCTCAATATTGACTTTAAATCACTCAACTCTGACTTTATATCTCTCAATTCTGACTTTATATCACTCAATTCTGACTTTATATCTCTCAATTCTGACTTTACATCACTCAATTCTGACTTTATATCTCTCAAGTCTGACTTTATATCACTCAATTCTGACTTTATATCTCTCAATTCTGACTTTATATCACTCAATTCTGACTTTATTTCTCTGAAGTCTGACTTTATATCTCTCAATCTCTCAATATTGACTTTATATCACTCAATTCTGACTTTATATCTCTCAATTCTGACTTTATATCACTCAATTCTGACTTTGTATCTCTCAATTCTGAATTTATATCTCTCTATTCTGACTTTATATCACTCAATTCTGAATTTATATCTCTCTATTCTGACTTTATATCTCTCTATTCTGACTTTATATCTCTCAATTCTGACTTTATATCTCTCTATTCTGACTTTATATCACTCAATTCTGACTTTATATCTCTCAATTCTGACTTTATATCTCTGAAGTCTGACTTTATATCTCTCAATCTCTCAATATTGACTTTATATCACTCAATTCTGACTTTATATCACTCAATTCTGACTTTGTATCTCTCAATTCTGAATTTATATCTCTCTATTCTGACTTTATATCACTCAATTCTGAATTTATATCTCTCAATTCTGACTTTATATCTCTCTATTTTGATTTTACATCTCTCAATTCTGACTTTATATCTCTCAATTCTGAATTTATATCTCTCTATTCTGACTTTATATCTCTCAATTCTGACTGTATATCTCTCAATTCTGAATTTATATCTCTCTATTCTGATTTTACATCTCTCAATTCTGACTTTATATCTCTCAATTCTGAATTTATATCTCTCTATTCTGAATTTATATCTCTCTATTCTGATTTTACATCTCTCAATTCTGACTTTATATCTCTCAATTCTGACTTTATCTCTCAATTCTGAATTTATATCTCTCTATTCTGACTTTATATCTCTCAATTCTGACTTTATATCTCTCAATTCTGACTTTATATCTCTCAATTCTGAATTTATATCTCTCTATTCTGATTTTACATCTCTCAAATCTGACTTTATATCACTCAATTCTGACTTTATATCTCTCAATTCTGACTTTATATCTCTCAATTCTGACTTTATATCTCTTTATTCTGACTTTATATCACTCAATTCTGACTTTATATCTCTCAATTCTGACTTTATATATCTCAATATTGACTTTAAATCACTCAACTCTGACTTTATATCTCTCAATTCTGACTTTATATCACTCAATTCTGACTTTATATCACTCAAGTCTGACTTTATATCACTCAATTCTGACTTTATATCTCTCAAGTCTGACTTTATATCACTCAATTCTGACTTTATATCTATCAATTCTGACTTTATATTTCTCAATTCTGACTTTATATCTCTCTATTCTGACTTTATATCACTCAATTCTGACTTTATATCACTCAATTCTGAATTTAGGTCTCACAGTTCTGACTTTATATCACTCAAATCTGACTTTATATCACTCAAATCTGACTTTATATCACTCAATTCTGACTTTATATCTCTCATTTCTGACTTTATATCACTCAATGCTGACTTTATATCACTCAATTCTGACTTTATATCACTCAATTCTGACTTTAGGTCTATAACTTGCATTATCTCTAGACCTTTTTTTTTTTTCATTTGTGTTCTGTGGCAGAAACACATCTTCCATTTTACCAATGTAGGGATTGGTTGCTTATCTTTTTTTTTTTTTTTTTTTTTTTTAAATGGGGTGGTGTTAACCCAAATTTGGGTGAAATATGGACCAAAATATAATTAAAATAATCCAGCAGCTAGATTTGTCCATATTTGACCTAAATCTGGGTTGCAACAGCCCAGCACTTTTTACAGAACAAATGTTTTCTTAGTCATATAATATGAGTAGACCTACCGCTGGCCTTTTGATCTGATATACAAGTATAGTCTAGAGTGACTTTTTAAGGACGTTCGTGAAAAGTTGTGGGAACGTTCCCGGTGAGCTGTGAAGTTGTGTATGGTTGTCATGGCGGCCGGTCCTCCTCCCCCGGAGCCCCTGCGAGCTCCTCCTCTCGTCAGCACTAGTTTTATTAAAGAGTGAATGAGGACAGCGCAGTTTTTCTGCTGTGGATACCGTTTGAATCAAATATGTCTCACACTGTGACTCTCAGCGGCCCCTCGCCGTGGGGCTTTCGCCTGGTGGGTGGACGGGACTTCAGCACACCGCTCACCATTTCCAGAGTACGTCTCTTCTCATTCTTCTCTTTTAATGATGGGCTGTTTCACAACGCGACGGAGGCGATGGCCCCTTTACAACCGGCGTGTTATTTCATTGTCACGATGTAACATGAAATTTGGGGGTTTCTTCTCTAAATGCGGGTTTACTACTTCTCTAAAGAAAGATGAACTCGATGAACTCTTTTTTTTCTTCTTCTTGTTTGTCGCGTCGGTTCGCCTCGATATTGATCGAGCCTTTGCTTCTCAGCCAAATTATGTCTAAGAAAATATTTTAATTTCACTAAAACTATTATGCTCGTTATACTTAAGAGAGTTCTTGGGTTCTGTGTCCCATTGAAATATCAACGTTATCTCCTAAAATGTCTTAGGACAAATACAAGGGAAGAATTAGACAATTGTTGATGTATTATATGAATAGCAATGGTCATATTATTTGGCATTGAGCTCATATTGAGACCCCTGACTTTGTAGACTTTGGTACCTTGGCGTTTTGACCCCAGTTGAGATTATTAGCTATTATTAATCATATTTTCCAGTAAATGTCTCCATTTAATCTAACTGAATCATTTGAGATATTTGAGTAATCTCCTTTGTTAATATCACTTTCCTTTGGGCCTTGACTTCGATGCTTCTCAAATGAATGAAAAGCTGAATCATGCTCGACAAACCCTATCATTTACTGCACATTTGTGGTCAGTAAATGTCTATGTCAGAAGAAATCTTATTCGTCTGCCTTCCACTTGCATTGCTTTAGAAAAATGGCAGCTGGTTTTCACCAATTAATATTTACAGCCAGCCGGGGCTTTATCTGTGGTACAAAATGGTCATGGATGTTTAGTCTAGTCCAACCGACCATCCACCCGTCCAGTGGATGAATGAATGGATGGAGTAAAGTTTTCTGGTTGTTTCTTGGAACTGCTAAAAACTCCTACACTGAGTTAGAAACCCAATTTGGGTTGTTTTGAGCCCAATGGCTGGGTAGGACAGAACACATGTTGGGCTAATTGGTAACACTTTATTTTAGGGTTCAATTCTTGCTATTAACTAGGCTAGTTGCTTATTAGCATGCATATTACAAGGATATTGGCTATTTATTAGTACTTATAAAGCACATATTAATGACTTATTCTGCATGACCATATTCTACATCCCTTTATCCTACCCAGTGCCTAAACTTAAACGCTACAAAAACTACCTTACTAACTATTTATACAAAATAAAAAAAGGGAAAGTGAAAAGTGAAGTGACGTGTGAGCAGTAACTTAAGAGTTTATAGAGGCAAAAGTCATAGTTAATAGTTAATAGGTGTTTCCCATACTAAAGTGTTACCGGCTAATCTTACCCAGCAGGTTGGGTTGTTTATTTAACCAAGAATAATGGGTCGATTTTATGAATTCATTTCTACCATGATAACTCTGAGAAGATGTTTGAGTTTCATCCAACCATCCAGAGTTTCAGTTTTCTGGTTGTTTCTTGGAATGGCTAAAAACTCCAGATGTTTGGAAGTCCTATACGAATTATCAAAGAAAACCACTGGGTTATAAACAACCCAAATTGGGTTGTTAGCCCAACGGCTGGGTAAATATAGGAAAGAACACATGTTGGGCTAATCTTAACCAGCAAGTTGGGTTGTTTATTTAACCCAGCAAAAGGGGTTTATTTTATCCCAACGGCTGGGTAAATATAGGACAGAACTTATGTTGGGCTAATCTTATACCCAGCAAGTTGGGTTGTTTATTTAACCCAGCAAAATGGGTTGATTTGAGGTTTGATTGATTTAATCTTTCCCAGCAAGTTGGGTTGTTTTTTTTAACCCAGCAAAATGGGTGGTTTTTAGCCCAACGGCTGGGTAAATATAGTACAAAACTTATGTTGGGCTAATCTTATACTCAGCAAGTTGGGTTGTTTATTTAACCCAGCAAAATGTGTTGATTTTAGCCCAACAGCTGGGTGAATATAGTACAGAACTTATGTTGGGCTAATCTAAACCAGCATGTTGGGTTGTTTATTTAACCCAGCAAAATGGGTTGATTTGAGCTATGATTGATTTAATCTTTCCCAGTAAGTTGGGTTGTTTATTCAACCCAGAAAAATTGGTGGTTTTTAGCCCAACGGCTGGGTAAATATAGTACAGAACTTATGTTGGGCTAATCTTATACTCAGCAAGTTGGGTTGTTTATTTAACCCAGCGAAATAGGTTGATTTTAGCCCAACAGCGGGGTAAATATAGTACAGAACACATGTTGGGCTAATCTTAACAAGCAAGTTGGGTTGTTTAGTTAACCCAGCAAAAAAAAATTTATGAATCCATTCTTACAATAATACTAGCTTATTTTTTTAGGGATGCAACGATATGGAAAAATTTGGCCGATAACCGATAGATAAATCCAAATTTGTATATCTTTTTTTTTAAATACTCCACACAACCACTGGTTTACACGATAACTTCCTTTATTTTGAGTACAGTTCCTAACACAGCATTTATATGTATTGCCTACATGTTTAACAAACATTTTAGAAGTAAAAAGTTGACATTTAAAAGTAACTGAGATGTAATAAACCTGTCTCTGTCAGTGTAAATAGTAGTTAGATGCTATTTATACTTATAAATAGTGGCAGTGTTATTGTACATTACACGGTATGCAATAATAACATAGAGTGTAAATTATTATATTTATTAAAATGATTAAATGGATTCCGCATTATTGGGACCCCTAACACACTTTATTGCCAACAAGGTGGGCTATTTTTGCACTTAGTGTAAGTAGATGCTCTGAAAAATTCAATTTGGGTTGAGTGTAGCCACTAGCCAGAGTGAGCTAGGTGTTGTCTGCGACATCTGCAACATGTAAAGATAGCAGCTCGATACTGAAAGCTGGCGAAAGGCAAATCAGCACCACAGACTGGAGCAGGAATCTGGTAAAGTGAAGCTACCGCTGTAAGGCTTGGCTTCGGATATCTTGCATTTACGTCCTATGAAGGCTTCCATCTGGCACTGTGGATAGAGTTCCCAGTAAACGCTGAGATTAATGGGTCAACCACAGGTTCTGTTTGGGAAAGCGTTTGTTAGGGTTGCAGATGTTACGTTGCCTGTTGCCAATGGAAAACCTCCAAATGGAAAAGAGGTAACAGTTTAAACACAATCCAGCGTGGAGACATTCAGACAATATGGGAGATAAATTGGTAATATGGAGACATTGTACTTGGGATCTCCAAAACCCTGGCCGATCGGCTTGTTGTAGAACGCTTTTGCTTCTTGAGCTAATGGGTTGAACATTTGGTGTTTTCCAATTCCATTGAATCAGTGCCAAATGCAAATACACAACAAATTGTCCGCACTACACTATTCTGTGTAATACAAAAACTACTCAAACACTGGGTTATGTCTGACCCAGGATCTGGGTAACACAAAAACTACTCAAACACTGAAAAAATAACCCAAAAGGCTTGACCCAGGATCTGAGTAACACAAAAACTACCCAAACACTGGGTTGTTACGTCTGACCCAGGATCTGAGTAACACAAAAACTACCCAAACACTGGGTTGTTACGTCTGACCCAGGATCTGAGTAACACAAAAACTACCCAAACACTGGGTTGTTACATCTGACCCAGGATCTGAGTAACACAAAAACTACCCAAACACTGGGTTGTTACATCTGACCCAGGATCTGTGTAACACAAAAACTACCCAAACACTGGGTTGTTACATCTGACCCAGGATCTGTGTAACACAAAAACTACCCAAAACACTGGGTTGTTACATCTGACCCAGGATCTGAGTAACACAAAAACTACCCAAAACACTGGGTTGTTACATCTGACCCAGGATCTGGGTAACACAAAAACTACCCAAACACTGAAAAAATGACCCAAAAGGCTTGACCCAGGATCTGTGTAACACAAAAACTACCCAAACACTGGGTTGTTACATCTGACCCAGGATCTGGGTAACACAAAAACTACCCAAACACTTAAAAATGACCCAAAAGGCTTGACCCAGGATCTGAGTAACACAAAAACTACCCAAACACTGGGTTATGTCTGACCCAGGATCTGAGTAACACAAAAACTACCCAAACACTGGGTTATGTCTGACCCAGGATCTGAGTTACACAAAAACTACCCAAACACTGGGTTATGTCTGACCCAGGATCTGAGTTACACAAAAACTACCCAAACACTGGGTTGTTATGTCTGACCCAGGATCTGAGTTACACAAAAACTACTCAAACACTGGGTTATGTCTGACCCAGGATCTGAGTTACACAAAAACTACTCAAACACTGGGTTGTTACGTCTGACCCAGGATCTGAGTAACACAAAAACTACCCAAACACTGGGTTGTTACGTCTGACCCAGGATCTGTCTAACACAAAAACTACTCAAACACTGGGTTGTTACGTCTGACCCAGGATCTGTCTAACACAAAAACTACCCAAACACTGGGTTGTTACGTCTGACCCAGGATCTGTCTAACACAAAAACTACCCAAACACTGTCAAACAAATTGTCCGCACTTGTCCAGACTGACTGACAAATGTGGCCATCCATTCACAGGAATTCAGAACGGAGCAGTGTTTTCACCACAAAATTACTGAGAAAGTCAGAATCTCTTTTTGATTCCAACGATAAACGTTAAAAGTCGCCTGAACCAGTTAGACATATTTACTCTGCTTATCTTCAGTGTCTGACTGGCTCCCTCTGGGATTTCACAGGGCTAATTTATTGCATCCAGGGCCTTCCTCTTGTTTTTGCTCTGTAAGGGCATGCAGTAATGCTGGCAGGCTGCAACTCATTGTCCACTGTCGTTCAGCTCTGCATTTGTAACACAGCCACATTCCAGGAAGCCATGTGACATTATTCAAAATGAGATTAAGTAGCAGCCAGGCGATTTTTGAAGCACAGGACTCATCAAAGTTCACAGCGTCATGGGCATGTTGCCAAGCTACACCGTTCAAATAGTCTATTTAAGTGGTCCTCCACTGGTGGGTTCTGGGATGTAATTGGAAAAATGGGTCAGTGCTCTGTTCTGACAGGGGCACAGTAGGGTGGAAAAACAATGCAAAAATGCCATGGAAACAAACGAAAGAGGTTGTTTCAATGCAAATTGGGCAGATTCCATCATGGACGGGTTGTTCATTCTTGAAAAACAATCACCAAAACTACACAAGTTAAACCAAATTATGCCCCACACACTCTCAAATACACTGGGGCTGGGTAAATATAGGACAGAACACATGTTGGGTTCATTTTACCAGCAAATTGGGTTGTTTATTTAACCCAGCATAATGGGTTGATTCGTTTTTATTTGTTGATTCAGAGTAACACAAAAACTACCCAAACACTGGGTTGTTACGTCTGACCCAGGATCTGAGTAACACAAAAACTACCTAAACACTGGGTTGATACGTCTGACCCAGGATCAGAGTAACACAAAAACTACCCAAACACTGGGTTGTTACATCTGACCCAGGATCTGGGTAACACAAAAACTACCCAAACACTGGGTTGTTACGTCTGACCCAGGATCTGTGTAACACAAAAACTACCCAAACACTGGGTTGATACGTCTGACCCAGGATCTGAGTAACACAAAAACTACCTAAACACTGGGTTGTTACGTCTGACCCAGGATCTGGGTAACACAAAAACTACCCAAACACTGGGTTGATACGTCTGACCCAGGATCTGAGTTACACAAAAACTACCCAAACACTGGGTTGTTACGTCTGACCCAGGATCTGAGTAACACAAAAACTACCCAAACACTGGGTTATGTCTGACCCAGGATCTGGATAACACAAAAACTACTCAAACACTGGGTTGTTACGTCTGACCCAGGATCTGAGTAACACAAAAACTACCCAAACACTGGGTTATGTCTGACCCAGGATCTGGATAACACAAAAACTACTCAAACACTGGGTTACGTCTGACCCAAGATCTGGGTAACACAAAAACTACCCAAACACTGGGTTGTTACGTCTGACCCAGGATCAGAGTAACACAAAAACTACCTAAACACTGGGTTGATACGTCTGACCCAGGATCAGAGTAACACAAAAACTACCCAAACACTGGGTTATGTCTGACCCAGGATCTGGATAACACAAAAACTACTCAAACACTGGGTTACTTCTGACCCAAGATCTGGGTAACACAAAAACTACCCAAACACTGGGTTGTTACGTCGGACCCAGGATCTGAGTAACACAAAAACTACCCAAACACTGGGTTGTTACGTCTGACCCAGGATCTGACTAACACAAAAACTACCCAAACACTGGGTTGATACGTCTGACCCAGGATCTGAGTAACACAAAAACTACCCAAACACTGGGTTGATACGTCTGACCCAGGATCTGAGGAACACAAAAACTACCCAAACACTGGGTTGTTACGTCTGACCCAGGATCAGAGTAACACAAAAACTACCCAAACACTGGGTTGATACGTCTGACCCAGGATCTGGGTAACACAAAAAATACCCAAACACTGGGTTGATACGTCTGACCCAGGATCTGGGTAACACAAAAAATACCCAAACACTGGGTTGTTACGTCTGACCCAGGATCTGAGTAACACAAAAACTACCCAAACACTGGGTTGTTACGTCTGACCCAGGATCTGACTAACACAAAAACTACCCAAACACTGGGTTGTTACGTCGGACCCAGGATCTGACTAACACAAAAACTACCCAAACACTGGGTTGATACGTCTGACCCAGGATCTGGGTAACACAAAAAATACCCAAACACTGGGTTGTTACGTCTGACCCAGGATCTGGGTAACACAAAAAATACCCAAACACTGGGTTGTTACGTCTGACCCAGGATCTGAGTAACACAAAAACTACCCAAACACTGGGTTGTTAAGTCTGACCCAGGATCAGAGTAACACAAAAACTACCTAAACACTGGGTTGTTACGTCTGACCCAGGATCAGAGTAACACAAAAACTACCTAAACACTGGGTTGTTACGTCTGACCCAGGATCTGAGTAACACAAAAACTACCCAAACACTGGGTTGTTACGTCTGACCCAGGATCTGAGGAAAACAAAAACTACCCAAACACTGAAAAAATAACCCAAAAGGCTTGACCCAGGATCTGGGTAGTGCAGTTTACAATAACCACGGGTTCCGTTGCACCGAGGACAAACATGTTTGGTCCTGACCACAATGAGAGCATGAAGCCGTTGATTCAGTGTTGCATGCTAAGCAATTTTGTTGGTTCTTCACTTGATGTCCAATGCAAAATCTAGATCCATATCTAATCTCCATACTAAAGGTTTCTTTGGAACTCTGTGCCATAAGAATGTGAGAGTAATTATTGATTTCCTGCTACTGTTTTTATCACAAAGCTAAAGTAAACAAACGTACCAACAGTTAAGCAGTTGTACATTAAAGACTGCTTCCACATTCTGAATATTGGTTACATTGAAATCAACATTTGCAACAGTTTTCAGTGAACCATTATTAATCAGAAACCTAGTGTAGGTGGGGCTTCACAGAATTGTAATCATCAGCCATTTTAAGGGATATAAAGATCATATTTTGACAGTGAACCTCTCTCCTCATCATTCTCTCTACATTGACAAGTTTTGATAATGTTTTTCACAGTAAAGCTGAGCTTTTTCTGGTCAACACGGTAAGGTCACGTTACATAACCTGTTCTTTGTGGCTAGTAATGTTCTCAGCAGGAAACCCAAGACGTTTGAAGATAAAACATGTGTTTTAGTATGACTCAGGACCTTTATGGAAACGAGGCTTGTTAAATGGGATGAATTAGCCTTATTAGTAGGTCAAGAGCTTCTGTTTGCTAAATATTTGTGGTTGTACGTGTGTGTTTGGCTTATTATAGGGTGTTTGGTGATGGTCGAGTGAGTCATTTAGTTAATGGCTGGTAGGCCAGATCCCACTGTAATAACAACAGCCCCTGGTCCCTGTGCTTAAGTCAAGTGTTCTGTACTTAGGAATAATTTCCGGGCTTCACATTTAAACTGGTCTGTTGTGCAACATTTAGAGGTCTATGAAGACTTCAGCTTATTCGTGTCGTGAACTATAGTGTGTAGCAGTGGATATAGTGCTTGTTTGAATTACTTTTACTATGTAGAAGCATTAAAATCTCTTCGTTACAAAAGCAAAAGAGCGTACTATATTACAATGTTGGTAACACCTTGTTTTGATGGTCCCTTTTGAACATTCTGTTGTTGAAAAAAAATAAAATATACCACCATCAGTTAAGTCTAAAGTGAGCGTAAACATGAAATTTGACACTTGCAAGTCACCGCCAGCGTTTTTGGTCATTTTCACAAGTTTCATGGCCCACAGGATATCTTGTGTGAACATCTGAACATGCAATATATCAAATATTTTAATTTTAATAAGTTTCATGATAAAAAGATACATTTTGAGCAAAAAGCTGTGTTTGTCAAAGATTCCATCCAGATGGGATTCAGAGCGATGATCAAACACAGATGAAGTCCATCAACACCCCAAAGCTTCAGTCCTAGAGCTTGTCCTGGGGCGACATTTCATTCAGTGACATTCATTTTGATTTATATGCTGTTTAATGTTGATTATCACATTATTTTAACATATGCATCTGCTTATTAGGCTTGCTGCGATAGTCATGTTTACCGGTGTTCAGGCCCCCATCGTCATTTAGATTTTTTTATACAACCCCAAATCAGAAAAAGTTAAGACAGTATGGAAAACGCAAATAAATAAAAAAAGTGATTTCTAAATTTACTTTGACTTGTATTTCATTGCAGACAATATGAACACAAAATATTTCATGTTTCGTCTGGTCAACTTCATGTCATTTGTAAATATGCATCCTTTCCTGTCATTCAGACCTGTAACAAATAAAAAAAAAAAGTTGGGACAGGAGCAATTTAGGGCTAGTAATGAGGTAAAATGGTTAAATAATGATGTGATTTGAAACAGGTGATGTCAACAGGTGATTGTAATTATGATTTGGTACAAAAGCAGCATCCAAGAAAGGTCTAATCCTTTAGGAGCAAAGATGGGCCGAGGATCGCCAGTTTGCCAACAAATACGTGAGAAAATTATTGAAATGTTTAAAAACAATGTTCCTCAAAGAAAGATAGGAAGAGATTTGGATATTTCACATTCAACAGTGCATAACATAATTAAAAGATTCAAGGAATCTTCTCCGGACCAAAGAAGAAAAGGATCATCCAGACTGTTACCAGCAACAAGTCCAGAAGCCAGGGTCTGTCATGGTATGGGGTTGTGTCAGTGCCCTTGGCAACGGTAACTTGCACTTCTGTGAAGGCACCATTAATGCTGAAAAGTACATAGAGATTTTGGAGCATAATAGGCTGCCTTCAAGAAGACATCTTTTCCAGGGACGTCCATGCATATTTCAACAAGACAATGCAAAACCACATTCTGCACACATTACAAAGTCCCGGCTGCGGAGGAAGAGGGTTCGGGTACTTGACTGGCCTGCCTCAGTCCCGACCTGTCTCCAATAGAGAATGTGTGGAAGAGCCCGTACTGTTGCCCACCTTAAGACTTGTTTGCAGGAAGAATGGGACAAAATTACACCTGAAACACTTCATCACTTGGTGTATTCAGTCCCTAAACGTCTTTTAAGTGTTGTGAAAAGGAATAGCAACATTACAAAGTGGTAAATGCTTTACTGTCCCAACTTTTTTTGAAATGTGTTGCAGGTCTGAATGACAGGAGAGGATGCATATTTACAAATGACATGAAGTTGACCAGACAAAACATGAAATATTTTGTGTTCATATTGTCTGCAATGAAATACAAGTCAAAGTAAATTTAGAAATCACTTCTTTTTTTATTTATTTCCGTTTTCCATACTGTCCCAACTTTTTCTGATTTGGGGTTGTAGTAATAAAATCATTTAGCTCAGTTAGAGAACCAACACAGGGCTCGACATTAAGCCTGTTCACGAGCTTGTCCTTAAATCTGTCATTCACTTGTCCGAGTAAAAAGTGTGTAAATGTAAAATGTATTCTGAAGCAATATTCTCACCAATGTTCAATCAGCTTTGACATATTTAAATCTGCATATTTGTGATATTTTTTACCTTTTATAAAGGGCATTTTCCCCCTAATCTTATTAAATATAGGCTATGCTTCAGCTTTCCTTTCATATTTTTAAAATTAGAAGAAGACACTATAGGGCTGTTACCAATCAAATTAAATAATTTACACTGAAAAATTACACCTGCATTAAATAATGTTATGAGATTGTTTTAAATATTTTTTTTAATATACAAATAAAAATGTTGTAAGTTTAAACATGAATCTAAACTGCCAGTAGGTGGCGGCAGGTCTTAATGAGTGAATCATTGAGTC
This sequence comes from Gobio gobio, assembly GCF_949357685.1. Lineage (NCBI taxonomy): Eukaryota > Metazoa > Chordata > Actinopteri > Cypriniformes > Gobionidae > Gobio > Gobio gobio. The sequence continues at coordinate 4,710,120 of NC_137107.1, forward strand.
AATTCGTTCAAACGGCTGATTCATTCAGTAACACACTGTTGCTGTGAGACCATAGACCGTAAGTGTGAGATGCGTTATGGTTCTGCTGTGATCTTTGTATCAGCAGCTATAGCGTTCTCCAGAGCTCATTTACCCTCCTCCATCCCCAGCTCCACCTCTTAATCAGACTATTATGTTGTACATTTAGATATTGACATTAATGATATCTCCAATACATTATGTTGGTTCTGTTCTGTTCACCCTAAGAGCAGAACCATACCACCAATCCAAACTGTATGCTAATTGTCAATCATCTTTGACGCTAGTAGTCCTGACAGAAGTTTATTTTCATTAGTCACATGTCTTCCTTTCTTCTATTTTCCCATCACGATGTGTCACCATGGACAATAACTGCAATCATCACAGCTGTTTGTCGTTTACCTCTGTGTATTTAACTTCCTGCCTGTTTTCAGTTCATTGTCCGGTATTGTCTATGTCAAGTGTGTGTGTTGCTCCCCGTTCGCCATTCTGTTGGATTAATGTTAATAAACTTTGTTTTAATTATATTCATCTTCTTTGTCTGTTTGCCAGCATCCATACGTGACATCATGTTACATGATTTTAGTTTTAATATTAAAAAGTTGAATTGAGTCGTAGTGATGAGCATGAGTTTTATTCTTGCATTACAGTAATAATACAGTAATAATTTTGATACATGTTCATGTGTTCAATGAGAATTTGGGGGTTCGTTAAGCAAAATATTTATTTTTGGGTAAAATGAATCAGACATTTCTTAATGAGAGTTGCGCTAGACACAATGCTAATGAATGTTTAGCATTTTTGGAAATTTCATTATTACTTTTTGCGCTGTCTCAACTTTTTGAGTACCTTCAGGACATGGTCCTGTTAACATACCGAGTTTCGTAACTATACGGTAACGCGTTCTTAAAATACAGCATTTTATTTTCAAACATTTTACATTTAAAATTCAAAATGGCCGACCCCACAATAGCAAAAATGGGACAATTAGGTATCATTCGACTGCATGATTTACTGAAGTTTTATCATTTTTGGTTAAAATTCAGAAGTTATAAGCAAAAAAGGCTATTTTTCATATCTTATGACCAATCGGTGGCGCTGTGCCGAAACGCTGAATGTAGCCTCAAGTCATGCTTGGGTTGACATGTACCAAGTTTTGTCTGAATATGTTAAATCGTTGTGGAGATATACCCTCACGTCCAATTTGGCGCGTTCTTCGTTGAATTCGTTTGCGCATTATTCGAGAACGTTTGGGTTTATCAAAAAGCTTTTGATAACTTTGTGCCAGCATGGTCTGAAGATTATGTGGTTAGATTTTCGTGAAAATCAGCAAAATCAATTATTGTTAATAAACTTTGTATTGATTGTATTCATCTTCCTTGTCTGTTTGCCAGCAACCATGCGTGACATCATGTTACATGATTTTAGTTTTAATATTAAAAAACATTATGTTGCTGTATGTATCAGTATGTTGTATGTTTTATTCTTGCATTACAGTAATATTACAGTAATAATTTAATGTGTTCAATGAGAATTTGGGGGGTTCTTCATGCTAAATATTTATTTTTCCTTAAAATGTTGGGTTAAATGAATCAGACATTTCTTAATGAGAGTTGCGCTAGACATGACTGTGACATTACAATGACTGTGGGATTGCCTCATAAGCATGAATGCATCACGTTGAATAGTTACAATATCTCACATTAGTCAACTCAGTAATGATTCATCTGTCTAGTCGTAGGGTTTGTTTGATTGAGTTTTCCAGTCAGTCAGTAATGGCATGGCTGCAGGCATTGCAGAGTTTGCCCTGGGTGTGGTACTTCCTTAACCTTTCTTCTGTTTGCCTATTGTTAGATAACACCTGCGAGTAAAGCGGCGCTGAGCGACTTGTGCCCTGGAGACACCATCCTGGCCATCAATGGAGAAAGTACAGAGAGCATGACACACATGGAGGCTCAGAACCGCATTAAAGCCTGCACAGATCAGCTGGTGTTGGCCCTCAGCAGGTACTGCCTTATCAGTATATCGCCTTACTAACCTCACTGCTCACTTTCACAAAGATATAAGAAGCCATGCACATGTGTTTTACTGTGCACACACTCATGAGCGTCTATGATGGGGTTTGTTCAAAGCTACTGTCTGCCTGACCAATGGACGTGATTTATAATCACATCAATCTCAGCTGAAATAACAACTGTTTAATAACATGTAGCTTTATTTTTCGTACTGCTCAATAAACAGGATACGTAGTGTGAACCAACTACTATGCAATAATACTTCTAAAACAATTTCAGCACAAAAAATCTTTGTATTTGTTTTGCGATTTTCACAATGCATATCGTTTAAAAGCAGCTTTACAGACAATACGTGTCTACATTACAATTTAGAGCGATCTGTTATCAGATGTGACTGTGTCCAAGTTATGCATTTCAGAAATGAGCAAATGCAAAATAACACAGTTAGCTAATAATGTATTCATTTAAACAATGCACTCATTTAAGGCACAAACGATGAGCTCATTGAAGTACAAGTATAAATGATTAGGATATATATAGGGGGAAAAAAGCTTATGCTTATGCTCCTCGATTGTGAGACGCTTTGGATAAATGCGTCTGCTAAATGCATAAATGCACATTTATTTTGAAACAAGGAGTTCTAATATACATTAACATTCACACAATACATGCATTAAAAAAATTACATAAAAGCCTTTTTTAACATACAAAAAACCAGGCAGAATATACTTTTTCGAATTCTAAATAATCCAATAAAATGTTTTATGATGATTGCATATGGAAGCTTGTTTACGCCACAGAATAAAAAAATGTAAGAAGGGAATTGCGACATTATGACTTTTTTTCTCCGAATCGCAAGATATAAACTCGCAATTGTGAGAAATAAAGTCAGAATTGTGAGATATAAATAATTCTGACTTTATTTCTCACAGTTGCAAGTTTATATCTTGCAATTCTGAGAAAAAAAATTGCAAGATGGAAACTCGCAATTGTGACAGTGTTTTGACTTTTTTTTTTTACACACATTTTGTTGTTTTCAACTGTAAAAATTACACTGTAAAAAAATCCACGTAAAATTCACGGTTAGAAAATGGCAGCTGTGGTTGCCAGAACTTTACCGTAAAAAATACGGTAGTAACATTTTAGGTTTTACGGGACAGCACTTAGTTTACTGTCTATTTTACAGTTCAAAACCATATAATTTAATGGTTTATATTGTAATAATTATGTGTAAACTGTAAAAAAAACCTGTTAGGGCCCTGTAATTTGATGACTTTAATGACTTGAAGTACTCAGAGTGCAGTGATATGTTGCATCATGCAGTCTTTGTCCTGAAAAGTACTGAGTAAATGTGATGTTTGTTACCTCAATATATTTAAGGTCATTCCTATTTTATGTTTTATGTTCTATTATATTAACATTAAAAGCACACTCTTTTTACGACTAAAATAACAGTAAAGGGTAAAAAAAAACTGATTTTGGAAACTGAAAAAAGGAATTTGCAAAAATTTAAATGGAAAAAACGTATTTTGGGAAAAAATCTAATGGATTTTATAGGGCCCTAAACTGGCAGCTGTGGTTGCCAGAAATGTACAGTAAAAAATATGGTAGCAACATTTTAGGTTTTACAGATTTAAGTTAAATTTACAGTAAATAACGTTAAATTACCAACCTATTGATATACTAATATCTGTTATGTGCCTTTGATATATACTGACAACCACCAATCACAGCAGAGATGAGAGTCACATGATGAATCAAAGCTTGAACACTCATATAGAGAAGATGCTCAGTGTCATTCACAAACACACTAAACACCATCATTATAACACACATGACATTTAAAACATGCAATAAACATTAATTTAAAAACATTAAATGTAACATAAAACCCTAATGTACAAAACTGATCAGAAAAAAACTATTCCAACCAAAATACATCAATACATCAAATGTGAAGTGTCACGCAGGGAATTCTGGGAATGTCAATTTTCGTTTTTCGTTTCGTCTGTAAATTACACAATGACTTGTTCTTTTCACTTCAAAAACTGTAAATTTAACAGTATTTTACTGTAAAATTACATTAACTGTAAGGTTAGATCTATTACAGTTATTCACCGCTTATAGTGCAGAAACTTTCTGTTAACCAGTTTATAACCGTAGCATTTTTACAGATTTTTTTACAGTTCGTGCTGCCTTAAAATGTTAAGTTTAGTCAACTCAAATATACAAGTTGTCACTTAGTACAACTTCACATTTCATGTTGACTAAACTTAACATTTTAAGGCAGCATAAACTCTCTTTTTTTAAGTTTTCTTTACAGTATGATACAGTTCATCTCAGATTTTGTGGCTGATTTGAAATATGTTATTTAATTGTGAGTCCAGCAAGCCGTTATTGAAATTTCCGGATTCCCCCATTTAAGTAGATTTGATCTTGGATGCCCGAAATAGCTGCAAGTAAACATACTTTCCTTGAAAGGGACTAGTCAATCCTGTGTTGACAAACTGTGTGTTTATAGTACCATTTTTTGCTCAACCATAGGAAACTTTGAACATACCTTAAGCTGTCACCATGCCAGGCTATACCATCGAAAAGACAATATGATAAAAGACAACCCTTTTCACACAAGCAACATTTTTGTGTGTGAGTGTGAGATTCACCGAGAGGCATCATATGCTACGTCTTGCCATATTTGGAGTGTGTTCTCTGAGCAAGCTGCGCGTGTTATTTGGAAAAGCCCTGACCTCTTGGTAGACCTGCTCATATATCATCTTTCGACATTAAGTGGTACATTCACATAGGAGTAGTAAATTTATTTAAGGATACTCTGGGTTGTTTACACTGAGCATTCGACTGGGAGCGTTTTCCTCCGATTACATTTCAGAACTTTCAGCCTAACTTGCTTTAGTTTTTTTTTGTTGCTGAATGGTTACTTGAGTCTAAAGGGCCCATCGCCAAGCCCATGATATTCTGGTATCTCTTTTCTTTATGGGCCGTTTTATCATTTACCAGGTACATATTTTAAGTCTGATTCCTTAGAAACTTACAACACAGTACAGCTATCCTCCATGAGTCAATTGTAGGTATGTTTCGTGTCAATAGTGCACAGTGTACTTTAGTAAGGTGGGTTGTAAGGGTCAATCTTCACTTGAGCAGTGAGGGATTCCCTCTTTACTGTTGTTGTTTGATCAACGTTAATGACACAGACAGCAGCCGGATTTTAATATGCTTTAAGACAATGTGCAAATTCATCAGTCAACACCTTTGCTGAGCATTTTCTCCTTAAAACGGCAGTGAAATAAAACTCAAAAACGCCAACCGATCACATCACGAGGGGCTTTAGCATATCATTAACTATTCTCTGAAGCAGGGGAGTCTCTAGAGAAGCTGGTTATTCCGCTATATTTTTCTGTTAATACGAAAAATGTTACATTTAGCAATAGCGCAAATATGCAATAGTGAAATTAGCAATAGTGAATTATGTATATGATGTTATGATGAACTATATGCCTTTCTCCACTGAAGTGAGTTGTTCAAAGCGTTTGGAAGGATGCTGAAAGAGATAATTATCTCTATAATTATTATTTGATAATAAATTATCTTATTAACAAAAGAAAATCATATTAATTAGCGCTATGTGTCCGACATAGAGAGCGATATATAAAATGCATTACCATTCTGATACATCGAGCCTGCATGAATAAAATTTTTTCACTGGAAAAAAACTTTAAATATGTCATTTTGGTCATCAAATATGAGTTTTAAGGGATAAAATGATTGACTACTGGGGGATTTTAAGACCTAATGCACGGATCTAATATAATAGGGGTGTAACGGTACACAAAACTGACGGTTTTGGTTTTAAAGTCCCGGTTCGGTACGGGTTCGGTACCGCAGTTTTACCAAATTTATTTTTATTTATTTTTATTCAAGAGTGGTTTACTGAGAAAAATTGTGTCTGTTTTTAAATTAATTAAATTATAACTAAAAGTTTCTTAAAGATAATGCTGTAAACTATATAGGGAGCCCTTACTTACACATTGCTATTAAAGATTAACAACAGAGCCCAAACTATTAGCATAAATTCAGTTGCAATTTATTTTTAGCTCAAGCTTCACATAAGGCAGTTTTTGCATTAACTTCTAAATCTAATTAAAAAAAAAATTCTCCAATTCGTTATTGAAATATAATCATTTATACACAGTGTCTGTCATTTTCATGACAGATTTATTTAAACATACATTAAATAAACAAGACATCACTAACAGGTTAAGTAGAATATAATGAATATAACGGCTAATATAATGAATATAACGGCTAAAATAGAGCATATATTTAGTGAAAGAGTTCATCTCTCTAGTGAACTAACAGCTGTGGACACTGAATGACTGCCTGAGGTAAATGTGATGCTACATGACATTGTTTACAAGCTGTTTTATTGTCTTTCCACCATTGAAACACTGATTGAGCGATTACACCACATATGATACATTTCAGTAAGTTGTAATGTATCCTCAACACACCTTAAGAGATGTTATTTTATGTTTATTCTTTAGGAAGAGATGACGTTTATACAACGCCTATACAGTCACGTCACATTAAAGAGCGTCAAAATGGCATTTATCATTTGAATTTCATGATAAAATGGACTGAATACTTAATATGTTCGTGTGGGAACTGGGATTGAAGTGCTTTCAACCCCCCCCCCCCACTGTTTACATTCACTTAAGCCATAACCTTCTATGTTTATGTTAATACTCACCAAAATCAGGTATTTTGAAATAATTCTGTCTGTCAGTCAGCGCAAGTAAAGCATCTTTTTTGTGGCTTAATAACTCTTTCAAGTACGTACTACACTTTATTATTTTCTCATTCATGCATATTCTTTTCTGAAATGTGCATAATTGGTATCGTTGTTCTCGGCATGACCCAAGGAATCTACCAAGATTGATTAATTAATCAAAAGTTATTAGCATTTTTGAACATGTCTTTTGAGTACCTTCAGAAGTCAGGACATGGTCAGGATATGGTGAAAAGCTGAATGTAGCCTCAAGTCATGCTTGGGTTGACATGTACCAAATTTGGTCTGAATATGTTAAAGCGTTGCGGAGATATACCCTCACGTCCAATTTGGCGCGCTCTTCGTCGAATCCCTTTGCACGTTATTTGAGAACGGTTGGGTTTATCAAAAAGCTTTTGATAACTTTGTGCCAGCATGGTCTAAGGATGATCTGGCAAACCGCCTAGGAGTAGCTGTTTTGGTGGGAAAATTTACATGACGGAAAATAAATCGAATTTTGTTTCTAGCACTTCAAAGGTTGTTAGCATAAATGTCAGTGAAACTTTGGACAGTTGATGGCGCTAGAGGGATTGAGTTAGAGACTCTAAATTTGCAGTGATGAATGTTTGGACTGACCTCTATCAGTTTGCCAAATTTCACAACTTTTTACCATACGGTTCTATGGGCAGCCATGGCGGAAGAAGAAGAAAACTAATGGGTACAATAGGGGCCATCGCACCATTCGGTGCTTGGCCCCTAATAAAGATATACCACACTTTATTTTCTCATTCATGCATGTTCTTTTCTGAAATGTGCCAAATATCTGCTTTCAAGAAGTACATTATCTGTGAACATCAGACACAAGTGCTTTGCTTCCAAAGGTCTTTATTAATATATAGTAAGAGTATTATATTTACAGTAAAACAGTACATTAATATGTTTAGTAGGCCTATTTAATTGTTTTCATGCATCGATGCAGAATCGTTCAGGATTGCGTTGCATTGTACGAAAGATTATATTCCACAGCTCTAGTGAGTTGGGTATTCAGATCCTTAAACACAAGTATGAGCAGTAGTAATGGTGATGCATGCCTTTACAAACACCACTAATAACCATTGATCTGGGTTTGGAAACTGAACTCTAAACAGCCTATAGAGAGAAAACAGTATTCCACGTTTTGTCAACATTAGTCTTTTTTATGGCCTGCATAGATAGCTCTGTGAAGGTCATGTGACACATTTGCAAATGCATAAGCATGGCCCCCCATATCTATTGGTATGTGACCTTTAGCATATGCCAATGAGTCATTTGTATTTGTCTGTGCTCTTGAAATGAGTTGTGTGCTGGCATGATAAGTAGCGCTGCGTTCCAGTGTGCATGGATGTGCTGGAGCAGGGTGGGGAGGCAGATTACAGACTGCAGGTTCTGTTTTCCCTGTGTTTGGATGGAAAAGCAATTACATGGAGCGAGGCACCCGGAATCATATTGAATCATATTCTCTGTGAGACCGTAGAGATGTGAAAACATAAATTACTAAACCAAACCAAACCAAACCAAACCACTGTGTTTCTTGTTCACATCTTGTTTATTTAGCATTAAAAATAATGTCTACATACACATATTACAGCAAAAATTGTGTCTGATGAAGACCTGACTGGTCGAAACGTTGTGCTGTTCTTAAACACATTTTTGGAGCTGTAATTTCAGTGTGCAGACATTATTTTTCTTTGTTCATTTATTGTCATCTGCAGCGTCGGTCCTGTTTTTCTAGGGGCCCTAAGCAAAACTTTGTCCAGGGGCCCCTGTCAGTGCGTTCATAAAAACCTTGAAATGACCCCCGACCCTTTAATCTGTGCTTTCAGAGCTGTTTCACTGTCAACAAACAACAGTGAGTTGAAACGTTCAGTAATACAATAAAAAAGCAATTATTGGGGTCAAGCACAAAAAGGAACAAAGCGACATTAGTATGGCTGGGAGCTTCATAAAAATGGCAACAATGAGTAATTAAAGATGTTTTTTTAGTCAAAATGGCTGAAAAATCACAAATACAATCACTCTAGTATGATTAACTTGCTTATCACTTTTGACCAATAGGTGGCGCTGTTATCGAATTATTATGGTGTGGTCAGTGTGAGGTGACAATGACACAAAGTTTGGTGACAGTATGCCAACATGTTATATGTGTAATATTTGTTGGCATCATGCTAACAAATTCGTTGATGCGTTACTCGAGAATGGTTTCATTTATCGAAAAGCTTTTAATATATTTTTGCCGGCATGGTCTGAAGATGAGCTGAGCCAATTTTGGTGAACATCAGACCAACGGTCTAGGAGGAGTTAGAAAAAATAGGTTTTCAAAGAAATTCAAAATGGCGGACAGCAAGTTCAAACAAATGTGGCATAATTGGTATCGTTGTTCTCGGCATGACCCAAGCAATCTATTAAGATTAATTCAATAATCAAAAGTTATTAATATTTTTGGAAATTTCATTACTTTTTGCGCTGTCTCAACTTTTTGAGTACCTTCAGGACATGGTCCTGTTAACATACCGAGTTTCGTAACTATACGGTAACGCGTTCTTAAAATACAGCATTTTATTTTCAAACATTTTACATTTAAAATTCAAAATGGCCGACACCACAATACCAAAAATGGGACAATTAGGTATCATTCGACTGCATGATTCACTGAAGTTTTATGATTTTTGGTTAAAACATTCAGAAGTTATAAGCAATAAAGGCTATTTTTCATATCTTCTGACCAATAGGTGGCGTAAAAAGCTTTTGATAACTTTGTGCAAGCATGATCTGAAGATTACGTGGTTCGATTGTCATGAAAATCAGCGAACCGCCAATGAGGAGGTCTAAAACGTAGGTGTTTAAGTGGGAAATTTTACATGACGGAAAACGATAGGGTGCAATCAAATCCAATTTTGTTTCTAGCACTTCAAAGTTATTAGCATAAATGTAAGTGAAACATTTGGATAGTTGGTGGAGTTATTCAGTGAAAAGCAATGAATGATTCTCTCTTTTTCTTTTGTTTTTTGATTAACATTAAATGACAGTGGGTTTATTATGCGGCTGTCACTTTAAGACTTAATACACTGCCAAGCATTCATTTACTTTGCCAGCTGTTCACTAAAGACATAACTGAATGTGTTTCAGTTAAAAAGTCAGACATTTTGAATAAAGGGGCTTTAACTGCCATACACACTGGGGGACCACCATAGGTTGATTTAGCCCCAAACCCCCATGGGTTCTGAATTTCAGTCTTGCTCTTTTGGAAAATGGACCAAAAATATGAATTGCAAAACATTGCTCTATTTAGAGCAGTGGTTCCCAACCCTGGTCCTGGAGAACGCCCAGCAAGGAACATTATTGATGTCTCATCTTGATGTCTCTTTTATCTGGTCACCATGATTTTGTTGATCAAGGAATAACAGTCATGTCCAAAAATGTAGTCCTAACCCTATCCCTACCTCTACACCTAACCCTACCCATAAAATATCCCTAAAATCAGAGGGAAATGATGTGAATTTCACTGATGTAGAAGCACATAACCCTGATTTTAAGCCTAAACTTGACACAGACTGTAAACTTGACCCTCAAATCTGATTGGTTGATTGTAATGTTGATGTTGATCCAGGAACATGTTGTACTTGGTGAAATCACGGACACCCTCTTATCTGACAGAGGCGTCTGAGGTCTTGGAGTCTTTAATAATAAGCTGATGAGTTGAATCTGGTGTGTTTGATTAGGGAGACATCTAAAACGTGCAGGACCAGGGTTGGGAACCACTGCTTTAGATTAGGAAAGCCTCTATAGCAATAGCAAGGAGCAAATCAAAGTTCATTGCTGTAATGTAGACTAAAGCCTATTGGTGGCTCTTTCATAAAAAGGACATGCCATTTGTCCTGCATGAAGTTCCTCCATGAAGGCCATGTATCTGAATGGATTCTGATTGGCTGTCAATGTTTTTATCACTCATCTGCTGGAAAAATAGTTCTAAAAATGATTCCAACATTTCTCTGTGTCATAAAATCGTTATAGTTGTGGTGTGGATTCTGCTATTGTTTCACATTTAGAATGATTTTATCGTCCTTGATGTGGCGTTCTCGGGGGAACGCAAACATTTTGAAAGTGAACTCAAAGTTTCTCGGGGGAACGCAAACATTTTGAAAGTGAACTCAAAGTTTCTCGGGGAACACAAACGTTTTGAAAGTGAACTCAAAGTTTTTCGGGGGAACACAACACGTTTTGAAAGCAAACTAAAAGTTTCTCGGGGAACACAAAACTTTTTGAAAGTGAACTCAACGTTTTTTGGGGAAACGCAAACTTTTTGAAAGTGAACTCAAAGTTTCTCGGGGGAACGCAAACGTTTTGAGACCTAACTCAAAGTTTCTCGGGGAACACAAAACGTTTTGAAAGTGAACTCAAAGTTTCTCGGGGAAAAGCAAACGTTTTGAGACCTAACTCAAAGTTTCTCGGGGAACACAAAACTTTTTGAAAGTGAACTCAAAGTTTCTCGGGGAACACAAAACGTTTTGAGACCTAACTCAAAGTTTCTCGGGGAACACAAAACTTTTTGAAAGTGAACTCAAAGTTTCTCGGGGAAACGCAAACATTTTGAGACCTAACTCAAAGTTTCTCGGGGGAACGCAAAATGTTTTGAAAGCGAACTCAAAGTTTCTCGGGGGAATGTAAACATTTTGAAAGTGAACTCAAAGTTTCTCGGGGGAACACAACCATTTTGAAAGTGAACTCAAAGTTTCTCGGGGGAATGTAAATATTTTGAAAGTGAACTCAAAGTTTCTCGGGGGAACGCAAACTTTTTGAAACACAGAACTCAAAGTTTCTCGGGGAACACAAACGTTTTGAAAGCGAACTAACTTCAAAGTAACTTTGCATTGTTACAATGCCAGTAGTATAAATGAACAGTGTGTAGTTTCTCCGTGTTACCTGCACCTAGATTTCCCTGTTTATTTGTCAGCAAAAGGAATATGCAAAACACATTTGACAGCTCCAGAGCTTTTTTATATCCTTGTATTTCTGGCTGCAACATTCAGTGATGCTGTGTCTGATTCCTGAAAATACCGGATGTGTTCCCGGTTGACTTCTGAGTCAACACTGGACAAAAAGGTCTAGTGGAACAGAACATATCATACAAATTCACCCGGGCATATCCTCGAGCCACTGTGAAGGCAGCGAACAGCTGCTGGGAATCTCTCCGCATCTCCCGAGCCTCCTCCTTCCTCTTTAAGGAGAGTTGCAGTCTGGAAAAGGCGGAGAGTGCGAATGACAAAGATTTGTTTCCACAAGTCATGAAGCTGTCGGAAAGAGCCTGCTGGGTTAAATCTGAGTGAGTCATAAGACCTGGGCCATAGAAGTGCATAGGAGCAGAGAAAGTAAAAAAGAGGAATAAAAGGAAAGAGAGAACAGGGCAGGACTAAGTGCTTAGTGGACAATGACGCATGAATGAAGAATTATGCGTGGATTTGAAAGCTTAGAGGAAGAAACAAAGAGAGGGAAGAGCTACATTTGTCATTTCTTGACAGTTGAAAAGGGATTGGTGAAGGCGGTTGGGTGATGTCATTGGAGAGAAGTTAGCTGAGAACAAATACCTTTTTATTGTTTGAAACGAAAATATAGTAGTTAAAAAGTGTCTCTTTTCAAACTATTGGTTAAACACACAGGACGGCCTGACCAAAGTCACACTATTGGTTGAGGATATGTTGGGATGTTCTTCAAGCAGCTGTCAGGTTTATGTCCTGTTTTTCATGTTGTCCTAGTTCAGAGGTAGGCAAGTTCGGTCCTAGAGAGCTGTCCTGTAGAGTTTAGCTCCAACCCTACTAAGCCACCACAGTATAAAACTCATGACTCCCAGCATGCATTGCAGCATTAAGTATGTCACCATTGTTGAGATTCATATGCTGATTCTTGATATCTGTGTGCATCTAAACTTTTTTTTTTCAGAATGTATTTCAAAATCAAAATGTCTGATCTGTGGCAAGAAAGTATTGTAGGTGAATATTTTCTATTAATAACAACAAATAACCATTTTTAGTCATGAGTTTAGTCAAATATTTTTCTTCATGATGATGAAAACTATATCACCTGATCATTTTTGTTTAGGGCTTCCTTTGCAACAAATGATCTGCTTTGTTAACACTGTTACAAAAACCACAAACTCACATTAAAAGTCAAGTAAAACTGCCCAACTAAAGGAAACACTGATCTCCATAATGGTGACCAAACAATAAAACCAACATCTAAACCTGTTAGTTCTCAATAAGAACTATAGATGTCTTTCAGGGTTGGAGTTAAACTCTGCAGGACAGCGGCTCTTTCAATACTTGCCTACCTCTGTCCTAGTTTCTTGAGTTTTAGTTTCAGTCTCATTGGTTCCCTTGACTTTTGATCCTTGTTTGTTACCATGGTTACTGTGTTTGGTTTCTTGTGTGCATATATAAAGCCCTGTGTTTGCTTCTTGAGTTTGTTTGTTATTATCCATGTTTTGGTGTGCTGTGTATCATAGTAAAGCAAGGATGGACACTGTCCTGCAGATTTTTTTCCCATACCTAATTCAACATGCCTGGACTGTAGTGTGACTTCCACGACACAAATCTGCACAATACTAAACGATTTAGTCTCATTATAACAGCGCAAACAACTTAAAATACTCTGTCATTTATGCTCATACAGATAAGAGTAAGACATAGTTGTGTTAACTCACAATAAAAACTAAACATTGTGCTTTTGTAAAAGACAGAAATCAAACAGGATGCTCTTTCCGTGAAGTTTGTGGAGCGCGTCACAGAAATGAATGGAAACTGAATGTGCATCTGAACTCTTGTTTTGGGTTGGTGTGTAGATTGTCTCTTCTTCTTCTGCTTTTTTTCCTGTTGTGGTGGTTAGCAAACAGTGTTGCGTTACTATGTGCGCCCCCTTCTGGACTGGAGTGTGGATGGCCTGTGACTGACTGTATTCAGCGTTTGACTTTATGCACCGAACCGTGACGTTTGTACCGTGATGATTTGGGACGAATCCATGTACCGTTACACCCTTAGTTATAAAAATAAACAATGTTGTCTTTTAGCTGTCCCCTTTTGAAGATATTTCTTTTCTTCTTGCTATGTAATTGTGTTTACATTCTTCATATTTTCATAATAATCTCATTCCTTTCAGAAGTAAATCACATTTTATCTATGTTTCATGCATGTGATCGGCTGTTCACGCTTTCAGGCTCCATAGTTATTCATGAACTCATGTTTAAAACCTGAGTTGACATTGAAAGTTAATGATCAGCGTAACTACCAACAAATCATGCTTGGATTGGTTTGGTTTTGTCAACATGAAAACACAACATAATCTTGTATCCCAGAATCTTATAGAGCATTAACATTTTCTTTCATCGCAGAGTTTTTTGCACGCACCTGAAAGTGTGACATCTGCGGCGAACAGCCAATCATAGGAAACATGGAAAGTATCAGTTTGATTCAGTTCTTGCTAGAGACTCGGCACAATTCACTGCTCTGCTGAAGAGATTGTTATGGAAAGTAAATGCTTTCTCTGTGAACTGCCGTAATTTGGAGCCAGAGAAACAGCGGGAGTGACTTTATTGCTTAAAGGAGTCCTATTATGCGCTGTTTAACAAGATGTAAAATAAGTCTCTGATGTCCGCAGAGTGTGTATGTGAAGTTTTAGCTCAAAATACCCCACAGATCATTTTTATAGCATGTTAAAATTGCCACTTTTTGAGGGTGACGTTTTTGCATGTGCCCCTTTAAATGCAAATGAGCTGCTGCTCCCTACCCCCTTTCTAGAAGAGGGTGGAGCTTCAAGAGCTCGCGTTAGCAGCTCCGATTACCTCACACACACACGCACACACACACACTGACACTTTTCAGCCTTTTATGTTCAAACCACAGTCGGAGAATGATGGAGAGACTCAAGAAGAAGAGGCAACATGTAGAACGAGACAGAACGCTTCTGAAGGGTTAGTTGAGGAATTTATGAGTTAACCATCTTGAAGTCATCGATTAGCATATTCTGTCATGATAATCTATAAATCGCTGGTGTGGGGTAAGATGAGCCAGATAATATCTGCTGATGAACAGAGAACAGGGATAGTTTAGTTTAATTACGGTTATAACTTATGATGTCCTCTTGCTTTATGACATGCGTCTGCATTTGTGTTTGTACTGTATCAATAAATGTAAAAGACGGACGACAGCTTGAGCTTGAGCTCGACTACAGCAACTCCACATGTTCCCGGGGGCGGGGTTTATGTGAATGTTAGGGGTAGTGATGTCACTAACTCGTTGTAGTCCCTACCAGCCGTTTGCTGTAGTCCAAAAAAGCGATTTCTGTAAAAGAAAATATCTCCCTTTGCCTTTTTCGAATTATTCGCATCAATCGCGTCTGGTGTGAACGCCACATTACACCGTGTCTACACCAGATTCGAGCGGCACGACCCGATGTGACAAAAGCAGATGGAATGCATTATAATCAGCAGCACGACACAACAAATTCCCGACAGTAAACCTTGCCAATGATGACTGCCTCAATCCACCTTAAATTCATTTTTTAGTCCCTTTAAAAGCATGTAAAGGACCCTGTCTGCTTGTGTTGACATGAAAAACAAAATTGTCTTCAGTGCTTTGTGCAAAGATGCAGATTGGTCAACCTATACATGTCTTACTTATAGTTGACCATGATACATTTAAAGAGGTGGTTGATTGCCCCTTTTAAAAGATGTAAAATAAGTCTCTGATGTCCCCAGAGTGTGTGTGTGTGTGTGTGTGTGTGTGTGTGTGTGTGTGTGTGTGTGTGTGTGTGTGTGTGTGTGTGTGTGTGTGTGTGTGTGTGTGTGTGTGTGTGTGTGTGTGTGTGTGTGTGTGTGTGTGTGTGTGTGTGTGTGTGAAGTTTTAGCTCAAAATACCCCACAGATCATTTTTATTGCATGTTAAGATTGTCACTTTTTGAGGGTGAGCAAAAACGTTTTGTGTGTGTCCCTTTAAATGCAAATTAGTCATTGATTAGCACATTCTGTCATCCCCTTTGTTGTGTGTTCCCGGGGGCGGGGTTTATGTAAATGTTAGGGGTAGTGATGTCCCTAACTCGTTGTAGTCCCTACCAGCCGTTTGTTGTAGTCCTAAAAAAGTGATTTCTGTAAAAGAAAATATCTCCCTTTGCTTTGAACTTTGAGCGTCGTAACTTTGCAGATGTGTCAAACAGTGACACTACACACTCACTAAAGTTACACAAGTCAAATCATAGTCAACCTCCCCAGAGATAAAAGGAAACATTTTAACATAAAAAAATCATACATTAGGGCCGAATGAAAATCTTTGTAAAACACACACCTAAATGTATCATGCAATAATTTGCGTAAGAAATATTTTACACAGAAATACTGCTCATGATTTAATGAATGAGGCCAAATACACAAAACAAATGTGCATAAGTACCAAAAGTTCACTGATATTACTGTAAGCGTATTATGAAATATGACATGACAAATGTTAAACTCAGTTCATTGCTGTGTTTTCTGGAAACATCTGGGTATTAGTCACCTTCCTGAAAATGGAAATGCAGCAAAGCAGCACAGCCAAAGTAAAGCTTTCACTATAATGAGACTCCGTTACTCATTGAAGAAATTCCAACCAGAGGGGAAAAAATGACAACCAGGAATATTTTATTTTAGCAACAGAGCTTCAAGACGCCCACTTATAACATGAGCTAATGGGATGGCCTGTTCTACTTCTGCTACTATAGTAAATGTAACGTATTTCAAATAAAGTGTGACCTTTTTATTGGTATTTCAGCAGTTTATAGTACAATGACAATTTTAGTTTTTCAATATAATGGATGTATTTTTGAGCCATTAAACACATTCTTTCCCTCTTAACCTACCCCTCTATTTCTTTAAAAACATATATACAGTATAAAGAAAAATGTAACAGACAGATAAGTGTAATAACCACCATGAATCATTTATTGCTAAAATGTCAAAAAGGAGAACCAACGTAGTCCACAACGTAGCACACAAACAAAATGATCATTTTATGCTATTTTGTGGTCATTTTTTGAGTCACGACACTTGTTTTACATAAATAATAGTTTAAACGAATACAGAAAGGTGGTTGTTTAACATTATGTAATACTTTGAAAAGTTGGCAGAACAAAATGACATGTTATCATTTAAAGTAAATGAGTTATCTGCATTAAAACAATCTCAATAATCATAAATACAGTTGAATCAACCGATGAATTCAATACTTATAAATAAGGATTCATAAACATGCTTGTGTCTATAATGTTGTTCATATATTATTTACATGTATGCAAGCATAAGTAAATGTGAATCTGTGGTATAACCACACTTAAAACATGAGATCACGCTGAGAAAAAGCCCATGTGTCCTCATGAGGAGGTCATTCTCCATTGAAGTGTTTGTGTCTTATGGTTGTTCTGATTTTGTTCTCACAATGCATAATTACGTGCCACATTCTGCATTCAAAATTGCTTGACAGATTGTAATGGAGAAAGAGTGGAAACAAAATGGTACATTGTGCGTCATCTGCCCACTTCATCTGCCTCTCTCATTTTCCTCTCATTCCCCAACACACAATACTTCACGTTGTTGATTGAGTAAGAGTATGACTATTTATTTATCATGTGTCTTCTGAGAATTCTGTCGTGTTTCTGAATGTAGAAGGCCTTTTATTTAATGAGACACATTTGTCTTAGCTGAGTTTAAAGTTAAACGTACTACTGTGGCTGGTATGACCAGATCATGGTAAGTAATTCAATATAACAGTCATGCTGTATAGTAATATTGCTATGTTTGCTGGGGGAAAAAAACAAACAACAACAACAACCATAGACCTTTTACAATAAAACATATTTTATTTACAACCCCAAATCAGAAAAAGTTGGGACAGTATGGAAAACGCAAAAATAAAAAAAAATAAAGAAGTGATTTCTAAATTTACTTTGACTTCATTGCAGACAATATGAACACAAAATATTTCATGTTTTGTCTGGTCAACTTCATGTCATTTGTAAATCCTTTCCTGTCATTCAGACCTGCAACACATTTCAAAAAAAGTTGGGACAGTAAAGCATTTACCACTTTGTAATGTTGCCATTCCTTTTCACAACACTTAAAAGACGTTTAGGGACTGAATACACCAAGTGATGAAGTGTTTCAGGTGTAATTTTGTCCCATTCTTCCTGCAAACAAGTCTTAAAGCTCCACTGTGTGATATTTTCCCCCATCTAGTGGTGAAAAGGTATATGACCATCCAGTGAATTTTAGTTTCTGTTCCTCTCAATTCCGATTTCGTTTAAACTCCTACGGTGGCCGATTTAGTCCAAGATTAACATGGCTTCCAGTTCGACCTCGTCCACATTCGACACGGTGCCTGTGGGATATTTTCTGTGCGCAGTGGGATGGTTGGAACTCAACTGGCCTAATTATTCGGCTAGAAAGAACTGCAGCTAATCCAGACTGAACTTTGATGATAGTAATGTTTATTCAGTCATCCAATTGCAAGGCATAAACAGGTTTGCGTGGATATGTACATAAATGTGGTTTCTGTGAGAGAACAAATAAGGATGGTAAATATACATACACAGTTAAGAACTGTTTAACTATACTTATAAGTTACATTTGTATAATGTAACCGTAAACCAGAGCTTATTGTACCATATATAGGCGCTAAATGCAGCTGCATTAAAAGGAGCGGAGCTGCCGCTGCTAACAAGCGGCGTCCGGTTACAAAAGTGTGTGCGGCGCTTTAACGTTAGCACTGCAGTGCGCTCTGTATAACAATTGTTAATATGCCGATCAGACCTGATACATATTTCCATCAACATATATTACAAGCAAATATTTTCTATAAACGAATAAACATTGTTGATAACAAAATAACTGAATGATTATTCAAATAGGTGAGCATTATGCTATTGTATGTTGACACAAAAATACTTCTGAGGTGACATCAACTGAATTACGCGATGACACACTCTGAAACACATCTACAATGACAATAACTATTATTACTTACGGAGTTATTAACGCACAGAAATACCACACAAGGAAAAACAGACTTTTGAGGAATAAACAAGCCAGGAAAACTCTGTATAACTCTGTTACTGGAGCTGCTGAGATGAAAACTCTCTGCACATGCACCAGACAAGTCTGAACAAGTTGACACGCACATGCGCGAGGCAGAGAATTTTGTACAGTGCCATCGAGTATTAAAACCGGTTAAAACGCGAAAAGCGAAGCTTGAATTTACGGGTATGTCCCTCTTTGGCTAATGTACTTTCAAAATGGAGGGGCAACATGGCGACCACCGTTAGATCCCATTACCTTATGTATTTTCAATGGCATATTATAAACTTACGAGAATACTTTATTACTTGAAAGAAGTAAATATACATTAATGAGCACATATATTTTTGAAAGAACTAAGTGTTTTTAGCTAACAAAAGACTAAAAAAGTTACACAGTGTAGCTTTAAGGTGGGCAACAGTACGGGGTCTTCCACACATTCTCTATTGGAGACAGGTCGGGACTGAGGCAGGCCAGTCAAGTACCCGAACCCTCTTCCTCTGCAGCCAGGACTTTGTAATGTGTGCAGAATGTGGTTTTGCATTGTCTTGTTGAAATATCCATGGACGTCCCTGGAAAAGATGTCTTCTTGAAGGCAGCATATTATGCTCCAAAATCTCTATGTACTTTTCAGCATTAATGGTGTCTTCACAGAAGTGCAAGTTACCTTTGCCAAGGGCACTGACACAACCCCATACCATGACAGACCCTGGCTTTTGGACTTGTTGCTGGTAACAGTCTGGATGATCCTTTTCTTCTTTGGTCCGGAGCACACGGCGTCCATTCCTCCCAAAAAATACCTGAAATACTGATTCATCTGAGCACAGTACACGTTTCCACTGTGTGATGGTCCATCCCAGATGCCTCCGAGCCCAGAGAAGTCGACGGCGCTTCTGGACACTGTTAACATAGGGCTTCCTTTTGGCACAGTACAGTTTTAACTGGCATTTGTGGATGTAACTACGTATTGTGGTACTTGGCAAAGGTTTGCCAAAGTAGTCCTGAGCCCATGTGGTGATATCGCTTCTAGATGAATGACGATTCTTGATGCAGTGCCGCCTGAGGGATCGGAGATCACGGTTGTTCAGCTTAGGCTTGCGCCCTTGTCCTTTACGCACTGAAATTCCTCCAGATTCCTTGAATCTTTTAATTATGTTATGCACTGTTGAATGTGAAATATCCAAATCTCTTCCTATCTTTCTTTGAGGAACATTGTTTTTAAACATTTCAATAATTTTCTCACGTATTTGTTGGCAAACTGGCGATCCTCTGCCCATCTTTGCTCCTAAAGGATTAGACCTTTCTTGGATGCTGCTTTTGTACCAAATCATAATTACAATCACCTGTTGACATCACCTGTTTCAAATCACATCATTATTTAACCATTTTACCTCATTACTAGCCCTAAATTGCTCCTGTCCCAACTTTTTTTGAAATGTGTTGCAGGTCTGAATGACAGGAAAGTATGCATATTTACAAATGACATGAAGTTGACCAGACAAAACATGAAATATTTTGTGTTCATATTGTCTGCAATGAAATACAAGTCAAAGTACATTTAGAAATCACTTCTTTTTTTTTATTTGCGTTTTCCATACTGTCCCAACTTTTTCTGATTTGGGGTTGTATTTTTTTTGGAAATTGATGGACACAAACCTAAATGTACTCATCACAAGTAAATGATCTGTGCCGGTTCAAGTTGTTAAAAATAGACTCAAACCTAATCTTAAGCCCTATTCGGATGAGAATAGTTTTTGAAAACTCTCTCCCAAGTTGATACATTTGAAAACGCCATTTTAGCGTTTGTAATGTGGACTGTGGAAACGGAGGCCTCTGAAAACGAGGGTTGAACGACTTCAGATTTTTTATGTGATGAAAGTCGAGTCGACGTTGACTAGTCGCTGATGATGTCATTAATGAACAAATAACCCTGAACCTCGATCTGAGACGAGAATGCGGGTTTCAGGACAGCTATGGCACATGACACAGCGCTGCCCATCAGGTTATTGCTCCTACATAACAGCTTTTGTATCAGTTCTTTTGTCTTTGGGTCGTTATTATTTCTCACAGATTTCTGCTCGTTCTGAGTCAGATATAGATAAATTAGCATAATAAAGATTACATGTATATGAATTAGTGGTGGGCCGTTATCGGCGTTAAAGGGTTAGTTCACCCAAAAATGAAAATTCTGTCATTAATTACTTACCCTCATGTCGTTCGACACCCGTCAGACCTCCGTTCATCTTCAGAACACAAATTAAGATATTTTAGTTGAAATCTGATGCTCTGAAAGGCCTCCATTGGCACAATGCACAGTTCACTCTCAAGACCCTTAAAAGACACTAAAGACGTCGTTACAAAGTCCATCTCACTACAGTGGTTCTAAAATAACTTTATGAATCGGCGACAATAGTTTTTGTGCGCAAAAACCCCCTAAATAATGACTTATATAGTGATGACGATTTCAAAACACGGCATCATGAAGCCTCAAAGCGTTATGAATCAGTGAGTCGAATCATGATTCAGAAATTTGGCGATCCAAACTGCTGAATCGACTCACTGATTCATAACGCTTCGAAGCTTCATGATGCCGTGTTTTGAAATCGTCATCACTATATAAGTCGTTATTTAGGGTTTTTTTGTGCACAAATACTATTCTCGTCACTCCATAAAGTTATTGTAGAACCACTGTAGTGAGATGGACTTTGTAACGACGTCTTTAGTGTCTTTTAAGGGTCTTGAGAGTAAACCGTGCATTTTGCCAATGTAGGCCTTTCGGAGCCATCAGATTTCAACTAAAATATCTTAATTTGTGTTCTGAAGATGAACGGAGGTCTGACGGGTGTCGAACGACATGAGGGTAAGTAATTAATGACAGAATTTTCATTTTTGGGTGAACTAACCCTTTAACGTGCTGCGTTAATGTGAGACTCTTATCGGGCGATAAAAAAAATATCGCCGTTAATCTATTCTCAAAGTTGGGTTGGGAGCTGGGTCTATACTATGCAAGCTATGATGACTTTCACCTTGATATTTTAGCGCGGATGTACACCTAGCCGAATTGCACTGTAGGGGGCGAGAGAACGAGTCTTCGAACCTGTGTGTATGCCTACTGGTGTTGTCAAAAATATCGATATTTCGCTATGTATTGAAAACTGAAATATCTGAAACGATACAATACTCATTTTCTACAGTATCGATATCAGCTGCGCTCTCCCTCTGGTTAACCCTCTGAATATGGCGAACACGGGTTCTGCTGGATTTTTCCTCATGACAGCGTGTTAGTGTTGGTGTGACCGGTCTGAATTTCGCGTGGGGTTGCACATAACGTTAATTCTACTAATTCCCGCAGATTTCGCGCTCGCATCTGAAGCGCACACATACCGTAATAAAGCCGCCTCTGACATACAAGTGCAAAAATGAGCTCCTTTTTCAATCTTATTAATGGTCAAATACACTCAAAAATGTCTCAATGCCCATTTTGGTGAGTTTTAACGTAAACACAGTCGTAACCAGCTCACAGGAACAGTGTTTGGGATCCATGCGTGCGTCAGGTCTTAAAGGGACAGAAGTTATTTATTATTCAAACTACAAAAAGACAAACAATCACTTTCGAGCACACACATTCTGAATGCCTTCGGCAGAATTCAAATGAGCCATTTTAATCTAGATTAATTCCAAGAATACAGTGAGATTAATCTAGATTAAAAAAATTAATCTATGCCCACCACTAATATGAATGCATTAGAGAGAGATAGAGAGAGAGAGAAAGAGAAAGGGCGTGATTGCGTGTGAATTAATTCTACCTGCAGGCGTCTCTCTAATAGTGAAGCTGTGAGTTTTAGTTATCAAGAAATATATGCTAGAACTGTTCAGCTTCCAAGCTATTTTATTGATAAATCACAGAAAAGTGTTGACAATACACTTCTGCGCTAATGAATGATTCTGTGCCAGCGACTAGCGATTAGTCAACTAGTCTGTGCAACCCCTAATGTTTAGTCATGTGACACATTTTGAACCGATATACATGTATTTTTATACCGCTATTGCGCCTGTTATTCAATTCAATTCAATTCAAATGTATTTGTATAGCGCTTTTCACAATACACATTGTTTCAAAGCAGCTTTACAGAAAGTGCATTTCATAAATGTACATTGAAAAATGTTAGAAAGAGAATGTTAAAGCCAAATGTTAGAGAAAGTGAATCAATCATGTATTAATTTAGGCCATAACGCTGGCGTTGAGTCGTCTCATCACAGGCGTCGAGTCGTCTCTTCACAGGGGCATCTGAAGTCTCCATGAGAGGCTGGATACAAACTGGAGCTGACGAACTAGTTACCTCGGGACTAGTTTCCCGAGATAACAACAGAAAAGCAGATGGGAAATAATTAGCATAGCTGCTGTTCAGAATATTAATGCTTTTGATCCGATTTAACTGTAGTATTAAAGGTAATTATAATGTGAATGCTTGGCTAAAGAGATGCGTCTTTAATCTAGTTTTAAACTGGGACAGCGAGTCTGAACCTCGAACAATATCAGGAAGACTATTCCAGAGTTTAGGAGCTAAATGTGAAAATGCCCTCCCTCCTTTAGTGAACTTAGATATCCTGAATGACCAGAAGCCTCGAGTTTAGTGATCTTAAAGAGCGCGATGGATTGTAGGGTGATAGTAGATCCGTTAAATACACTGGAGCTAAACCATTTAGGGCTTTATAGGTCAGTAGCAATACTTTGTAATTAATACGGAACTTAATAGGTAACCAGTGTAGAGATGTTATGTGCTATTCACTTTCACACAGTTGCTAAAATATGTTGTTTTGTATACTCGTCATATCGCATGACAGAAAATTTACTCTCGACTGATGTCCTGCTGCAAAACATGAGAGCAGTTGCATTTTAGACCATACAAATAAAATGCTGAAGGTCCTGGTCCGAGGACATCTGCTTTTTGCGGATGATGTTGTTGTGTTGGTCAAACCAGGACCTTCAGCGTGCACTGGGACGGTTTGCAGCCGAGTGTGAAGCGGCTGGGATGAGAATCAGCACCTCCAAGTCCGAGGCCATGGTTCTCAGTCGGAAAAGGGTGGCTTGCCCACTTCAAGTTGGTGGAGAGTTCCTGCCTCAAGTGGAGGAGTTCAGGTATCTCGGGTCTTGTTCACGAGTGAGGGGAGGATGGAACGGGAGATTGACAGACGGATCGGTGCAGCTTCTGCAGTAATGCGCTCGATTGTGGTGAAGAAGGAGCTGAGCTGCAACGCGAAGCTCTTGATTTACCGGTCTATGATCTACTATGTGGGTCATGACCGAAAGGACAAGATCCCGGATACAGGCGGCCGAAATGAGCTTTCTCCGTAGGGTGGCTGGGCGCTCCCTTAGAGATAGGGTGAGAAGCTCGGTCACTCGGGAGTAGGGATGGCTCAATACCACAATTTTGTCTTCGGTACGGTACCACAATCTAATACCGAAGTACCGATATTAAATCAATACCATACAGGGTCTGAATTTTGGCGCGGGTATTGCGCATAATTTTACTCACTCTCGCAGGTTTGAGGTTTATAAAGCGGGAAATGAACGCAAATGTTTATTATTAAATGAATCAACAAAGATTATCAAATCAGTCATTTGGAAACTTTCTTGTGCAAAGTAATTTCAGCATTACTCCCTTCTCTAGCTCTCAAAATGAGCAAATTGCTTCTAGCTTCAAAAGCTTTTACACATGCACTATAAAAGCAATCTGCGCGCTCAGATTCAACACTTATGCTTTCATGTTTCGGGACAGCTGACGGAAATCACTACCCACGTCTTTTTAAACCTTGCCAATTTGAACATGCGAGCGATTTTATAGCATTCCGTAATACATGAGATGGGAGCTAAGAGAGAGTTTTCTTTGCGCTCATACCAACAACAAACACACAAGCCTAAAGAGCTTGCGCATTCCAGATTAAGTTGTTTTTCCTTAGTCAAATACACACAAACGTATATCAAAAATGTCCATCTTTAGTGAGCAGTCACATAAACAGTTAATTATGTCTTACGCGAATATAGTGCAATAGTATGCGTGCAAATATTATGAAATCTAAACGTTAGGGGTGTGCATTGGCACTGCCCTCACAATTCGATTCGATTACGATTCACCAGGTAACGATTCGATTCAATTCGATTCTACGATGCATTGCGATGCATCAAAATTCTACTGCACACAACAAGGCACATTTTTAATCAGTCATGAGGCAATACAAGCAGTCAGATATTGAACAACAGATTGTATTGGCTGCTATGTGTGTATTATCACTCTCCTGTATCTTTGACATAAATGTCATTAAATAAAATAAAATTGAATGGTACAGGGTTTTGGATATGGCATTCAATCATCAAACCTGAAAAAGAAAACATAAATCACTGCTATCAGTGCTTTGAATGAGAAATGTTTCTCTTCTCTGCTTTAGAACCATTTGAAATTATATAGAGCAATAATAACCAACTAAGCCAACTTTTTCCAGCAGTGAACATAAGTGTTTTTTTTTACACACAGTAAAAAGCTCTAAGACAGGGCACTTCATGAACTCCTGTGCAAATATTAATCCGTAATTACAGTCACACTATTGTAACAACAACCACCACCCAGGCACCAAGCAATAAAAATATTCAGTGCAACACACACAGTAACGTTGACACTAGGGACTCGTCAATTCTCGTGCTTGATTTTAGTGTGGCAGGCGCGTTAGCAGGGCGTATTTTTTTCGGCGCCCATGTTAACAGATTAGAGCATTCACATCGCACGCAGAGGCGGCGCGGCAGCTCATCGCATCGCAGGAGGAGAAGCAGCAGTGCCGCGATCGTTTCGGTGCCGAGTCTATTTTTGCCACGCTGCTCACGCTGATTTAAAGCCACAGTGGATTGTTCTTGATCAAAACTGACCAGATTAACATGGAAAATAACAAATTTCACCATGAAATCATGTAGTGAAGTGCCCCGTGTGTTTCACAATCACAGCATGTGCTGCCCATCATAAATCAAAGAAGCACGAGACAGACGGGGCTCGGAGGAGAAGACCGGAAAATGTGACATAATGTACAATATTTGTCTGTATTTGCAATATCTGCGCGAGACAAACGCTGCCAGTGTGAATCCACAATGGGGGCGCGGGCTCCCGCTCTCCATACCCACCGCTCCTGCCCTGCTAACGCGTGCGGTGTGAAGCCGGCGTCAGAATCCGAAATGTGCCCAGATGTCCGCTTTCCAATCTTTGGGTGCGTTTTTAATTACCCGTCTATCGCGGTCATCTCCCTCCGCCTCAGCCATCTTGATTGTTGTTGTTATGACCCTGGAAGTAATTGAAACTTCACAACTTTATTGTCCAACTCAAGGCCAGAAAATAAACGGTGACATAATCGATTATGGCACTTTGCCGCATCGATGCTGAATCGTGCATGCCCCGCATTGCGATGCATCGCTGAGTCGATTATTGTTGACACCACTACTAAACGTCATTGGTTGAAGCGAACGCTGGAGATTTCATGATATTTAAACGATACGATCTTATGTATGTGCGTTAATCAGTGTTAAAAGAAAAATGTCTAAATTAGATGGTTAGAATTATGCTCTCACCTGTCGATCTCTTAATGTCTTACAAGTCAGGAATTAAGTGAGCGATGCTTGGCAAGGTTTGATGGTTCTTCAGCAGTTTTATAAGCAAAGTAATTCCAAATTTAATGTCTACTTCTCTCTTTATTAACTCCTTTTGTGCGTGTTGAGTGAGATTCAACTGCTGTATTCATTTTGTTCTACGCTGCCACATTTGCCGGTTTCACGTCAGTTTGGGTAGCGCACCTAGCGGTGAACTTCGGAACAGCAGCATATACCGAAATGAGCAAAATCTTGATATCGTACCGTTTGAAATAAAATACATACCGGTATTTTCCCAGTACCGGGCATCCCTACTCGGGAGGAGCTCAGAGTAGAGCCGCTGCTCCTCCACATCGAGAGGAGTCAGCTGAGGTGGCTCGGGCATCTATTTCGGATGCCTCCTGGACGCCTTCCCAGGGAGGTGTTCTGGGCACGAGAAGACCTAGGACACGCTGGAGGGATTATGTCTCCCGGATGGCCTGGGAACGCCTCAGGGTTCCCCCGGAGGAGCTGGAGGAAGTGTCTAGGGAGAGGAAAGTCTGGGTATCTATGCTTAGACTGTTGCCCCGACCCCTGGATAAGCGGAAGATGATGGATTGATGGATGGACAAATAAAATGATCTTGCCAGAAGAATATCATGATAACGTTATAATGTCTGTTCCTTCAGTATCATCTCAGTCAGAGGTTTTACGTAAGGTGAATTAAGCGTTTTCCGACTTTCAGTGTATACGAGAAAAAATTTTGGAGAGCGTTTTAAAACTAAAAAGCCATTTTCAAATGTATCCAGATTAATGTAGCCTGAGACAGGAGTTTGTGTTTTCTAGATGTGGGCGTTATAGAAGATCTACTGCTTTGCTTGCGTGCATCACATATGTCTTTTACTTTTTGTTGATATAATTGTAATTTATTATAAAAACCCTATGTAAGTAAACTTCTTGAGTGTATAGCAGTGGCTGTTTATAATATACTCTTACCATATGAGTTAAGAATAAATGATTTTCAGTGGCTTATCAGACACTGATATTAAGTTTCCACGATTTGGTTCTATTTATTTATTTTATAGTGGCTCAGTAACGCAAATTTCTCTAATTTCCCCTCAGAATGTGACATAAATCTATCCTGCCAACACATTTGTAATATACCACACAGCCCTTCATGCAACAATAACTATATGTTCCCACTACCACCATTTACAAGCCCACTGTCGCTCAAAGGGTCTCTTCATTCGAGTGGGTATATGGAAAACATGCTTTAATCAGTCACATCCAGATGGCCCTAAGTCACTCTGACATTCATTTCTAAGTCATTGCCTCACTTTGCAACATCCAAGCCAACTCAGAAGGGGGTGCATTCATGCTCCAGTGATGAAGTTTCGCTTATGGGAGGGACCACAGAGGTTTCTTTGTTGCTCAGATCTGTGTATATGGCTGTGTATGTAGGTGTAAGTGGAGTGGGGGCAAAGGAAAACCGTCGTCTTTGTTCTTTCATTTGGTCAAAAGATGCTCAACATCTTTAGTTCTACAATTTAACCCTCTGGGGTTCTTGGGTCAAAAATGACCCGAAGCGTTTTATAAAACAAATGTAAAAAATCGTAGCTTCAAAGGAATGGTCCGAAACTTGGTGACTTTATTGGTACTTGGTATATGAACACCCAAAAAAATTGGGGACAGGATTTGAAAAGTCTAAGTGGTCGTAAAAAAAATTGTCACACTCGGGTCAAAAATGACCCCCATAGGAAATGAATGGGAAATTGGCAAAAATATGAAAATACAGAGTTTTTTTGAGCATACAATCTACAAATCAGCCAGGATGCAGAAAAAAGGGACTCACCGGTGAAGGGGTGAATCTCTAAAACATCAAGAGTGTAAAACAGACAAAAAAACTCACACACACACACTTATACACACAAAAACACACGCACACACAAATGAATGCGTGCCATTCCAAAAGCTAATTGTGTTTTTGTGTCTGCGTGTGTTTTTGTGTGTGTGTGTGTGTGTGTGTGAGTTTTTTTGTCTGTTTTGCACTCTTGATGTTTTAGAGATTCACTCCTTCACTGTTGAGTCCTTTTTTTTGCATCCTGGCTGATTTGTAGATTGTATGCACAAAAAAACTCATTGCACAATCTCATTGCGTATGCACAAAAAAACTCACTGTATTTTCATATTTTTGCCCCTATTTCCAATTAATTTCCTATGGGGGTCATTTTTGACCCGAAGGTCCTGAGTGTGACTATTTTTTTTTACGACCACTTAGACTTTTCAAATCCTGACCCCATTTTTTTTGGGTGTTCATGTACCAAGTACCAATAAAGACACCAAGTTTTGGGCCATTCCAATGAAGCTACGATTTTTTTTTTTAATTATAAAACGCAAGATCCACTCTAGTGGTAAAAATGTGCTATTGTGTGATAAAAATGCTCAATGTGTCTACTGGTCTCACCGATCTCCCACCGATCCGATACCTACTGATCTTATTTAAAACATTTATTTCATGAGGCCCAGGCTTGACTCTAAAATGAAATACAGCTTTAATAAAAAAATAATTAAAAAAAAAAAAAAAAATGAAATAAAAAAAATATATATATATACATTTTTTATTATATTCAATGGGAAAAAATAGGTCATAATTATTGCATAAATATTAATTATAAATCATAAAATTATCTCAAAACACCAAAAAAGAAAAGAAAAAATATTATTGAACAAAAATATATTTCATTGATTTTACTCAAATCTTTTTTATCTTAATCCCGACCTCCGGGTCATTTTTGACCCGAAGGTCCTGAGTGTGACCCATAAATGAAGAACCCCAGAGTGGTTGACTATGATTTGACTTGTGTAACTTTAGTGAGTGTGTTGTGTCGCTGTTTGAGCATAAACAACATCTGCAAAGTTACGATGCTCAAAGCTCAAAGCAAAGGGAGATATTTTATTTTACAGAAATCGCTTTTTTAGGACTACAACAAACGGCTGGGAGGGACTACAACGAGTTAGTGACATCGCTAACCCTAAAATGTACATAACCTCCGCCTCCTGGAACACACAACAAAGGAAGTGAGATTATCATGACAGAATATGCTAATCAATGACTTGAAGATCGTTAACTCATAAATGTATCAGCTCGTCTCATTCTACATGTTGTCTCTTCTTCTTGAGTCTCACCATCATTGACTCCGGTTTGAACATAATAACGTATTGCTTTCAATGTACAGTATGTTAGGCAACATGTATTTTGCTTTAGGTTTAACTGTATTAAAGAACATCTGGACTTTGTTATCCATTTGTTGAAGACATTTTGACTGCTGAAGTATAGATTTCATCCCAGAGTGTAGAAGCGCTCCCCACATCAGAACAACTAAAGAAAATCATCTGAGTGGGACCAAATGTGTGCCCGAATTCACTGCTACTTGAATATTGACAAGACTTGGATGAAAACGCAAACTAGCAGCTCCAAATGTGAATTGATCATTGATGTCAATAAATAATGTTATCAGTTATAGATAACAATTCACTGATGTATGTTGATATTTGGCTTCATTCACCTGACCTTTGGTTTTGTTCTTTAGATCTGGAAAGGTTTGGTCTCCGACTGGAATAGAAGAAAACAAGACAAGTCCATACACCGGAATACTGGAGTCTGAGTCACAGGTATAAAGGGTGTTGACATGAATTTCAAACCATAGGATAATGTTACAGACACCTTCATTTACATTTTAATTAAAGGGGTTTAGCAGATACTTATCCAGAACAATTCACAAAATGCTTTAGCTTCACACGTGAGCACATTGGGATCAGTTTCATTGCCTAGCAGCAGCTGTTGGCTTCATAAGAAACATAAACTTCTACACTTTAAAGCAGGAGGGGTCTCCAAACTCGGTCCTGGGAGGCCGATGTCCTGCAGAGTTTAGCGCCAACCCCTATTAAACACACCTGAACACACCAATCTGTGTCTAAATAGGCCCTAGTAAGACACTGATTAGTTGGTTCAGGTGTTTATCTGGGGTTGGAGCTAAACTCTGCAGGACAGCAGCCTCCCAGGACAGAGTTTGGAGACCCCTCCTGCTTTAACCCTTAATCGGCCCTTGGGGTCCAACTGACCCCACTGGACATTTCCTTCATTTTTAAAGAGTGTTCCCTTTATCTCAGGGGCACGAGACTATGTGACTATCCTAAATAATCTATCTAAACATGCACAAAAACCTGGGCTTGATTTGGTTGTTCTAAACGTGTGTTAAAAATTGTTTACCGTTTAAGTCCCTCAGGGTCAGATTGACCCCACATTGAAAATGAATGGGAAAATGTAAAAAATAATTATTTTTCATTTTGTTTGTAATTTGATTTTAGATAAATCCAGTATATGAAAATTTCTACATTTAAATCCAGGTCTGGTCCTAGAACATAAACACAAAGTGGAACAAACTTTCTATCTCACACACACACACACACACACACACACACACACGCACACACACACACAAACACACACATGTGTGTGACTGCAACAGAGAGCATTTTTATAGAAATTGGCAAATAAAATCAACAAAACTGGCATAAATCTGAAAATATCATAAATTAAATTTTTCATACATAAATGAAGGACTAATACTAGAGCACAAATGCAACATGGAACAAGCATGATCACTCACAAACACACGCACACACACACACACACACACAGGTGTCTTTTTGATTTTGGCCATGAATGGGAAAATGTAAAAAAATGCTCTTTTTTTTTTCATTTTGTTGTCATAATTTTTTTTATAAATCCAGTATAAATCAGAAAATTTCTACATTTAAATCCAGGTCTTGTCCTAGAGCATAAACACAAAGTAGAAAGAACTTTATATTTCATACACACACACGCACACACACAAACACACATGTGTGTGACTGCAACAGAGAGCATTTTTTATAGATATTGGCAAATAAAATCAACAAAACTGCCATAAATCTGAAAAATTTCAATACATAAATGAAGGACTAATACTACAGCACAAATGCAACGTGGAACAAGCATGTTCACTCACACACGTACACAAACACACACAGCATAAATGTATAGTTGAGAAGTAAATAAAAAAAAATTATATATAGTTTGCCATGTAAAAACAAATTATATTTCCTTATGCAATCGCTCTGTAAAAGTTTGGGGTCTATCTGAGCCCAAGGGACTCAAACGTAAACCCTACTTGAGGGACGATTAAGGGTTAAAGGCTAAACTGTTACATGTAAACAAGTATCCATATATATAAACATGCATATCATTTAGGGCTGGGCGGAAAAACGTTAACGATAATTATCGGGATATACTGTATACCTTCTGACTGTATTGTTCTCCTGTTTGTCAGCGCTGTCTTGCATTATTGTATTATGGCCCGCTGGATTTGTGTTCGAGGGTTAAAAGGTACATAACACACACACAGTTTCTGCCAATCTCATGTTAATCTTGAGTACCTGTAGAATAGTATTGCATCCTTCATATCTCCCAAGAGTCTTTAGTTTTATCATTTATAAAAGACGGATACACTGCACCGATTCTTTCTGAAACCAGCCGAGTCCGTGGAGGCGTGCAGTGGGCGGAGCTAAAGAGTCACACACACACATCACGGCATTATCCCTGGATAACTCTCGATTCACTATACGTTTGTGTTGTTCACATTATATGCACTTATGCTCCGATTGCCAACAAAACACACACATTTGATGCAGTTTCACTCACGCCTGCAGTTTCCACTCATGACCGGGAACAAACACACACACTTGCAGAACTCCGGGAAAACAAACTGCATCCACTGTTCCCTTAACCATGTTCAGTTTCCCAAATAACCCAGCGTTATCTTTCCCTCACACCAGAAACACACTTCTTTAGTGACATTGTGGATTTTGTGGTCTAAAAACACAACGCCAGCGATGCCGACGGCTCCCTCAATAGGGAACAAATAAAGACCAACCTTTGCTGAACTCTCTTAATACATATTATATCAGAAGAGGAGAATATTATTTTAACCATTTATTTTTAAAGAGAGTAATGTCACATTATAACAGGGTATTACATAAGGTGCATCCAAATTCGCATACTTATGCACTATTCTATAACGTTTTTAAGTATGAATAGTGTAAGTTGTGTGTTCACACTGAAAATCCCCAAAAAGAAAAAGTGCACTTTAAATACCCGAATGATGCACTAAATGAACGGAAAAAACTAGGTGTGGAATGTTGGACACTTCATGCACTCGACTGTCACAGCTTTAATTACGTAGTGGAGGGGGAGGCCCTACCAGATTCCAATGACAAAATAACCATGTCAAGTTCATACACTACACGGTTGAGTACATAGTGCATAAGTACATAGTGCATAAGTACATAGTGTATAAGTGCATAGTGCGTCATTTGGGACACAGCTATAGACAGTGAAGGCATGATATGTACACGTAAGAATTTGTTATATACACTCACCTAAAGGATTATTAGGAACACATACTAATACTGTGTTTGACCCCCTTTAGCCTTCAGAACTGCCTTAATTCTACGTGGAATTGATTCAACAAGGTGCTGAAAGCATTCTTTAGAAATGTTGGCCCATATTGATAGGACAGCATCTTGCAGTTGATGGAGATTTGTGGGATGCACATCCAGGGCACGAAGCTCCCGTTCCACCACATCCCAAAGATGCTCTATTGGGTTGAGATCTGGTGACTGTGGGGGCCATTTTAGTCCAGTGAACTCATTGTCATGTTCAAGAAACCAATTTGAAATGATTGGAGCTTTGTGACGGTGCATTATCCTGCTGGAAGTAGCCATCAGAGGATGGGGACATGGGGGTCATAAAGGGATGGACATGGTCAGAAACAATGCTCAGGTAGGCTGTGGCATTTAAACCATGCCCAATTGGCACTAAGGGGCCTAAAGTGTGCCAAGAAAACATCCCCCACACCATTACACCACCACCACCAGCCTGCACAGTGGTAACAAGGCATGATGGATCCATGTTCTCATTCTGTTTACGCCAAATTCTGACTCTACCATCTGAATGTCTCAACAGAAATCGAGACTCATCAGACCAGGCAACATTTTTCCAGTCTTCAACTGTCCAATTTTGGTGAGCTTGTGCAAATTGTCGCCTCTTTTTCCTATTTGTAGTGGAGATGAGTGGTACCCGGTGGGGTCTTCTGCTGTTGTAGCCCATCCGCCTCAAGGTTGTGTGTGTTGTGGCTTCACAAATGCTTTGCTGCATACCTCGGTTGTAACGAGTGGTTATTTCAGTCAAAGTTGCTCTTCTGTCAGCTTGAATCAGTCGGCCCATTCTCCTCTGACCTCTAGGACTGCCGCATACTGGATGTTTTTCCCTTTTCACACCATTCTTTGTAAACCCTAGAAATGGTTGTGCGTGAAAATCCCAGTAACTGAGCAGATTGTGAAATACTCAGACCGGCCCGTCTGGCACCAACAACCATGCCACGCTCAAAATTGCTTAAATCTCCTTTCTTTCCCATTCTGACATTCAGTGTGGAGTTCAGGAGATTGTCTTGACCAGGACCACACCCCTACATGCATTGAAGCAACTGCCTTGTGATTGGTTGATTAGATAATTGCATTAATGAGAAATTGAACAGGTGTTCCTAATAATCCTTAAGGTGAGTGTACATACAGTACATCACATTACAATCTAAAGGCACTAAATGGGGTGTTGTTTGGATATTCTGGAGGACAAAGATGACTTTTTAGCTGGAGCTCTATGGAAATGAAATGTAATAGTCCACAATATTGCTTTTGAATTCTTCCATCCTAAAGCACATTTTCAACATGATGCTAATGTTTTCTTTGTATTCACTCATGTAATGAAAAATAGCATATGTCAGCCATTTTGTGGCAAATGAGACAGATGGTCTCAAATCGTTCTTGGCCCTGACGCTGGAATCAGTTGGGCATTGCACAAATCTTCAGTAAAGTCACACTCACATTTGGTGGCTGTATGTCATAACGTCTATAAAGCGCTTCAGTGATTTCCAGAGCAGATGTGTGCCTCATGCTGAGATGTAAGTCATTGTGGCTTTTGCCATGGCCACTGGAAAGTATGAATGTTGAAAATCTGTAAGAATAGCGATAGAACAAGTCACGTCATTTCCAATGGAAGTAGACACAGCCAAGCGTGTGGTAGAGCCAAAGAATTTTTCAGAGGCTGTATTTTAACCCAGACTGTGTAGGTCAGAGCATAACTGAGGTATTGTTTCATTGCTGGGAATTCTTGTCACCAGTTGTAATATGAGACAGCATTTCTTTTATGAATGGAACAAAGTTGCCCATTCCTTAAAGTTCATCACATATGATCCACCAGGCTTTTAAGGCACTCTTTTATAGCCCTATTTTTTTCTTTTACCAGTTATCAGCGGCTCCAGTGTCACATGATCCTTCAGAAATCGTATGCAGATTTGCTCAAATGCTCAATTATTAGGGGCCAAGCAACGATGGTGCGAAGGCATCTATTGTAATCGTTGGCATTCTTCTTATTATTATTCTTCCGCTCTGGAAGTCTATGGCAGCCCATAGAACTGCTTGCGGGAAAGTTGTGATATTTAGCACACTGATAGAGGTCAGTCTATACTGTCATCATAGCAAAATTGGAGTCTCTAACTCAATCCCTCTAGCGCCACCACCCGACCAAAGTTTGGCTTACGTTTGTGCTTATAACTTTTTAACCATAACGGCTAGAAACTATTTTTTTTGGAAAATTCAAAATGGTGGGAACATTTTCATGAAAGAAATAAATAATCTTGAGCCGAGGAACAAGACGATTCGTTTCCATCTCGAAAATTTTCCCACCATTTAGAATTTTCCGAAACAAATTTTACATAGCACTTACGAAAATGCTTATAACTTCTGAAAGCTTTGGCCAAAAATCATTGCGTCATACCATACCCAATTTTCCAATGACAACCATTTTGAGCGTCGGACATTTCGAATTTTGTCCAAAAATGATATATTTTACAAACGCATTGGCTTATCGTTATGAAACTCAATATGCGTCTTCAGCACCATGCTCTGAAGGTACTCAAAAAGTATCAGGTACATGGCAGCGCCACCCTGTGTTCAAAAGTTATAATGACATTTCCAAAAATGCTAATAACTGTTGATTAAATATGCCTATTGTAATGAAACTTGGTATAAACTTGGTATATTCCTTAGGTCATGCCGAGAACATAGATACCAATTTTGCCATATTTGGCCGAACTTCCTGTTTGCCATTTTGTTTTTCTTTATAAACGTTCTTTTTCGAACTCCTCCTAGACCTTTTGTCCGATTTACACAAAAATCGAATCGTATCATCTTCAGACTGTGCTGACAAAAAGTTTTTTTGGATTTTGTGTTGATAGACAAAACTGTTTTCATACAGCGCAGCAACAAATTTGAGGCATGATGGCAAAATGACTCTTGAGGCTGTATCTCTACAATGCCCAACATTATGTGTCTTTGTCATCTCACTCTGACCACACCACATCAATTTCATAACTGTGCCACCTATTGGTCAAAAATGATAAACCATTAAATCATATTATTAGTGACTGTATATGATTTTTTTTTTGTTGCCATTTTGCCTAAAATGATCTTAATATTTCTTTCTTTGTGCTTTCTTTGTGCTATATTTATTTATCAATTATTATTAGTGCTCAATTATAATGGTTCTTGTGATCAATGTTCAAAACGGAATAATTAATATTGTTGTGGAAACTGTGTTCTTTTAAATTGTTATAATTCACAATATTACTGTTTTACTGCATTTTTATCAAACAAATGCAGTGTTGGTGAGACTTCTTTCAAAAACGTAATTATTCCAAACTTTTTACTGGTACTGTATGAATATCTCCTCAAAACATCCTGAATCAAATCATGTTTTATGTTACCAAATATCTCAAATATCTCACATTGTTTGGAACATTTTGCACACTGTAACCTATGTTGCGTTTAAGTCTTAAATGAAGAAATCCTTAATAGTGTAATTTTTGAATATACTATATTTAGCTGCTAGCTCTAAATTACGTGTTTGGAGAGGGAACGGTGATGTTACGGGGCTGATGCTGGGAGTGGGTTGCTTTAGTCTGTCAACAGCAGGCATATGGTTTCAATCAGGTCCTCCCTTCAACTTCCCTTGCAGCGTTCAGGTCGATATCTACATCCATAAATCATGGGTCATTTTCCCAAAGCAAGACTTAATTAATAAAAGCAGGTTTGAGGTCAGTTTTGATTTATACGGTTCATTGCTAGCAGTAGCAAACCTCCTTGTTTGGTTGGTTCTGAATGTTCTGGCTCTGTGGGCAGTCACCCAGAACCAAAGGGCATGCTGGGATATCACTGTAAAACAGGTCAGTGAAACCTGATGATGGTCAGGATTTATGAGCAGACACAAACACTCCTCATAAATATTTCCCTGATCTTTCTGTGTTTCTGTTGGGCCCTCACTGGCGGTTATGGGGAAACTAGCTTTACTCAGCAACGTTTACTTTTGGAATGTAATGAGAAAACTGTTCTCATTGGTTGTGTTTTGTGCTGAAACCCTGGCTCTGGGTCCAGTTGCATAAGCATAGCTGCTGAGTTAAGGGCGTTTTTACTTAAAGGGGTGGTTGCATGCAATTTTACTTTTTTAACTTTAGTTAGTGTGTAATGTTGCTGCTTGAGCATAAACAGTATCTGCAAAGTTACAGCGCTGAAAGTTCAATGCAAACGGAGATATTGTCTTTTAAAGTTATGGCAGTTTATTGCCTACAAAAACGGCCGGTTTGGACTACAATAGTGTTGTTTTTGGCGGCCTGTTTTCATTTTAGTTTTAGTCTAGTCTTTGTGTCAAGCTGTCATTTTAGTTTTTATTAGTTTTAGTCATAGTCATACTCTTTTTAGTCTAGTCAAGTTTTAGTCGACTAAAAGTCTGAGCATTTTAGTCTTATTTTAGTCAGAATTATCTATGACTATTTTCGTCTAGTTTTAGTCGACGAAAACTGATGACATTTTAGTCAAGTTTTAGTCAATGCAAATTGTATTTTAGTCTCTTTTTAGTAATGCAATTCTATTTAACCCAGTCAATGTAGTATAAGTACGTATTATAGACAAAACCAAAATCTTCTTTTAGCCAAACCCATTTCAAACAAGGTTATCTTATTATATTATTGTTACCTTAGACTCAAGAATACATCCATTCCAGACACGGAAGACGCTCTGATTTGAAGTTACAACATATTTATTTTACCAACTAAACATGTTAAAAGGACACACACATACATTTAAATAAAATAAATAAAAACATTGAGATGTCTCTTAAGGTTTGTGGTGTTTTTTCCTGTGATTTTTGTGGCCACATTTTTCCCCATCTATTTCCACAACACCCGTTTTATTTTCCACTTCAATAAAAGTTTTTCCAAATGTCTTAATAAGAATAAATGCATATTTAATTTAATAATAGGAAAATAATATCCAAATTATTATTTAATTATTTAAATATGTATAAAATTAGACCCACATTATAGTTAAAATGTTTTTCTGTCTTGTATTTTATCTCAAAATAAAGGATGTAATTTTATTCCACATGGAAATGAGTGGAAATAAGTGAATATAGCCTCTTATTCGCTTATGAGGTATTCATAATGCTGCGGTTATTTTAACATATATAATTGCTGCCGTTATAACGGCACATTTCACATGTTTACGTGCTTTTCTTTCTTTCTTTGAGCGGTGATGAAATATCTTGCTCTTGTAAATACTTACCAATATTTCAGTAATAAAAGTCTAGATCTTTAAAATGCATCCAGATAACAGCGAAGCACAACCGCACGGTGCTCTGCAGTGGCCAAAAAGGATATAAACCGTGAATTCTGAAGTGATTGAAAACTCAGAGATGTGGATTCAGACGGCACCCCACGACCTTGGTGTTTGTCAAACAGTAATTCAGTTAGGTAATTCGGCCGGAGATTTTTACACGGGTGGTGGGAGAAAAACACTGATATTCTGTATTAAGACGACAATAAAATCACTGACTAGCCCCTGTAAATGATGAAGACACCTTACGACCGCAGGACAAACAATTACCGTCCGAATAGGGCTTACGAACCCCGACTGGCCGGCCAAAGGACCCGTTCACTCACCGGAGACGCCGCGCGAGTGGGGTTTGAAGAGAGTGATGTCACCTGCGTCTGCGCAGTGAGACCTGATGCAGCCCCTGAATGAGACGCACAGAAATACTGCAAAATAAAAACACGACTTTTCGTCTCGTCTCATTTTCGTCAACGAAAATGAAGAGACATTTTAGCATAGTTTTTATTTTGTGAACCACATTTAGTCTCGTTTTTATTCGTCATCGTCACATGACCAGCATTTACGTTGCGTCTCGTCTCGTTTTCGTCACGTTATAAAGGTTCGTTGACGAAGATATTTAGTCATACTTTTCGTTGACGAAAACAACACTAGACTACAACAAGCTTCTTCCCGGGTTGGTGACATCATGAACACCTGCTATTAACATAAACACTGCCCCCGCGAACACGCAACAAAGTGTGCAAGGCCACGTCACCGTCATTACGAGAGAGAGAGAGCTGTTGCAGAACTACAAACTACATTTGGCCATCTAACCAATCTAAGACCATTGCGTTTTTCGGAGGGATGGGCTGCACAGAAGCAGGAAGCAAACGAGCCGTTCAAAGGACAGTGGAGACAGCGGTGTGGAATAAAGGTCAAATATAAGAAAAATATGGCGTTTTTAAAAAAAGAAGTATTAAGACATGTTATACTGCACCCCATAAACACAATCAAGCCTAGAAAGATCTAGTCCAACCAACTAGCAATTAGTAAGGGCTAATCAGTCTTAATTTTCAGATTCAAATTAGACCAATCTACACTGTAAAAAATGATATGATCAATAGGTTGACAACATGTTTTTGCATTGATTTAACTGATCAAAATAAGCGATTTATGACTTTTTTATGTTATACAAGATACATTTTTTAGTTAATTTCATGTAAATTTAGTTGAAACGACTTAAACATCCAAATTGATTGTACTTAAAAATGTAAGTCAGCAACTTGTAACTGACTTAAGTTATGACCAGTCTTGAAGTAAAAACATAGATTTTTGGACTTTGGAAGTTCGGTCTTAGTGAGTCGCTGTCCTGCAGAGTTTGGCTCCAACCCTGAAAGTCGTCTATAGAAGCTCTAATTGAGAATTACAGAGGTTTAGATGTTGATGATTTATTGAAAAGGTTTGGTCGCCATTATGGAGATCAGTGTTGTATTTAGTTGGGCAGTTTGACTCTTGGCTTTTTATGTGAGTTTGTTGTTTTTGTTACAGCGTTAATAAAACACATAATCTGTTCAAATCAAAAGAAAAAATTGTCATGAAGAAAAATGTTTGACTAAACTCATCACTGACTAAAACTATTAATACATAATATTCACCAACAATACTTTCTTGCCACAGATCAGACATTCTGAATTTTGATTTTTAAACACATTCTAGGGTGAAAAAAGTTTAGATGCACACAGATATCGAGAATCAGCATATGAATCTCAACAATAGTGACATACTTAATGCTGCAATGCATGCTGGGAGCCATGAGTTTTATACTGTGGTGGCTTAGTAGGGTTGGAGATAAACTCTCAGCTCTCTATGACCGAACTTGCCTACCCCTGACTTAGAGATACAAAAACACCACCCCAGTGTTGGCTACTTGTACCTTAAAAGGGAGTGTATGTGAAGTTTTAGCTCAAAATACCCCACAGATAATTTTTATAGCATGTTAAAATTGCCACTTTTTGGGGGGTGAGCAAAAATTTGAAGTTTTTGTGTGTGTCCCTTTAAATGCAAATGAGCTGGTGCTCACAGCCCCCTTTCCAAAAGAGATCATGCTCCGACCAGCAAAACAGGACAATCTCACGCACTGAAAAGTCCGAAATTGTTCAGCCTTTTTTATGTTTGAACCAGAGTCAGACGATGATAGCGAGACTCGAGAAGAAGTG
Organism: Gobio gobio; assembly: GCF_949357685.1. NCBI lineage: Eukaryota > Metazoa > Chordata > Actinopteri > Cypriniformes > Gobionidae > Gobio > Gobio gobio. The sequence continues at coordinate 4,750,684 of NC_137107.1, forward strand.
ACAACATGTAGAATGAGACAGGACGTATCTGAATGGTTAGTCGATGAATTTATGTAGTTGATCTTGGCATTACAATAATGTATGAATTACATGAATAAATGACCCCTTTAGAACTTTAGGACCACAGTGTTTTTAAACTGTGCTGGATAGTTGCCTGAAAAGGGTGTCTTGTATTATTTCCCCTGATATGAGAAGTAGAGATAAATATAGCATGTGAAGTTTCACCCGCGGCTGCTTCAGTGATCCTCAACATTCACTCCACTGCAGAATAGCTTAAATAAATCAATTTAATGAGACATAAGCCTTATCCAGATTTATTAAATAACAAAACGTAAGCTTATATACTGAAAATTTATGTTTAAAAAGGTAGAGAGGTACAAATGAATGGCTTTCAATGTTAGACTACAAAACTGGCACTTTTATAAGCTATACACCAGATGTGTAGACCAGTAAATCTGCCGTTTTTATTGCAGTTACACCCATTTGTGGCAGACATGTGAACTAAAGGAGCATGCATCTACGTTTGCTTTCCAGCAAAGGTCAGAGCAGGCGTTATTTCTAAATATTATCATTATTATATGCTTTAGATAACCATAACTAATGTCTCTATTCATTGCAGTAGTAATCAGCTAGTGGTGAATCAAAGCAGAGGTGCATAAAATAATACAAAACGCCATTATGGTAACACACATGACACTAAAATAATGCAATAAACATAATTTAACAGCGTAAGATATACATAATGTACTTCAATAACCATCAAATATGAAGTGTCACACAGGGAATTCAGGGATTGTCAGTTTCAATGTAAATTATAAGATGATTTGTTCTTTTTTTACTTTTAAAAATGGTACATTTAACTGTGTTTTACAGTAAAACTGCAAAAAAGTTCCCGGTATATGGCATGTATACAGTTACAGTTTTTCCCTGTACAGTTCATGGTCTGTATTTCATTTCATATTCGCTTACAAAGAATTCTGTTTTTAACATTATGAGTGGAACTCAAGGGAGCAAAAATGATAAAAGTGTACGATATGAACCTATTAAAGCAGTCATATTACTTCACGGAAATAGTCTCGCACATTGTTTCTCATTTTAAATGAGAAACTTGGAGAACAGCTGGCTTCTGTCCACTCAAAGATGAGAAATGCAGTAAAACGCTTGTCTTGTTGCCCATACTGACATTTTGAACTGTAATAGAGAGTGATATGAGGTCTTTTTAGGCTAAAAACAGCAGAAAAAAGAACCTCTGTGGTTTGCAGATGAATCATTCTGCCTCCTGCTATGGGACTGAGGTACAGAGAACTGCTTAGATGGCATAGTTTGACTTATGCGAACACTTATTCCTCAGCTATCACCCAAAAATGAACATTCTGCCATTATTTATTCCCCCTGGGGTCGTTCCAAACCCGTATTATTTTTTTTCTAGGAACTCAGTAATATAAGCCACACATTTTTGAATCGACTCCCAAGAGTTGATTCCAGACTCATTTTTTTATTCATCCCTTGATTCCCAATGCTTTTGAATCAAAGAATCGACTTTCCCGTGTTGGTGCCAATCAAAGACTTCTAGAGTTGCATCAATATCAAGATAAGCATGCATCTTTGTTAGATAAAATAATGAATTTCTAAATTTTAAAACAAAAAAAACACACTTTTGAATTGTAATATATCGGTTTCCATGATATTTTGAAGCAGCACAACGGTTTTCAATCAGAAATGTTTGTTGAGCAGCAAATCCTCATATTAGAGTGATTTCTGGAGGATCATGTGACACTGAAGACAGGGGTAATGATGAATGATGAATTTCCTCAGGAATAAATTACACTTTACTGCATATTCACATAGAAAACAGTTAAATTGTAATAATATTTCACAATATTACCTGTATTTTTTGATTGGATAAATGCAGCCGTGGTAGCCATTAGAGACTTCTTTCATTAAAAAGATTTTATTATTCCAAATTTTGACTATGATATCAACAGTGCATCTCTCCCAAAATGGTGTCTTAATATTTAAATGTAAAAGTTGTTGACCATTCAGTTTCACTTGTTTTGTGATCAGTTGTTTTGAATAATAATTTGCTACCATTCATTTAGAATTTTCACTATAATTTATTAATTAATTATTGTTTAAACTTGATGTCCCAGGGGTAGATTTACAGGCCAGTCATTTTTCAGCATGCAGAGTTTTAAAATTTCATATTTTCCCACACTCTTAAAAAAAAGAGTACAGAATTGTACCTTTTAAGGTACAAGTGGCTGTCATCCTTAAGGGCAGCATCCTTAAGGGTTCATTTTTGTACCTCTAAGTCAGAGGTACACTCTCAGAAAAAAAAGGTACAGTGGAGGTATAATTTTGTTCCTTGGGGAACAAAACGTTTAACTCTACCTTTAATAGGTACACAATTGGTCCTTAGGGTACAGTTATACCATTGTTTTCCTCTACTTAGAGCAGGCGTAGACAAGTTCAGTCCTAAAGAGTCGCTGTCCTGCAGAGTTTAACTCCAACCCTGAAAGACGTCTATAGAAGCTCTAATTGAGAATTAACAGAGGTTTGAGTTTGTGCGATGTTAGTTTTATTTAAAAAAAATGGTCGCCATTATTGTGATCAGTGTTTACTATAGTTGGGCTGTTTCACTCTTGACATTTTTTGCGAGCTTGTGGTTTTTGTTACAGTGTTAACAAAACACATATGTTCAAATAAAAAATGTCAATAAATAATATTCACCAACAATACTTTCTTGCTACTTAAAATGTGGAATGTCTGATCTGTGGCAAGGAAGTATTGTTGGTTAATATTATCTATTAATAACAACAAATAACAAGTTTTAGTCAGTGATGAGTTTAGTCAAACACTTTTCTTTATGATGATGAAAACTATATCACCTGATAATTTTTGTTTAGGGCTTCCTTTGCAACAAATTATCTGCTTTGTTAACACTGTTACAAAAACCGAAACAAACAAACTGAAACACTGATTACCATAATGGTGATCATAATCATAAATGGTACCATAATTATTTTCGATAATACAAACATCTAAACCTCTGTTAATTCTCAATTAGAGCTTCTATAGACGACTTTCAGGGTTGGAGCCAAACTCTGGCGGACAGCGACAGACTAGGACTGAACTTGTCTACCCCTGCTCTAAGTAGAGGAAAACTATGGTATAACTGTACCCTAAGGACCAATTGTGTACCTTTAAAAGGTACAGTTATACATTTTGTTCCCAAAAGAAACTAAATTGTATCCCCACTGTATCTTTTTTTCTCAGAGTGCAGAATTAGTCCCCAAATTCGCAACTTCAGACAAACCGCTTAACAAAACAACAACAACAAAGGATAACACAGATAAGTTGCCTGATGTCATAAAATGGCCGCTACAACTTATAATCAAAAGCTGAGCTGACCAGAGGCGAATATGTATGATGGGAATTTGTGTGCAACAGTAAATACTTACATATTTCTGAGTAAGCTGTTTATTGAGAGCATGTAGATCTGTAAACATGTCAAAAGCTGTTTTATTGTTCCAATCACACAGTCGGGATTAGCTCTTAGTCGAAACACAGTGGATCATCTGCAAAGAGATTTGGATGGGATCACAATCAAAAAGTACTTCTTTTTGTTTTACAGACCTTCCGACCAATCAGCAGCGGCTATAGCCCCACTCCCAAGAGTCCATCCCCCAAGAGTCCCATTACCGGCGGTGTTTCCTACAATAACGGCAACTCCAGACCTACGTACAACAATCCAGCCGGACTGTATTCGCACAATAACGGCAATGGCGCCCTTCCCAAGCAGATGGCAGGCCTCAACCTGGGCTCTCCTCACAGGTCTGCCAATTTACAGCCTTCCACATATGAATAATATTATGTACTTTTCTTTGGAATAACAATTAGACCAGGAACACGAGGTAAATAGGGTCTGATTTTATGTTAACTGTACACAAGCCACACCGGTACAGCTGCCAGAAATGGATATTTATGATCCTCACAAGGCTGTGAGAAGCATAGTGATTTATCAAGGAAGCGATCCTGAGGATCTTTCCCATGTTGGACATCTACAGTGCAGGTCCTGTCTTCACTCAGAGCACTTGCACACAACAATAAACATTTCAGACTGAATTATGTTACAGCTCTCCATGCATATTGTTATGTAAAAATGAGTTCACGAGTTCAGCGAAGCACAGGACTGGTGAACACTCTTCAGGAAACATCTGATATTTGCAAAACACCCTTGAGTTTTCTGAAGCACTAGTGTATTTGGATGCTAGATAAGGGCGAACAACAAGCATTTGGTTTACGCTGAAGAGGACAAATCGGCTGTTTATGAATTCCTCCTGTGCACTACAAGTGAGACTATTTGTGTGTGTGTGCGTGTGTGTGTGTGTGTGTGTGTGTGTGTGTGTGTGTGTGTGTGTGTGTGCACAGCAAGTGCCAAAACCTTTACCAAGTTTCGTACCATTTCGTACAAAACAAAACGTACAAATTTTCAGTTAAAATTGGCCAAACAGCACCAGAGGGTTAATTTAAAGATTGTAAAAATGCATTAATGCATTATTTCCAACATGAACAACTGCATGCTTAGTACAAGCGTCAGCTTTACCGTGTCCAATCTTTTGACTGGTAGTGTATGTGCGTGTATCTGAATATTTGTAACAAATGTGTTGTATTTGAATTCTAAACCAATTACCAGAGATGGACTGCAGCTTTTAGTTCAGTATGAAAACACACATGGCTATAGCAGATGTTTGTGGAAGAGAACGAGTTCTGGATATGTTTTCCTTTCAGTTTCAGCCCTGAACCTCCAGTGAATTCATCAGGCAACCGCAACGGTTTCGACACACAGTCAGACGTCTACAGGATGCTTCAGGACTACGAGGAACCTGTGTCAGCTCCCAAACAATCCGGCTCCTTTAAATACCTGCAGGGAATTCTGGAAGCTGAGGATGGGGGTCAGTTTTACTCATTTGTTTCTCTCTCAGAATCAGGGCTTGACATTGACACCTGCCCACCGCCATTTGCGTGTGTATTTCAGCTGTGGCGTGTAACACAGTCACTCACACTTCCCCCTTTACCGGGTTGAATTTTATTGTATTCTTCTCAAAAGGCGTCTGTTATAATCGCGTTGTGCATTACAACCAATCAGACGCGATTCTGTTGAGCTTATGAATGCAATGACTAATAATCAGAGGCGTTCAGATCAGTCATTTTGTTCAGAGCGGCTCTCACTCGCTGAAATCTGTACTCATCATAAACAACAAAGCACAGATGCACGATTCATTCATCATACAGTGATTGACTGTTTTTGTTCTGTTTCAGCAGTGAAAATAGTTTCAAACCAAAATCACAGCAGAACCATAGTGCATCTGATGTGACTGGTATTAAGTCGACTTGACGTTGGACGTTCGATATTCGCAAATTTAGGGACCGTCTCTAAAGATACAACATTGGTATAAACGTTTCTAACTTCAATAGCATTTGAAGAGAATGATTTAAAGTCATAAAACCAGCTGTAAAGTGTTCATCTAGGTGTCAGGTATGATACACACCTTTTAGATTTCCGATATTTAATCAAATAAACTGTCAAATCACATGAAAATATGGATATGTATTTCACTAGGCTACTGTATGGGCTCAGAAATCTTATTTTTTTCAGACAAGCAACTGTTAGTGTTTCCTTGTGTATATTAAGGAGCTTTACACACAACCTTTTCACAGCTAAATAGGCCTATTTGATGACCTGTCATGGTATACATTATAGGGCTGGGTATTGACACAAATTTCACAATTCGATTCGATTTCGATTCAATATGGATTATTGTGGATATATATCAGGTACAATACATGGCAAATTTCCTCAAGGAAAACAAATATCTGAACTGATGCTGTAAACTGTGGGAGTCAGTTGTAGCTACTGTAGTATTGAAGGTAAAAATGAACTGATTTGTACAAACACTTAAATTACATTTTTTTATAATAATAGTTATATGAAATATAAATATTAAAATGGTGGCTGTCATAAAAACAGGCCAGATTTATTCAAACATGCATTAAAATTATAATGAATATGCAATATGGTGCATATATTTATCAAAATGCTCTAATGAGTTTATGGACACTGGATATGGATCAGTTCATGTTTCGCTTCTCTTGAGCTGCACCAGAGCGATTACGACAAAACGGTATTTATGTCTTTGAATTTCGTAATAAAATGGACGTAATTTGAAATCTGAGACTTTGTTTCATATCAAAAGTAATAAAGCACAAAGATTATTGCGATTTATTGGATGGGAGGGGCTCTACAATGTCCCATTCATTCATCAACTGAACACAGGATGACTAATCCATTTGGGATTTAAGAATCGATCTCATAAAAATGAGAATCGATTAACAAAATTGTGGCCTGAGAAAATGAGTGGCTAGTGACTTTGGGAAACCACAAGCCACAGTGCAAAAAAGTCAAGCCCTGTGTGTTTTTCAGTTGTAGTCTTTAAAAAGGCATCTGAAATAATAAACTAAGTGCAATGTAGCGATGCCAAAAATATTGATACTGAAATATCTGAAACACTTCAATACTCATTTTCCTCAGAACAGACACACTACACCAGTGTCTGTTTCTCTCTCTCTCTCTCTCTCTCTCTCTCTCTCTCTCTCTCTCTCTCTCTCTCTCCGACAGCGAGTGACACACACCCTCTTCCCCTCACTCACTTCATTTGCTCCTGATGAATATTGTTGCTGTTACAGGGCTTGAATTTCGGCGTAGGATTGCTCGTATTGCACATAATTTTACTAATTCCCGCAGATTTTGTGCTCACACCCAAAGTGTGGCACATAAAGCCGCCTCTAAGCACTAAATTGAGTTATTTTTCACTGCTTATTGCGCTTAAACAGTCAAATACACACAAAATAATGTCAAAATAATGTCTTGGTGAGTACTCACATAAACACAGTCAGTTCTGTTTTAAGTGAATGTAAACAGTTGAGAAAGAAAGGGCATGTGTAACAGTGTATTGGATCCGTGCATCAGCTCTTAAAGTGACAGCAGCCTAATAAACCTGTGCCAAATTATGAGATAATATTACAAATATCAATATGGCAGTTTTCCTCCATGGTATCATGTCACAATTGTGGCCAGTGTAAATGCTGAGTGGCTAGTAACTGTGGAAAACCACAGACACAGTGACCGGTGAGCAAAAAAGTTCATGTCAAGCCCTGATTACAATGTATGTTGCAATTGTTAGTTATCGATATTGTCCTATATTGTCATTTTGTGTGTGATCACACTGATAATACAATCGCCTGAGCATGTTCAGTGAAAACAATAACATAACAATGACACTGTTTCATCACAATACATCACAATTTGCTTGGTACTAGAAAAGCTACACTATTTCGAAAAAATGTGTTCGGTAAATGCATGGATTCTGATTGCTCTGTTGTCTCTTGGAGGCTTAAAGCCTTCAAAAATGTTGTGCATTGTGTCATATAAGCCCCGAAATGTCTTCTGTCTAAGCCAGATCTCATGGAGAGGCTTCTAGACCACACTATACTTACGCCTTCGCTCGCACACTGAATTAAATCCCCATGGAGCCACAAGGATCAGGGATCAAGTGTTTAAGTGTGTAATTAGTGGTATTCGTTGACAGGTTTGGAGTGGTAACCTGTCCCGGCAGTTCTTGGGAATAACACAGAGTTAATGATCTCACTTTGGCACAACAACAGTCAGATGACGGAGGCGGGCACCATTGTAACATTTACGGCTAATTTTTTATCCGGATGTTTCCTCATTCGGCAGCAGGGTGGTTTTCTCCACGCCAGCCCTGAAACAGAGAAGATAGGAGGAGGCCTTGGCAGCTGTGCTCCATACTTGGCCATATGGCTCCATCCCAACCGTGCCCTGAAGCTTTCACACACCCGTGAGTTTCAGCTACGTCTGCATGGAGAATAGCGTCTGACCTGGGATTGAAGTGTGAAGGACATTAATTCCGGCCATCTCTTGTTCCAGGGACAGCTGCCAAGCACTTACTTTGGGAGATTTCTCTGTTTGGGGATAAACGAGGCCTCTTGGAAAGTCGGAAGTAGAGGTTTAAAGCAATAGATAGCCCAAAAGTTATTTAATCACCCTCAAGTCGCTCACAAAGTGCACATTTTTAAAGAATGTTGTCTCATGAGTAGGTTTGAGAGTGATTTAGTGGATTCAATGCAGGAAGTGAAACGAAGAGCAACAATTAACTTTGGGAGTCCAGTAATAGGAAGCCACAGTTAAACAATGATGAAACATTATTTAGGCCAGGTGTGGTCAGGGCGGTAGGCTGGGTTTTATCATCACAGAAGTCCCAAATTCCCTGAGAACATTTTGATTTCTTTTATCTACATTAAGGGTGTCACAATATACCGGTATTGGCGATAACCGTGATATTCAAAGCACGAAATATCGACATCGTGTTAATTTAGGGTGTAACAATATACCGGTATTGGCGATAATCGTGATATTCAAAGCACAAAATATTGACATCGTGTTAATTTAGGGTGTGACAATATACCGGTATTGGTGATAACCGTGATATTCAAAGCACGAAATATTGACATCGTGTTAATTTAGGGTGTAACAATATACCGGTATTGGCGATAATCGTGATATTCAAAGCACGAAATATTGACATCGTGTTAATTTAGGGTGTAACAATATACCGGTATTGGCGATAATCGTGATATTCAAAGCACGAAATATTGACATCGTGTTAATTTAGGGTGTGACAATATACCGGTATTGGTGATAACCGTGATATTCAAAGCACGAAATATTGACATCGTGTTAATTTAGGGTGTGACAATATACCGGTATTGGCGATAATCGTGATATTCAAAGCACGAAATATTGACATCGTGTTAATTTAGGGTGTGACAATATACCGGTATTGGTGATAACCGTGATATTCAAAGCACAAAATATTGACAACGTGTTAATTTAGGGTTTGACAATATACCGGTTTTGGCGATAACCGTGATATTCAAAGCATGAAATATCGACATCGTGTTAATTTAGGGTGTGACAATATACCGGTATTGGCGATAACCACTATATTTAAAATGAATAGGACTCTTATGATAGCATGACACGTAAATGTTCCAGTGTCCCGAGTTTTCTCCCACCCTATTACACATTGTAGCAGCCATAAAAATTGTTCAGCTTTGTTTGTAATGTCAAAGTAGTTATATTTAGTTTTGTTTATTTATTAAGTTAATTTAGAAAAAATGTTTGGAGCAATTTTTTGTCTGTTAAATTAAAGTTTTAGTTTTTTTAAAGTAATGACCAAGCGGCCGACAGTGAGTTAACCACGTTTGATCAATTTAGCCTCTCAAATCAACACTTGACTTGACTTGCCTATAATACAATCTATAGATATAAAACACTTCAAGTGTCCAATTATGTTTGTTGGATAAAAAAAGAAAAACTAAATAAAAAGTAAAAATGTATTTGATAACTTTTTCCCCCAAGGTTATAGATATCGCGATATATCGATATCATGAATTATTTTGGCCACAATAACCGTGGTGTGAAAAATCTAATTTCGTGACAGCCCTAATCTACATATGTGCATTTCAAGACATTTGGAGGCCAAAAATGGATAAGAAATAGCTTTAAAAACATGTCAGTGGACAGTAGATTATTTGTCAGTACCTGCTCTCTCCTCATCTCCATCAGTCTCTTTATCTTGCCCCGTCTCTTCCTCTCCCAAAGCTGAACTCTTTTCATTTTCATCTGTCAGTGAAGAAAGTAAACATAGGGTCATGTAATGATATCCACTGGAGGCAAGCTTGCAGTTGAACCCATGTGCAGTTTATTACAAGAGAACAAAACACACAAGGATTTGAATGGACTTGACCTAAACGGACTTGAAACATGAACTCACCAACAGTGGTACAGGGAACAAAAAAAAACCCATCTGGATATGCAAAAAAAATCATATTTTTGCTGGCAGTCTGAACATAGGCTGAGTTTAGCTCACAGCCCTGCTGTGAGGGATAGAAGTTCAGTGCATTCATTGTGTTGTTGTTAAACAACAAACCGATTGTTCAGCTGATGAGAGGTCTTTCAGAGAAAAATAGTTATTAATAGATGTTTTTAAAAGTTGTAAATTGTGAAACTTGCGTGATCTAGGACCTATACACAGTGTGTGCCATTGTGAAGACTGTAAGTCAATCCCTCACAGCCTCATTTTCATCTGTGTTAAATAACCTGACTACGGTCTGTAGGATTGGACACCACTGGGTTAGTTAACCGATTCAATGACTCACTCATAACGCACCGATTGGCATAATCCAGTAACCTTTTTGGTCTTTAAAATCACTGCACTCTCAAAAAAAAAAAAAGATTACAAAATTGTACCTTTTAAGGCCGTCACTGGGGTGGTATCCTTAAGGGTAATTTTTTGTATCTCTAAGTCGGGGTAGGCAAGTTCGGTCCAAGAGAGCTGATGTCCTGTAGAGTTTAGCTCCAACCCTACTAAGCCACCACAGTATAAAATTCATGGCTCCCAGCATGCATTGCAGCATTAAGTATGTCTCCATTGTTGAGATTCATATGCTGATTCTTGATATCTGTGTGCGTCTAAACTTTTCCCCCCTAGAATGTGTTTAAAAATTTTAATTCAGAATATCTGATCTGTGGCAAGAAAGTATTGTTGGTGAATATTATTTATTAATGTTTATGGATTCTTTTGATTTGAACAGATTATGTGTTTTGTTAACACTGTAACAAAAAACACAAACTCACATAAAAAGCCAAGAGTCAAACTGCCCAACTAAATGAAACACTGATCCACATAATGGCGACTAAACAACATTTTCAATAAAAGATCAACATCTAAACCTCTGTTCATTCTCAATAAGAGCTTCTATAGACGACTTTCAGGACTGAACTTGCCTTCCCCTGCTCTAAGTAGAAGAAAACAATGGTATAACTGTTCCCTAAGGACCAATTGTATCACTTTAAAGGTAGAGTTATACGTTTTGTTCCCCAAGGAACAAAATTGTACCTCCACTGTACCTTTTTTTCTGAGTAATGAGATGAATCAAAATCCCCACGACTACCCCACAATCTGAACTCAACTGCCCTTAAGATCTGCCTGTAGATGTTGATTGTCACACCTGACATTACATTTGCGTTTGCTTTGTCAGTGGTTTATCATTTGACCATTTAGTTATATAATTTTACTGTCTATCATGGCAGTATTTTACTGGATTGATTATGTAAATGAAATATCAAATAGTTTATATTTTGTTACAGATTATGCTACCCCATTATGAGGAAATGTGTCTGATTGATTCATTTGATTTATCATTGAATTTGGTTTGAAAGTTTGTTCGAAAAGTTTGAAATCATAGTATCTGCAGCTTGAGGCACCAGAGGAGCGTTGGTTACTTCATGCGTGTCAATCTTTTTGTTGCAGAGATTCGTTCTTGTAAATAACACGAAGGGCCCTATCATACACCCGACACCAGGCAAGCCGTTTTTGCTAGTTTAGCCCGACGCAGTTCTCATGTTCACGTCCAGCTTCACGTTGTTTAAATATCAAATGCACTGCTCATCTGCTCACCCATGGTCTGGTCTGAACACCAGGTGTGATCAGGAGCATTGCGATTGTGAGGAACTGAAAACCACTGCGCCATTGACCAACACACACCTGCTCTAAAGTCAATAGTGCAGTATTTGTGTGTAATTTAAAGGGTGTGTTAGTAATATGAGCATAGGCGGAGCACAACACACACTGATTATAACACACACAGGGACGCGCAGCAGCACAGACACACTCACATTTTTAAATATGAAAAATGTAAGTATTCCTCTCTGGAGAAGCGTTCAGTCTCTCCTCATGTAAATAGTGAATCCGCCCATGGCCCGAGCACAACTGGCTTTTAAAGGGAAAGGGAGATGAGACTCTGATTGGTTTATTGCACGTTATGCCCAAAACACACCCATGACTCATTAAGAGACGAGGGACAACCCTTTTAGACCGTGTGCCTGGTGCGCCGACCGTCTTTCCCATTGTTAAACTAGCAAAAGTGGACTCGGACACGCCTAAGTGCACCTGCACCATGAGCTTCAGACTGGTAAAATAGGGGCTGAATGCTCCTTTTGTTAAAGATCTCTTCGATGTTGAACCATTGTGTTGTCTTAATGCAGTCAATGCTGTTACAACAAAAGAAGAACACTTGTGAATATGAGAATATCATATTCTGTGCCCTTGACTGCTGTTTATTTGATTTTCAGGGGTCTCACCGGTGGAAAGACATGGGGTAAGAGGCTTGCGTTCCCCCGTTAAATCCCCCGTGCCGAAGCTGGGCAGCCCCATACCGGCTCCTCTGTCGCCCATCGCCGGCTTACAGAAGCTGCCTCAGTGCACACGCTGCGGGAACGGCATTGTGTAAGTGACATGTATTGCTGGACATCTTCGTTTAAGGGTCACACTTGACTCCTTCTCGGTCAAAAGTGACCAAAGCCTTGAAATGTAACTTATTTATATATATATATATATATATATATATATATATATATATATATATATATGTGACCATGGAGCACAAAACCAGTCATATTCATGGAAATAGCCAACAATACATTGTATGGGTCAAGATTATCAATTTTTCTTTCATGCCAAAGATTATTAGGATATTAAGATCATGTTCCATGAAGATATTTAGTAAATGTCCTACCGTAAATATATCAGAAATGTATTATTAGTAGTGATATGCATTTCTAAGGACTTCATTTGGACAACTTTAAAGGAGATTTTCTCAATATTTAGATTTGCACCCTCAGATTCCAGATTTTCAAATAGTTCAAGACAAATATTGTCCTAACAAACCATACATCAATGGGAAGCTTATTTATTAGCTTTCAGAATATTTTAAAATCTCAATTTAAAAAAATGTACCCTTATGACTGGTTTTGTGGTCCAGGGTCACAATATTTGGTCGAGATATACGACTATTTAAAAATCTGGAATCTGAGGGTGCAAAAAAACACACATTTATGATATGTTTACGGTAGGAAATTTACAAAATATCTTCATGGAACATGATCTTAATATCCTAATGATTTTTGGCATAAATAAAAAATGGATAATTTTGACCCATAGAATGTATTGTTGGCTATCGCCACAGATTTACCCATGAGACTTATTTTTCCATTAGAATTTATATATGTTTTATATATACAGTATTTCACATTAAAATAGAGTGAAGGCCTTTAAAATCATTTTCTTTAAGTGAAAATAGTGCTGGAGGCATCAAAAAAATACAAACTAGTGTAATGTGTAACCACCTGTATAGCTCCCTATACATAGAGAGACTTTTGGATTCCCGTTGTATTTTTTACACATCATTTCTTAATTTTATTAGGTTTTGCATTTAGATATACACTCACTTAAAGGATTATTTGGAACACCTGTTCAATTTCTCATTAATGCAATTATCTAATCAACCAATCACATGGCAGTTGCTTCAATGCATTTAGGGCTGTGGTCCTGGTCAAGACAATCTCCTGAACTCCACACTGAATGTCAGAATGGGAAAGAAAGGTGATTTAAGCAATTTTGAGCGTGGCATGGTTGTTGGTGCCAGACGGGCCGGTCTGAGTATTTCACAATCTGCTCAGTTACTGGGATTTTCACGCACAACCATTTCTAGGGTTTACAAAGAATGGTGTGAAAAGGGAAAAACATCCAGTATGCGGCAGTCCTGTGGAGAAAATGCCTTGTTGATGCTAGAGGTCAGAGGAGAATGGGCCGACTGATTCAAGCTGATAGAAGAGCAACTTTGACTGAAATAACCACTCGTTACAACCGAGGTATGCAGCAAAGCATTTGTGAAGCCACAACACACACAACCTTGAGGCGGATGGGCTACAACAGCAGAAGACCCCACCGGGTACCACTCATCTCCACTACAAATAGGAGAAAGAGGCGACAATTTGCACAAGCTGACCAAATTTGGACAGTTGAAGACTGTAAAAATGTTGCCTGGTCTGATGGGTCTGGATTTCTGTTGAGACATTCAGATGGTAGAGTCAGAATTTGGCGTAAACAGAATGAGAACATGGATCCATCATGCCTTGTTACCACTGTGCAGGCTGGTGGTGGTGGTGTAATGGGGTGGGGGATGTTTTCTTGGCACACTTTAGGCCCCTTAGTGCCAATTGGGCATGGTTTAAATGCCACGGCCTACCTGAGCATTGTTTCTGACCATGTCCATCCCTTTATGACCACCATGTCCCCATCCTCTGATGGCTACTTCCAGCAGGATAATGCACCGTCACAAAGCTCCAATCATTTCAAATTGGTTTCTTGAACATGACAATGAGTTCACTGAACTAAAATGGCCCCCACAGTCACCAGATCTCAACCCAATAGAGCATCTTTGGGATGTGGTGGAACGGGAGCTTCGTGCCCTGGATGTGCATCCCACAAATCTCCATCAACTGCAAGATGCTCTCCTATCAATATGGGCCAACATTTCTAAAGAATGCTTTCAGCACCTTGTTGAATTAATGCCACGTAGAATTAAGGCAGTTCTGAAGGCGAAAGGGGGTCAAACACAGTATTAGTATGTGTTCCTAATAATCCTTTAGGTGAGTGTATATTTAGACATTCTAAAAGACTACTTTTTGTCCAGGTTTAGATATTTTTTGTTAGATAAGTATCAGGTTTTGCATTATGATAGTTAGAAAGGGCATTTTTGTTACTCAGTATTTGATCATTTTAAAAAATCAAACAAAATAAGGAATAAATAGCGAATCTGCACGGTGGATGATTTGTTGTTTGTACCACCATAAGATTCACTGAGCTTTCGTATTTTTTTTTCTTATTTCCCATTCGTTTCCTATGTCGATCAGTTTTGACCGCGAAGGAGCCCTAACCCTTTAACATATCCGAATCATGTCAATGATTATTTTGTGTGTTCACATAGCTAATGTGATAAAATCACCAAGTGTCATCCCATTCCAATGAAGCAAAAACGTAAAAGATTTTCGGCCATTTCTGCCCAAAGAGGCCCAGAGGGTTAAGAATGTGTTTAAATGTATAGCAATATTTGCTGAGGAAAGCCCCCAAATGAACATCAAGACACTATCGGCCGGTTTCACAGACTAGGCTTAAGCTAGTCCAAGACGAGCTGTTTTAACTGAAAGCAACTTGCACTTATACATCTTAAAATATATCAATATTATGTCTCAAGATGCACACCAGTAATGTTTTTTTCTAAACATTGTCTGTGAAACCGGGCCTATATATTATTGAATAGAGTTGAAAAGCCAGTAGATGTTTGTTTTATTATCTTTGAGTCGTATCTCGCCGTAAATGAAAGACATGAAGCCAGACCTGCTGTGACATGTGTTCGCTCCCACCGCACAGGTGCTCCAGATCATACTGTGAGCCACTCGACTGCTGTTGGCACTTTCCCACAGGAACATGAGTAAACACTGAAGTCATATGATAAGGAAGTTCCACAGAAGAGAGAAACAATGTGCCTATTGTAAATGCTGTTGATAGATATTATAACTTACAAATATGTTCCTGTTTATAGAGATCGTGAGTCAGGAAGTGAATCGTGATAAGTGATAAGTGATACGAGATGATCCAATCAGCCGTCAGGTTCACATAAAAGAGATTTGAGCGGAGAAGTAGCTTTCTATTTTATTTCATAGTTGGGTCATGTCTTTTCAGATTAGCCCATTTATGAAAGGGATTTATTGTTTGCTCTGTTACTGACCAAACATTAGTTGCTAATCCTACTTTAGCAATTGTTGCTGACAACCATTTTATCATTCAAGCCTTTTCTCTTTTAAAGGGGTCATGAATTGAGAAATCAACTTTCCCTTGAGCTTTTGATACATATAAGGTTATCGTAATATTAGAATATCCTGTAAGTTTCGGAGCCACCTACGCCTGAAGTCTGTAGCTCCACCCACCGACTTGCGCATGGCATGTTATTGCAAATTACACAGGCCTACGTGGAGCTAAACCGGATCAAACTTCCAAGCTATAAACATGCCATAAGTTTCCTTCGAATTCCAATATTAGAAATGCGGTTGAACTTTATTTTTAA
Source organism: Gobio gobio (assembly GCF_949357685.1). Classification (NCBI taxonomy): domain Eukaryota; kingdom Metazoa; phylum Chordata; class Actinopteri; order Cypriniformes; family Gobionidae; genus Gobio; species Gobio gobio. The sequence goes on from NC_137107.1 coordinate 4,766,794, forward strand.
TGAAGATCCAGCTTACCTTGGGTGAGACATTGCGTCATTTCACCGTGGATTCGTTTGTAAACGAGAGATTGGATTTGCAGACAGAATAAGATTAAAAAACAATGCTGTGCCTTATATTTTGGATCCGACAGGAATGACGCAACACAATTATGCGAGTAAAAAATTGTTTTATATGTGATACTACTTAATAAACAGAATTAACAATAACTACCCATGCTGTCACAGGCTGGAGTATCCTTTGTATTTGAGGTGTTGTTGGTTCATTGTCCTGCGATTCGGAATCAGACTCGAACATGTTTTGACCAGGGCTCGCAAAATCGCTAGCCCGATGTCCCGGGGCTAATGTGTTTTCCAGTCGGGCTACCAAAATGTATCACCGGCCTGCCCAATGGGCTATCTTAAATAGTGAAATAACATTCCTTTCCTGATGTGCGCTGTTCACTTTCTTGACTTGATATTTGAAGGAAAAATACAATTGCGGAAGCTTTGAACATGCTGATTTGACCGCAGTGAAGTTTAGCTAATGCACGTACTTGGCTCTTCAATGCGGCACGCCCATAAAAACAGAGTGTTCCAGGAGAGAGGCTCAAAACCAGGGTAGAAAATAGCCTATTACTTATTCATTATGTTGTTTTTGGATGTAAAAACCACGCAAACGTCAAAAGTTGACCTCAGACAACAGTATAAAAATGTTTAAAAAGCCAGTTCATGACCCCTTTAAAGGTCTGTGCATGGAAGTCCGTAGTATTATGATAGTTTTAACAGAATTTATTCAAAAATGTAGATGTTTTTCACTTTAAAATGACAGTCTATTTACTTTGTGCAAATAGCCCATATCATTGGTAGAGGGTATTTACACTAACTCCGCCCACTGACATCTGATTGGCCCAGACAAAATTACGGAAGACGTTGGATTGTCAGTTGCAATAGTATAGTGGTGAGGCGTGTGGCAGAAAGTTGTGACGCAAATCGACCCGTGTTCAATTCCGCCTTTTGCCGAACTCGCTCTACTTCCTTTTCCCATCACAAATCAGATCAGAAAGACAATTATTCTCAATAAAAATTAAGAATATGTTCTAAAAGTGGAAATAAAGTGTCTAACGTGTGTTTAATAATAAAGTGTGTTAGGGTTAGGGGTCGGTGTAGGGAGGCTTTATTGTCCAGATAAAGGCGGCATCCATTTAATCATTTTAATAAATATAATCATTTACATGCTATATTATTTTTGCATACCGTTTAGTGTACAATAACACTGAGGTGCAAATGGTATCTGCCACTATTTATAAGTGTAAATAAAATCTGTCAATATTTTCACTTAGTGCAAACAGCCGCTGCCTTAAAATAATGGTCCAGATCACTAGTAGTTCTTAGAGAGTGACTTCGTAACATTTGAGTAATTAGTGATGCATTTTATGAACACGTTGAAAGTATAAAAAAACACGTTAATGTTGTGATTAGTAATTAATTATTAATTCTTTATCATTTCTCATAGTTAGTTGATAGTTATTAAGTGAGAGTGAGAGTAATCTCATTCAGTAATTTTTTATTATCTAATAAGGAACTATCTTAGTCCTAAAGTTGATATTACTTACTGATTAGTTCAGTTTGTTTCCATACTAGTTAATAGTAGTATCTGAAGTGTTAATGTAATATTGCTAATTTGTCTTCCTGCATAGTTACTATTAATAACGAACCATAGTTACCAAAAAACAATCAAGCAAACCCAGTCCAGTTGAGAAAAACATATGCAAAATGTAACGTACCACATTACTATACATTTATTTACTATTAGTTACTTTTTAGGGAGTAACACAATATTGTAATGCATTACTTTTACCTTTCCCCAACGCTGATGCACCAAATCAATAAATGTAACTTTTTGTTGAAAATGGTATAAAACATTTTTCAAAACCATATGAAACCGACAGGAATACAAATGGTAATTTCCTAAAAAGTTAAGTAAAAAATAAATCGTTATCTTGGACCATTGACCCAATTACCAATGTACCCTTTGGCACATGACGTCCACCGGACTGGACAGATGTATTTTCTGTCACTGAAGAAAATGTACGAGAAAAATATTATTAAAATCTGGATAAAAGTATAATGTTACATCTTATTTAGCTGAAAAATATTTTTGCTCCTGTCTGGTTTTCTGAGAATTAAAGGATTGAACACTTATTCCTGAGGCACTTGGTGCATCTCCTGTTTCCTCCACCATTTTGAATGTATGATGCAATATCTCAAAACAACAAAGAGATACAAAGACAAATATAGCTGCAAGCAGCCGTTATCAGGGCCAAGCGCAAAGAAGCAAACAAGGAAGCTAGCAGCAGACCAACTGCAAAAATGAGTAAAGACATTTGGAGACAATTTTAAGCAAAAAGGTTGAACATTAATACATTGAGTTGTATAGAGCCAATTTCATGTTTTTTTTAATTATAGCGCCAGCAAGGGGCACAGTCCCAACGTTCTTTTTGTGTGTCGTCAGAGTGCCCCCATACACAAGCGTGTCAAATTTGGTGAAAATATCTCATTTCGTTTAGGAGTTATAGACATTTATTTTTATGAACACATAAAAAATGACCCACACCTGACTTTGCATTTTTTTGCCATTTACAATAACATTTTTGACACTTGGCCCATGACATTTAGTCAACCCGCTATCAATCCAATTTTCCTGTGGTTTCGAAGATATTCTCAAATGTTTTATAAGCGCTAAATCACAATGCTGCACAAACCATAAGGCGAAACCTGGCATGTTTGGTATTGTTGGACTCGGCAAGGAATCAGGAGACACAAAAAGTTACTCCCGTGAAAAGGAATTGACCACACCCAAAGTTATAAGCGTTTGAAAAAATTATTTTACCACTAGGTGGCGCTGGTCCGAAACCTCTCAGGCTCCTGCAGGGCATTGTGCTGATGACCCCTACAGAGTTTCGTAACAATCCATTATTGCGTTCTTAAAATACAGCACTTTGGCACATAATTCAAAATGGCCGATATTAGAAAATTGGATATCTTTCGACTCCAAATGTATGATTTTTTTTGACAAACCATTCAGGAGTTAACTGCAAAATTAGCCATTTTTCATATCTCCGGACCAGAAGGACCAGCGCCGAAACGCAGCATGCAACCTCAAGTCATGCTTGTGACAACTTGTACCAAATTTGGTCTGAATATGATGAAGCGTTGCGGAGATATAGCCTTTAGTGTATTTTCGCAACCACTATGTAAAATTTGTCTGCACGTTGTTTGCGAACGGTTGTACGGATCAACTGGAATTCCACTTTTTGTCGGCATGGTCTGAAGATGATCTGGTTCAATTTTCGTGAAAATCTGAGCAACAGCCTAGGAGAAGTTTGAAAAAGTAGGTTTTTCGGATAATTCAAAATGGCGGGGAACATTTTGTTTCTATCCCTTATGGTTCAAAAGTTATTAAACATGAGTGAAACTTTGAACAGGTGGTGACGCTTGAGGGATTGAGTTAGAGACTCCAAATTTGCTATGGTGACTGATCAGACTGTTCTCTATCAGTGTGCCAAATTTCATAACGTTCCTGCAACCTTCGCTGCTTGGCCCCTAATAATTAAACGGATTCGTAGACGTAAACGTTTTGGGGGGTTTGCCACTTAGTGTTTGGGTCATGGTAATTCAATTTAAATGTTTCAAAATGACGTCCAAATATCTGTCCACTGTACTCATGCATGAAACGCTTAAAGGTAGCCTTTTGTTTAATTTTTTTTCAAAACTATATGAAATCGACAGAAAAACAAATGGTAAATTCCCCCAAAAAAAAAAAAAAAGATTGGTCCTTTTCTTTATCTTGGACTACACTGCAAAAAATGCTTTTCTTACTAAGTATTTTTGTCTTGTTTTCAGTCCAAATATCTAAAAAGTCTCAAAACAAGAAGCATTTACTAGCCAAATAAAAATTATTGTCTTGTTTTGGGGGGAAAGAACTCAAAATTAAGTGAGTTTTTGCTTAAAATAAGCAAAATAATCTGCCAATGGGGTAAGCAAAAAAATCTTAGTTCAAACGGAAAACAAGATTATTTTGTTTACCCCATTGGCAGATTATTTTGCTTATTTTAAGCAAAAACTCACTTAATTTTCAGTTATTTTCCCCCAAAAAAAGACAAAACTTCTGCTTGTCTAGTAAATGCTTCTTAATGTAAGATTTTTTAGATATTTGGACTGAAAAGAAGACCAAAATACTAAGTAAGAAAAGCATTTTTTGCAGTGCATTGACCCAATTACCAAATGAAGAGACAATAAAATCCCATGGCACTGAGTAGGGCTGCAAAGTTTCCAGCTGATTTTTTGGAAATTTTCCAGGATTCTTTTGGAAAGTTTCTGTAAATGTACCATAAACGTTCAGCCCCTTTCCAAGTACTAAATGACATCTAACAAGTGTGTTCTAACTGTTTTACCACAGGGGGACCATCGTGAAGGCCAGAGACAAGCTGTATCATCCCGACTGCTTCCTGTGTGACGACTGCGGGCTGAATCTGAAGCAGAGAGGATATTTCTTCATCGACGAGAGTCTGTATTGCGAGACGCACGCCAAGGCTCGCGTGCAGCCTCCCGAGGGCTATGACGTGGTGGCCGTCTACCCCAACTCCAAAGTGGAACTGGTCTAAACACACACACCCTTTAACCCAAACACACACACGTTTTCGTTGAGGATTCAGCTTGGCAAAGCGGAAATGAGACTAACAAACTGATATTTCTCCTGAAGCTCTTTTCAGCCCCTGCTCAACTTTATCCTGGACTCTCGCGTTCTGTAGTCTGTTAACCTCTGTTGCTAACAGAGCGATTCTGCTGTTGCTTTAAGGGGAAAGTTTGACATGTAAGATAACGGAAAGGCCCAGAAGAACATCTGTTCACCTGAATTCCAGTGGCGCACCAGCCATTTATTTTTCTGAACGCCGTGGTGGACTGAGGTGCTCAAAACGGCCACGAAGAATGTCTCAAGCCGCGTGGAAAATGGAAATGGTACTCAGAAAGATTGGGACGGTGTGTTTCTCCTTCGGCTGAGAAGCCAAGCTGTGTGTTTTTTGTCGATGAGCTAGCTTCCATAACCACCACATCCAGCTTTATCTTTGGCGTAAACTGAAGAGAAGGAGTCTGTAGGAACGGAAAACTGCCTTTTAGAAGATTTCAGCTTGAAATTGACATGTAATTGCTTTCCTAAAAGTGTCAAAAGCACAATTTCTATTGCAACTATGCATGGCATTCTCAGAAAGAAGCTTCTCTCGTTCACATCATAGAAGCAAGAGTTTGAATCAGCAGCCACACATGTGTGAATGTTAATGTGATGAATCTACTAAATAGGCGAAAGACGGTATTATATAAGGTGGTGTATATATATATAATACCTTCTTTCGCCTATGTAGTAAATTCCTCATGTTTTCTGTTTAAAGCTAGCCACCTGAAAACATAATGACACATTTCTACATGACTCGAGTATTGATGTTTATGTAAACGTATTTTATGTACAAAAGCAGAGTTGAAATGTGTTGGTCAATTTGACTGCGTTTGCATATTTGCGTTCACTTAAAGGGGCTATATGCGTTTTTCTGAAATTTAAACTCGCGACTGACACCTGTGGCCAAAAAACAGAACTGCTCTTATTTTCTGCTCGCTCTCGCAGCGGTGGTGACGTCACATCCGCAGACAGCGCGGGAAAAAACGACCCGCCAGAAAATAGGAAAAATAGGATACAGGCTTACACTGTGAGCGGACAAGGTGTCAGTATGCTCATCAGGAGATGTTTGAGTCATAAATGGTAAAATAAAAAGGCTATTGTTACGTTTATTTTGGGGAAAAAGTTGCATATAGCCCCTTTAAAAGAAAATTGTATTTTGTCTTGTTTCCAGTCTAAATACTAAAAATTCTTAAATAAAGATGCACTTACTAGATAAGTGAAATGACATAAGATATGTTTTCTGGAAAAGAGAGTTCAAAATGACGTGAGTTTTTGCTTAAAACAAGCAAATGATCTGCCAATGGGGTAAGAAAAATAATCTTGTCTGTTTGGGACTGACACAAGAAACACGATTTTGTTTGTTCTAAGCAAAAAAAACACTTAATTTTGATTTTATTTTCCCCCCAAAAAAAAGAAAAGAAAAAATATCTTGTCATTTAAGGGTGCAGTGTGTAAGTTTTAGTGGCATCTAGTGGTAAGGTTGTGATTTGCAATCACACACCGCTTAATGAACTTTTTTTTTTTTTATATTAAAATTGCTGTTTTTATGAATATAATTTATTAGACATTTGATTAAAATTTAAACCATTAAAATAGAATCCAGGAAACTTGAATTTGGTATAAAATAAAATTACATTTGAGGGGGGGGGTGTTTCATAGAGCCCTAAACATGTCATTTTTGTAAAGTTTCATGATTTCAATTAATTAGACATGCTTTTTGATTACTAAAATTGATTTTAACCACTAAAATGGAGTCCAAAATGAAAAAGAATTTAATGGAATTGGGGGGGGGGGGGGATTTCATAGGGCTCTAGATGAGATTACACTTCTACTGTTAATGAAATTTTGTTAGGCTACATGGTTTTCATTATGAGATGTTTAGACTAATTGTTTTATAATTTAGATGGGCTACAGGTTATTTTTATGCCAAAAAGTGTTTATTTTCAAAGGTGCAGTGTGTAAGTTTTAGCGGCATCTAGTGGTGAGGTTGTGAATTGCATCCCCCCTCCCTTTCAAAGCACATAGAGGAGCTACGGTGGCTGACACAGGACAAAGATGTCGACGTCTGAGACAGCAGAGAGTAGTTAGCACTCTGTAGAGAAGTTTGTCCCTTTAGGGCCACTGTAGAAACATGACGACGCAAAATGGCGGCTTCACTGTAAGGGAGAAACGGCTCATTCTAAGGCTCCTGGAGGGCCACTATCCTGCACAGTTTAGCTCCAACCCCAATTAAACACACCTGAACCAGCTAATCAAGCTCTTATTAGGCATAGGCCGTTCCTCAAAACCAAGTACGCGAACCAAGTTCGACTCAGGAGAACGGACTCCAGAGGAAGTCTGCTAAGGGATCAGCAGCGTTCATGATAGCATCACTCAGCTCGCTCTCACTCCTGTATGTATATTTGAGGCTACAATAAAACAAAATATGTCATAAAACATCACTCTGCCTCTTTTCATTTTCATCTAAGAAAAATCATAAACATATTAATAACCACACAAATGTGGTTCAGGCAATGCATACCTGGATTATCTTCACTGTAACAAAACGAAATATAAAATAAACCATGCCTCTTTTCGTTTACATTTGACAAAATATTAAACATTAATATGAGGTTCACCCAATAAGTGTGCAAATGATTATCACTGACTGTAATAAAATCAAATATGCATAAAACACAACTCAGTCTCTTTTTGTTAAATGTTCGTTTTAATGATCAAAGAAATAAATTAAACTTCTCTTTGCCCTCAGTCAAAACGATCTGCCATTGAACAAATGATGATTCATGAGAGCAAAGATCGGCCGTTAGATCCACACAAGAGGAATTATATCTGATGTTTAACCACTACAGGACATCAGAGCAGCGGCAGACGGCTGAAGGACTGGCCGAGGAAAGGCTGCTCTCGCTGGGGTTAATGAGCGCTGAGCGCCGCTGATCCACTGGAGCTCACAACTCCACACACACCAGATGAAACTTTCCAAAAGGAAAACTTTTTTTTTTCCAAACTTTACACTAAAATATCTTCATTTGTGTTCTGAAGATGAACGGAGGTCTGACGGGTGTCGAACGACATGAGGGTGAGGAATTAATGACAGAACTTACATTTTTGGGTGAACTAACCCTTTAAGGAAGTGAACGCTTGCCAATGGAGAGCGTCCAGACTCTCTGAACAAATGAAATGTGTGATAAATAAATACATAAATATTACACACTGCACCTTTAACCTATCTAGTACATGCATCTATTACACTGGAAACAAGACACAAATACCAAATAAGAAAAGCATTTTTTGCAGTGTAAAGTGTGTGATTTAAACTAGATGTATTTTGCTGGTGTGGACGGCTTCTTCATGTAAATCAAAACCAGAAGAGTAAAGGAGATGTGCTTCTACTTCTCGGCTTTTCTTTCTCTGGTGACGCTTTTGTCATTCTGGAAAAAACAACACAAAAAAAACACGATAAATGTTTGTTTTTCTAGTTTCTAATGATTGGTGTGTTTGTGTGTGTGTATTACGAGTCTTCTGTAGATCATTTGAACGCTAACAGATCATCTTTTAACAGGAATTCCTCTTTATATGAGCAAGGATTTACTTGTCATTCCAAATCCTTTTGACGTTCTTTCTTCCGTGGAACACAAAGAAGTAATGCTCATGCTCCAGAAATCAGCATGAAAGGATTATAAAAGTAGTCCAAAGCCATATGAGAACGTCCCAGAGTACAACACAGAGTCGGCCCAGATCCGGCCCACATCTGGAACGCTTTGAATCCACATCTGGGCCGACTCTGGGGTTGTGTGAGGAACTGACCACCATTGAAGCCGATATTGATTTTCAAACTTCTTGAAACACTGGTTAAACTATTTATTTCTTCTTTTCATTTTGTGGCAAGTTCTCATTTTGGGTCATGAATGCGCATGCAAAGTTTTAACACAGATGTGTTTACAGAGTTTAGTGGTTGAAGCCCAATTGGTTTCGATGCAATTCGCCAACACACAACAGCAAAGAGTCAGAAGAACTTCACTCAAACTCAGAGGCTGTTTCTTCTTCTATTTCAGTTTCACAGTCGAAAGGATGTTTTCTGGTTCACTGAAAAGTATCCAAAACCCACGATGCTTTGAGAACCAGACACTATGGGATATTTACACTAAATACAAATAATATTAGATACTATGTATGTTAGATGGGGTTAAATTGAAATATATTGAAGTTAATACATTTCTCACATATTTCTTTCAGTCTCTGACAAGCTACAATAAAGGTTTTCAGTTTTTACATGAATCTTATTTTTGATATATTCTTGTTTCATCATGTTTCTTATAATGTCATGGTGTCAATTTGAGCCCAAATGGCGTATCCAGACCTGAACTTAACGAGAGAGTGAAGTCCTTCACTGTCTCATGATCGGTCAATTCAGATGTTTTCCACCTCCTACTTGGAAATAATGTCTGGAATGCCATTCGAAGTTGGACATCCGACCTGTGAACTCGGGACAGATCAACCCTGACCTTAAAGAGATGTGTCATTTGACATCACTTCCAAAATGGCGGCAAATCCTGATTCCATCCCAGAGTGCAACATGGAGTCGGCACAGATCCGGGCCACACCTGGAACATGTGGATTCAACACGTACCGGATCTGGGCCGACACTTTGTTGCACTCTGGGAATGAGCATATCGATACCTTTCCTTAAAATGAAGTGATGCCTTATTTTGTTGCTTTTCGTCAGCTGTTTTAAAAAACCATCTGTTTTTGCCATGCCTTTCTCGTTGTGTTGTGCTCAACATATGAACGTGATGTGATTGACTGGAGCTCGCTGAGGTCGGAAGTGGGACATTTCACCTAGAATATTCCCACTTCCGCCTTCGTCTCAAAAGCAGCATTAACCCTCTGAGGTTCTTCATTTATGGGTCAAAAATTATCCGGAGGGCGGGATTAAGATAAAAAAGATTTGAGTAAAATCAATGAAATATATTTTTGTTCAATAATATTTTTTCTTTTCTTTTTTGGTGTTTTGAGATAATTTTATGATTTATAATTAATATTTATGCAATAAATATGACCCATTTTTTCCCATTGAATATAATAAAAAAATTATATATATTTTTAATTTTTTTAATTTTTTTGAATAAAGCTGTATTTCATTTTAGAGTCAAGCCTGGGCCTCATGAAAGCAATTTTTTAAATGAAATTGGTGCCATCCGGTGGACACATTGAGCATTTTTATCACGCAATAGCACATTTTTACCACTATAGTGGATCTTGCGTTTTATAAAAAAAATGTAAAAATCGTAGCTTCATCGGAATGGTCTGTAACTTGGTGACTTTATTGGTACTTGGTATATGAACACCAAAAAAAATTGGGGACAGGATTTGAAAAGTCTAAGTGGTCGTAAAAAAAATAGTCACACTCAGGACCTTCGGGTCAAAAATGACCCCATAGGAAATGAATGGGAAATAGGGGCAAAAATATGAAAATACAGAGTTTTTTTGTGCATACAATCTACAAATCAGCCAGAATGCAGAAAAAAAGGACTCAACAGTGAAGATCTCTAAAACATCAAGAGTGCAAAACAGACAAAAAAACTCACACACACACACACACTTATACACACTTATACACATGCACACACAAATTAAAGCTAACTGTGTTTTTCTGTGTGTGTGTGTGTGTGTGTGTGTGTGTGTGTGTGTGTGTGTGTGTGTGTGTGTGTGTGTGTGTGTGTGTGTGTGTGTGTGTGTGTGTGTGTGTGTGTGTGTGTGTGTGTGTGTGTGTGTGTGTGTGTGTGTGTGTGTGTGTGTGTGTGTGTGTGTGTGTGTGTGTGTGTGTGTGTGTGTGTGTGTGTGTGTGTGTGTGTGTGTGTGTGTGTGTGTGTGTGTGTGTGTGTGTGTGTGTGTGTGTGTGTGTGTGTGTGTGAGTTTTTTTGTCTGTTTTGCACTCTTTAGTAAACCAATGCATAACCAGCAAAAGCAGCGCTGCTTGCATCTCCTCCACTTGTTATTGTTGCAGACAGTATCGCACAAAAATGATTCCTGTCCGTCTCTGAGACAGTAGCAGGTCTGGCGGAAAAAAGTTCCTGTAAAAATGTTCCTGGTACAAATTGTTCCGGGTAATTTTGGTGGAAACGGGGCTATAGTAACCATATTCAAATTAAAGGTTCGAATGGCATCCGCCGATATTACCCAAACGACAACACAGTGTCTGAGTTTGGTATAACCTACTTATTAGCAAATAATCCGAATAATGAAGCGCATGTAAACTGGAGTAGAGTTCAGCTCGTGTCACGTAATCTCACGGCGACCTTACCCTGATTATTAGAAATGATCGCATTATTGGTGCACATGTAAACATAGTCATTGATGTGTAAGGGTACTTTCAGTCTGTCCTACAATCACAGAGACTTTGAGGATCTGCTTTAGGTGTGAACTCTGCCCTCCAGAAGCAGGATTGGGCACATTTGGATAGGCCAGGGCAAATCTGGCCCTCGAGATCCGTTTTCCAGCAGAGTTTAGCTCCAACCTTAAAGGGTTAGTTCACCCAAAAATGTAAATTCTGTCATTAATGACTTACCCTCATGTGGTTGGACACCCGTCAGACCTCCGTTCATCTTCAGACACAAATGAAGATATTTTAGTGTAAATCTGATGCTCTGAAAGGCCTCCATTGGCTCAATGCACTTTACACTCTCAAGACCCTTAAAAGACACTAAAGACTAAAGTTACAAAGTCCATCTCACTACAGCGGCTCTACAATAACTTTATGAAGAGACGAGAATAGTTTTTGTGCGCAAAAAAACCCTAAATAACGACTTATATAGTGATGACGATTTCAAAACACGGCATCATGAAGCTTCGAAGCGTTATGAATCAGTGAGTCGATTCAGCAGTTTGACACGCGATCCGAATCATGAATCGACTCACTGATTCAAAACGCTTCGAAGCTTCATGATGCCGTGTTTTGAAATCGTCATCACTGACATGAGGGTAAGTCATTAATGACAGAATTTTCATTTTTGGGTGAACTAACCCTTTAATCAAACACACAAGCTAGTCGAGGTCTTCAGGATCAATACACAGCTGCAGGTGAGATTGATCAGGGTTGGAGAGTGTCACATTTGTTCACGTGTATGAAAGAAACGTCTGTGTGTTGAGCAGAATGGCCTGTATCTGTGAGCTGTGTTTCCATACTGGTGCACAATTACCATTCGCTCTTTTCCTTCTGTCACAACAAACCCGTGTGCTTGTGCTTATCAGACACATCTCCAAAAGTGACCGACATTGAAATCTTGCAGTTTCCATGGTGTAACCGAGCCTGTTTTCTGGTGGAGATTTCCCCAGCTGAGAGGTTTGCATGTAAATGAGAGGGGTTTGTGATTTCAGCTGTCAAGGTCAAACTGCAGCTCTGATGCACGGCTCACACTCGTAATCAGATCCAGAACCAGCGCTGCACTTCACATTCCTTTTCTTCTCTATCCCTCGCAATCTCCAGCCACAAACACACACTGCTTCATATTGTGGCAAACCCTCAGTTTGACAAACACAAGTTGGGTCATTGGAAATATATTGTGGATGGTGTTGGTACTTCATTCTGAGAGTTTTTCCTCTCAACACTTGATTAATCGTTTAAAAAAAATAATTCAATTGAATTGTGATAACAGATGGGTTTCTGCCAATGAGTACTCTCAACTCCATTAGATTTTTATTATTATCACAAAATCAATCTGAGAAATTACTTAAAACTGTTAAACTGATATAATCGATGATGCATTGATTCATAATTGAATGTAATGTCTTCCATTGAATGAAATATCCAGTAGTGGGTCAGAGGGGCAGGACTTTAACCCTCTGCTGCTCTTCATTTCTTTAGTTGTCTTCCCGATCATAAGTGACCGGACACCTAAAAATGCAACTTCCTCCACCCCAGTAAAACCAATGCTATTTATTTTTCTTCAATAATATTTTCTCTTTTTAATTTTGTATTTTGAGATGATTTGATGGTATTTTTTAATATTTATGCAATAATTATGGTCTATTTTTACCATTGAAAATTATACAAAAAAATGTTTTTGTATTTTTGTTTTTTTATTGCAGTATTTCAGGTTAAAACAGAGACTAGGCAGATTAGCCCCTCTTCTGGAATTATTTAAGAAATCATGCAACCATGTGTGTGACCACTAAAGGTCTCTATGGAAAGGCTTGAGAATTCACTAGTTCTCTTTTGAACACATTTAATGATTTTTTTTTTTTGATGGATTTGAATATATATTTAAAAAATCTCAAAGACTATTTATTATAAAGTTTTGTGTGTGTTTACATACCTAATGCTAGAAAAGTCACCAAGTTTCATATCATTCTGATGAAGCTGTGATTTTTAAAAATTCAAAATGTGGTTCATAGGTTCAGTTTTTCATAGGTGTGTGTGTGTGTGTGTATAAGTGTACGTGTGTGTGTGTGTGTGTGTGTGTGTGTGTGTGTGTGTGTGTGTGTGTGTGCGTGCGTGCGTGCGTGCGTGCGTGCGTGCGTGCGTGCGTGCGTGCGTGTGTGTGTGTGTGTGTCTGTCAATATCACACTCTTGATGCGTTAGAGTGTCACCCCTTGTGTACTTTTTTTCAGCATTGTGGCCGATTTGTAGATTGTACACACAAATATTCAGAGAATTTGTGTGTTTTTGCAGATTTCCCATTCATATCCTATGGTCGGTCATTTATGACAGAAGACAATGAACGCTACTTTTTTTTTTTACGACCAATTAGCATCCTCGAATCAGGACCCCAATTTTTGTGTGTTTACATCCCTAATGCTAGAAAAGTCACCAAGTTTCATATCATTCCGATGAAGCTGTGATTTTTAAAATTTCAAAACAGAACATTTTCCGGTCAGAAATGACTGAAGAGCAGCAGAGGGTTAAATTCAGTGGAAAGTTCATCGGTTGCTGAACTATTTGGGGCAAATGGATGAATAAAAACCAAGGGATAGTTCACCCAAAAATGTAAATTCATCATTAATTCCTCTCCCTTATGTCGTCCCAAACCCGTGAGACCTTCGTTCATCTTCAGAACACAGATGAAGATATTTCTGATGAAATCCGAGATCTCTGACCCTCCACTGACCGTTATCAATGTGACTCCAGTGGTGTAACCTCAAGTTTATGAAGCGATGCGAGTGCTTTGCACAAAAAAACACAATTTACCACTTTATTTACGAATATTTTCAAATATTTGAATATTATTTTCGAAAAACCTACTTTTGCGAACTAGTTCTACATTTTTGGGCCAATCGGAACCAAACCAGTGCAGCAAGATTCTCTGGAGTCTGATAGCCAATAATTATTAAACAAAAGTTGAAATTTCGGTTCACGGTCCCTAAACGCCGCCAAAACGTTCAAAGTAGGAGGAGCCACTTATATATATATAAATATAAATGTTTTATATATAAAAATAATATTTTTTTCTTAAATATATACATGCTCGTGTGTGTATTTATATATAAATAATAATTAACAGAGTACACACACATATATTATGTAAACACAAACTTTTATTTTGGATGCGATTAATCGCGATTAATCTTTTGACAGCCCTAAAAAAAACATAAAAATGTCTTTAACTACGCAACCCTAAGTCTGATTGACTTGAAAATTGGCATGCGGTGTCTTTGTCCCAGGTGCCAAGACTGCCTTTGAGGACATTCGCATATCTCGGAAAAAAACATGAAGTTTGAACAGCTAACAGACAGGGTTAGCAGAGGCCGATCAGAACAAAACTCGCTGGGCCTGTTTGACTCCGAAAAGTTCAAAAGAAATCAGCCACCGGAGCGCAACTTTGCGTTTTTCACGTATGTAAAGGATTGCATACTGCACTTGATTCACTGTCAATTGAATCGTTCGTTAATTACTAGCGATAACTTTGGCAAACTAGTCCTAGGTTTTTGGCTCAACCTCGATAAAACCCCTGTGGCACAATTCTCTGGACTCTCTAGGTCAAAAATGATCAAAAAAATGTCAAACTTTGGCCTTTGAATAGCTTATACCAGGGTCCTTTAGAAAACAGGGGCTGGCCAAGTCTACCCAAAAGCCTATCGTTCCTAAAGGAAAACTCAGAACATGATTCAAACAATAATGCAAGCTTTTATGAAGATCAGCCTATAGGTGGGGCTATAACTGTTAAAAAGCTTCAAAAAACGTATATTGCCTATGGTAAATTGCCTGTATTGGCTGTAAATGGTCTTTTTCAACTATAATCTAAGTGGGTACATGCTTGCTAAAGGTCTTAAAGCGCTTGGACCCCGATAATTGCTGTTAGCAGCTATATTTGTTATTATTTTTGCCGTTATCTGGTTGGTATATCAATGTTATTTTAGTATCATTGAGATACTATTATAGTTTGTTTTTCAGTCCCTCCAGAAAAACGCGATTATGTGATCGCATGATTTAATGCATAATCAGCCAAAGTCCATATGCGGGGGTCGCATTTTTTCAAATTCGCCACATAAATTGCCTATTTCCGCGTGCAAAATATGCGGGGCTGGCATTATTTCATAATTCCCGCATTTTCGTAGCAAAAAAGTCATATATATTAGCAGAAAGTTGAAAAATGTTTGTTAACTTCACACAAGCCGCGATTTCCTTATATTGCCATGGGAACGTTTTGAGGTGACGTAATTACCCGACGCGAAAGTCATCGAAAAGTTGCAAACCCTGTGGTGAAACCATAGATATCGCTGAAACCATGATGAAGCTCGCAAACTCCCATTGGCCAACAACAATAACAGCAAAAGACCAAAGCAAAGCAGTTTCCCAGTGTGTTGACCGATTTCAAAAAACAGCATCATGAAGCTTCAGAGCGTTATGAATCAGTGAGTCGATTCAGCGGTTTGGAGCATTATGAATCAGTGAGTCGATTCAGCGGTTTGGAGCGTTATGAATCAGCGAGTCGATTCAGCGGTTTGGAGCATTATGAATCAGCGAGTCGATTCAGCGGTTTGGAGCGTTATGAATCAGCGAGTCGATTCAGCGGTTTGGAGCGTTATGAATCAGCGAGTAGATTCAACGGTTTGAAGCGTTATGAATCAGCGAGTCGATTCAGCGGTTTGGAGCGTTATGAATCAGTGAGTCGATTCAGCGGTTTGGAGCGTTATGAATCAGTGAGTCGATTCAGCGGTTTGGAGCGTTATGAATCAGCGAGTCGATTCAGCGGTTTGGAGCATTATGAATCAGCGAGTCGATTCAGCGGTTTGGAGCGTTATGAATCAGCGAGTCGATTCAGCGGTTTGGAGCATTATGAATCAGCGAGTCGATTCAGCGGTTTGGAGCGTTATGAATCAGCGAGTCGATTCAGCGGTTTGGAGCGTTATGAATCAGCGAGTAGATTCAACGGTTTGAAGCGTTATGAATCAGCGAGTCGATTCAGCGGTTTGGAGCGTTATGAATCAGTGAGTCGATTCAGCGGTTTGGAGCGTTATGAATCAGTGAGTCGATTCAGCGGTTTGGAGCGTTATGAATCAGTGAGTCGATTCAGCGGTTTGGATCGACAAAGTCACGTATTTCAGCGGTTTGACACGCGATCCGAATCATGAATCGACTCACTGATTCATAACGCGTCGAAGCTTCATGATGCAGTGTTTTGAAATCGTCATCACTATATAAGTCGTTATTTAGGGTTTTTTGCGCACAAAAACTATTCTCTTCGCTTCATAAAGTTATTGTAGAACCACTGTAGTGAGATGGACTTTGTAACTTTAGTCTTTAGTGTCTTTTAAGGGTCTTGAGAGTATAAAGTGCATTGAGCCAATGGAGGCCTTTCAGAGCATCAGATTTACACTAAAATATCTTCATTTGTGTCTGAAGATGAACGGAGGTCTGACGGGTGTCCAACCACATGAGGGTGAGGAATTATTGACAGAATTTTCATTTTTGGGTGAACTAACCCTTTAAGAGATTGCACTTTGTGCATTGGAAGCACTCAAATGTCTGTTTTGTAAAGCTACCTCTGTAAAACAGGAAGTTATTTATTCATTTTTTCAGAAGTTGTAGCATATTCTTTTTTTAAAGCTACAGAACTTGTTTGACTCAATGAGCCGTGTGTTTATTAAGGTCTTCAATAAAACAAGATGAGAACTTAAATATTCCCAGCACTTTCTGTGATGTAGTGCTTTTTTTTCTCTTTTTCATCAAACCGCAGTTTTTGCAAGTTTTTATTTTATTTTAATTTATTTTAATTTATTTTTATCGCATAAAAATCACACATTTTCCATCGCATTTTTTAAGAAAACGTGCCGCATAATAAATGATTTTTGCCTGCAACAATCACAAAAAAGCCGCATTTTTCTGGAAGGACTGTTTTTTTAATAGTTTGGATTAGTTTTAGTTATCTATCCCGACAGCACATCTGGGACGTGTGGATTCCACATCTGGGCTGACACTATGTTGCTCTCTAGGATAATAAACCCGGTTCCTTGTGTAATCAAAGTACAATTTAACATCATAATGTGTCAACTATGGGATATTTGCAGGAAGATATTTGTGTTTTGGATGCTGTTGGTGACTTCTTAACTAGCTAAACCACCAGGAAGACCACGCTTGCTGCTGAACATGTTATGCTGGACCACCAACATCTAGTTTTGAAAGATGGGAAAGATACAGAAGCATGCATGCAGAAGCAGATCTTTCACACAGTTCACAAGACCAAGTTTGGACAAAACGTTTGGGAGGCAGATGTGGAGAGCGCTGGGATGGAGTATGGTTTCGATTAAGAGCAGAAAAATAGAAGCAGATATCTGTGGATCTTCCTCTGCAGCCGCTAAAAATAAGCCAGCCGCTTTGTGTATTGTAAAAGCCATCAGCAATCATTACACAGCATCACAATGTGTCTTCAAAAACTCCTAAAACTCCTTCTGTGCCAATGACTAGTCAAGAACACGGAGAATTACAAGCACATATACTGGAACATTTTATAATAATGTGTTCTGGCATGCACAGGGACTGAATATAAAAATAACTGCAGACATATTTTACACAGGACAAGAAACATTCAGGATATGCTGAGAGAGTAAACCTGAGGAAGTTTCCTAGCTTTAGCGTAACCGGTTCTGGAAAGACAGGGAATTACCAAGAAAACGGAAAAGCTTGTTTCAACAAGTGGCACAAAAAATGTATAATCGTTACAAATTCGACAAACATTGGAAATCTGTTGGTGAAAAGGTGTAGAAATCCCCGTTTCACATGAGAGTTTCTGCCTTTCTATGTTTGTGTGTGACAAAAAGGCAAACATGCTCAGTAGAATTAGTGGTTTGACAGAATCCAGCGGCTTCTCCAAACACTTCATAAGATGGCGTCACTAAAGAAGTGTGTTAAAGAGGACATTAGCGGCGACAGGAGGGAAACCCGTCTCTCCTGAGACATCATTAACATTTCTCATGTTCTTCATCTGCAGGCCCAATCTCCAGCAAGTCCATGCATTTCCCACACAATTATGCAGTTGCTTTTGGGAAGTTTCACAGATTTATCTTTGTTTGTTTATTTATTTATTGTTGGAAATATTTCGCCAATGGTGGGATTGTGTGCTTAGAGACAGTGTAGGGGTAAGAATGAAATGTTTATCTTAGATTGATATATTTATATGACCAAAATGCATTTCTCAGTTGCACTGTAAAATTATATTTAAAAAAGTAAGTCACCTGATTGCCTTAACATTTTGAGTTCATTGAAATTAAAACATTTGAGTTAATACAATGAACATTTTTGAGAATCGACATCACCCTTTATTCAAATATTATTAAAAGATTTTGTAAGCATATTGCGGACTTGTGTGTTTTATTTGAAATAATGCAGTAAAACATGCCAAATTGTGCTATTTTCATGATTTATCGCAACATTTTTATTTTTATTTATGTGGTTCAGATACAAACATATTTTGAGTTTCTATTTATTAAACCAATTTCCTTCATTGTATTAACTCATTGTTATGTGTTTTTGGACCATGCGTGTAAATCTGCTGTTGGGGAATCTCCAGACAAAAACAGGAGCCTTTCAAACGCCATAACAAATAAAAACTACTGGCCTGGTTTCACACACACGGCTCAGATTGAGGCAGGATTAGGCCTTCGCTCAGTTTGGGCTTTTATAAACATGCCTCAGAATAAAACATTACTGGTGGGCATCTTGAGACAAAACAACGACACTGACATATTTTACAATACAGTTTACCAGTGCAAGTTACTTACACTTAAAACTGCTCAAACATGCATTTCTGTATAGCTTAAAGGGTTAGTTCACCCAAAAATGAAAATTCTGTCATTAATGACTTCCCCTCATGTGGTTGGACACCCGTCAGACCTCCGTTCATCTTCAGACACAAATGAAGATATTTTAGTGTAAATCTCATTGGCTCAATGCACTTTACACTCTCAAGACCCTTAAAAGGCACTAAAGACGTCGTTACAAAGTCCATCTCACTACAGCGGCTCTACAATAACTTTATGAAGAGACGAGAATAGATTTTGTGCGCAAAAAACCCTAAATAACGACTTACATAGTGATGACGATTTCAAAACACGGCATCATGAAGCTTCGAAGCATTATGAATCAGTGAGTCGAATCATGATTCGGATCGCGTGTCAAACCACCAAACTGCTGAAATTTGGCGATTCAAACCGCTGAATCGACTCACTGATTCATAACGCTTCGAAGCTTCATGAGGCTGTGTTTTGAAATCGTCATCACTATATAAGTCGTTATTTAGGGTTTTTTTGCGCACAAAAACTATTCTCGTCGCTTCATAAAGTTATTGTAGAGCCGCTGTAGTGAGATGGACTTTGTAACGACGTCTTTAGTGTCTTTTAAGGGTCTTGAGAGTGTAAAGTTGAGCCAATGGAGGCCTTTCAGAGCATCAGATTTACACTAAAATATCTTCATTTGTGTCTGAAGATGAACGGAGGTCTGACGGGTGTCCAACCACATGAGGGTGAGAAATTAATGACAGAATTTTTATTTTTGGGTGAACTAACCCTTTAAGCTGATTGTGTCTTATATTACAGCCACATCATAATAAAGACTGTCAAATGTTTATGTGTAGATATATAAGAGGCGTATTTAGTGTTGTGGGCTGTGTTTGTGACACACCAGCCTCTGCTGTAGAGGAAGACTGAGCTGCTTTGAGACAGGAAGTCTGTCTGCATGTTCTCTGTGATGGTGAGGATTTCCTCCTGGATATTGCTCTGGTTTCCCCCCCGATCTAAAGACGAGCAGCACAGGTGAAGTGGACAGTGAGCAGTTTGATCAACGGATGGAAAGTGTGTTTCTATAAGACAATGGGTTTGTTTTTACATCCCTCAGGATTTGGACTAAGAACAGGGCCTACGCCAAACCAACTTCCCTGTATAATTAGATCTGCTAATAAATATTATCTAAACTAGGGATACACAATATATCAGCCTCCATATCGATATCGGCCAATATCTGTCCATTTTAGGCCCAATAAGAAAATGTGTCCGATATCTTAAAGCCCATAAATAATGTATTATTCCCTTAAGCTGAGACACAGTTGGGCTTGAATTGCTTGAAATATGATTGAAATCACTTCAAATACGGTTAAGTAGAGTTCAGATCAACATGAGCAGCACAAGTCTGTCATATCAACTACATAAAATGATCTTTTCATAGGCTAAATAAGATAATCCTCTGAAAAAGAAGCAGTTTCTCAGCAGGTCGAGTCTGATTCCCTGAGTTATAGTGCCATCATCTGGCAGACTCGGACACAAAATAATCACGAGTTTACACACATCTGCACTTTAACCCCATTTCATTGTGTCCAGACGTTAATAAAGAGCAGAAAATATATATTTAATAATGCATTTATGTGGCCTTTTGATGGTCTCTGCTATTGTTGCGATGATCGAGCAGAAAAGACCCACACTTTTTTTTAGACTTTTGTGGCCTAAATGTGGCTTTATATGTTAGTTCATACTTGTGTGGTTTATCTTTAGTTTTCTAAGTCCTTAAAGGAACACGCCACTATTTGTGAAAATAGGCTCATTTTCCGTCTCCCCTAGAGTTGAACAGCGGAGTTTGACCGTTTCCAAATCCATTCAGCCGATCTCCGGGTCTGGCGGTAGCACTTTTAGCATAGCTTAGCATAGATCATTGAATCTGATTAGACCGTTAGCATCTCGCTCAAAAATGACCAAAGAGTTTTGATATTTAAAACTTGACTCTTCTGTAGTTACATCGTGTACTAAGACTGACGGAAAATGAAAAGTTGTGATTTTCTAGGCCGATATGGCAGGAACTATACTCTCATTCCTGCGTAATAATCAAGAGCTGTGAGCCGCCCCATGAGTGCAGCGGCGCCTGAAAATAGTCCCAGCGCTCTCTGTGTAAGCCGATTGTCCCATTGGTTATGTTAACGGAAGTTAGACTATTTTCAGGTGCTGTGTAATATCATTCAGAGTGTTTTAACTAAGAATGGAAAACTTGTGCGCTTTGGCTGTTCATTTACACGACAACTGCGTTTTGGGGGCCGGAAAACGCAAACTTTTAAAAACTGGTTTAAAGTGCAATACCATTATGGTCTCAGTGAAAATCACAAAAAAAGCTAATTCGTAATAGCGGTGTCATCATGCGCATTACGTCTATAGTCGCGTCGTGTTTCTTTACAGTGACATCGCCATCTACTGGCCTGACAGCAGAATACAGCGATTTTTTGTCGTCTTCGCAGATCCATGTGAACGGGGATCGTTTTGACGACAAACGCTAAAAAAACAAAAAAATCCATTCTTGGTACATCTTTGTTGTGTAAACGTACCCGAAAAAGCTGTATTGTGCATGTCAGGCCAGTAGTTGGCGATGTAAAGAAACACTATGTCTATACACTGAACGCGTAATATGCGCAATTGGCCTCATTCATGAAACACGCGCAGAACGAATTTGTGTGTAAATCGTTCGTAAAGCCTCTCTGATGTAAAGTTTCCGATTCACGAAATGTTCGTATTTTCAAAATGTTAGTTGGTACGAAAGAAATGTACACCTGCTCCCAACCACGAGTAAACGGTGCGTAAAACATGTGACCGTTCTGTGCTCTCATTTAGGCAAACTGACGACATTGCCTTTTGATGCACTATGTACCATAATAATATTTCAAGAGTTGATTTGCCCCCGTCATTGTTTTTTTGTTACTGTTCAACGTTGGGTAATATGCAGCGCTGTCACTTTTTACCCGGCCGTCCAATCACAGTGGAGGAGGGGCGGGACAAAAACTACACCGACCAATCGTCCCACTTGTACACCGACTGAAGTTAATACTGTTTTTTACGGCATTTTTTATATTCAGTAATATTCTGCAAAATGAGATACTAGTACCACATTACTGCCATGGATATTCTGTATCATATTCATAGCAATCATAGTACCTCAGATGGAAAAAACGCTGCCCTTGCAAAGCGCTCTCAAGCGCCACCAGCTGGCCGTTTCCAGAAGAGCACCAGGCGTTTATTAGCTGGCTAAAAATGCTTTGATGGACACACGATAATTTAATATGTATTGCAAGGCATATGGTCAATTAGCATTTTTGCAAAAAACTGGAGCCAAACCTGAGAAGGAAGTCCAGAAGATTCCAGCGCTCCTGGACACGTCATTGGCAGTTGTAACTCAGGGGCGGGGATTATGCTAATTATGAATGAGCGTCCTATTTACGAATGTTTGGAATTCATTAATATACACACGTTTAACTACCGAATCCGTGGTGTACGAAGCGTTTGTGAATCTGGAGGAGAGTTTTCGTAAATGTCCCTTTTACGCACAAATTACTCAGAATTTGCTTACGAATGTTTCATGAATGAGGCTCATTGCCACAGTTTTCACTCATTTATGTTTTTGTAGTTTACTCAAAGATGATAATACTTTGGAAACCAATTTTCTAAAGTGTTTCCAGGAGCCCAAATCACTGTTGTTGTGTAAACGGTCAGAACTCTTAATGAGTGAAGAAAGGTGATTTATGGATAAGCATATTTAAGTTCAAATGCATCAAAGATGATCATCAGGGTTTTGAGGAGCATCTGTCAATCATCATTGACCCTTTTCACAGACTGATGACATGTTTTAACGCTCATCAATATCGTAAATCCTGCAGCGTTTTTTTGTATTTTCATTTTATTTAAAATATATGTACATTTATAACACTAATACTTTTTATCTAAAAGCAATAAAATAAAATTACAATAAAAGGTTCCCACTGCTGTGAGGGTGTTTAGTAATAGCAAAAATGAACATCTTTCTCTCTTTTCACTGCCGTTATCAATCTCACTCTATGTTGACCCTCTTTTGAAAGTTGTGAAATCACAACTGTGGCGTTTTTTCTTTTGCTATGTGAGCAAATGGGCACACAGAACTTTTTTTAATGTATTCTCTCATTCACAGCTATAATATTTAACCCAACTATGACGACTTCCTCTCTGAGAAACGGGCAATGTGAAAAGGGTCTGATGTACTGCAGTGAGTTTGAAGACTAGAGCTTTGATCACAAAACTAAGCATTTATATATCCTCTCACTAAGACATTATATAGAGCGATGATTGATATGTATCTGCACTTTCTGTAAGTAGTCTGTTATAACATTGATTTGCAGGGTTAAGAACATTTAAAGAAAATGTAAGGAATAAATTGAAGGAAACACGTCATGTTCTCTAAATGTAATCATCTGTGAAGCACACAATGAGTAGCAACACTTCAAAGTTTGAAAACAATCTCCAACAGATCTTCATGACTTTTTAGCTTAACCTCTTAACCTCTGCGGACCCTGATTCGGGAATGACATCATCAGGTATATACTTTAAATATCTGTGGAGGAGCTCTGACCTCATATAGTCAGATAAATGTCTCTATTTTCTGGAGATATGCATCACTTCGGCATTTGTTTTACAGAGTAACTTATTTACACTAAATGACTCTGGGACCATTCCCGCCTGGATTTGGCCAACCCACATTGAAAAGCTCCCCACACACACACACAGTGTCTCTAAATACACAACACTGGTGTCATTTTACAGGAAACCCTTTGAAGTTTCATAAACCACCGCTAAAAGTGATAAACATGTACGTATATGTTGTCTGAGCTGATTTTTTGGTTATAAGTGTATCTCAGGCCCTGTGAGCTCTAGCACCCTGCAGACAGTTTGGGCTGTAAACACTAAATCCCAGAAAAAAGATTGTCTGGATTATGTATGCAAGATTTATACAGAATGGATCTGAAGAGAGGAACAATACCGTTATGTCATTTTCACTTTGGGCCAAATCCAGGCAGAAATCCCTCAAAATGGCCCCAGAGCGAGATCATGACAAAGTGGTTTAGTGATTAAAAGAACAAAAATCTATTTAAATCAAATGTATTTTCAAACACATTGACAGATATTTGTTCACTTAATTATTTCTTGTTGATGTGTCTTGATTTAAGGATGTTTAAATATTTGTGCCGGAAAACAACAATCCTAAACTTTTGCAATTCATGCAATTACATTTTTATTTTATAGTTTATTCTGTTAAAAATGTTCTGGGCTGTTTTAATGGTTAAACACAGATTTATTAAACCGAAAAGCATGTTTCATTAAATAATGAAACAAGCATTTAATAAATTGCTGTTAAATTAACATTTTTGGGGGCCATATGAAACTTTTGTATTTCTCAAATTCTGTCATTTACTTTTATTCCATTTTAATGAATGGATTCTGTGATCCCATCCATGTTTTCTGCATCACAGAGCCATAATTTAGTACCATTATATTGAAATCAAGACTCTGACGTTAGGCCCCAAATTGTAGGTCAAATAAAGACTTTAAAGGGATAGTTCACCCAAAAATGAAGATCTGTCATTTACCCAAGCCGATTGAGCAACTATTGACTACCATAGTAGGAAACAAATACTATGGTAGTCAATGGTTTCTCTCTGCTTTATTACAAACATTCTTCAAAATATCATTTGTGTTCAGCAGAACAAAGAAACTCAAACAGGTTTGGAACATGAGGGTGAGAAAAATGACAGAATTTTTCATTTTGGGTGAACTATCCGTTTAAGAGCTGTGGAAACCCTGCCATCAGAATCTCGAATGCACAAGTGTGGGCGTCTCCTGAGCTTTCTAGATAACACTATAAGATGAGCCCTAAAGGCCTGATGCACCAACTGATACAAAACTGAACAAAAGGCATTGTCTAAAGACGTATGAACTATATCATCTCTCTTTAGATGGTTAATCTAGATGTGAATGACAAGCCTCCGCCCAAACGCTGCGTCAGAGCCAGTGTGCACTGCTGGATAAATCCTGTCCAATGAGAGGGCAGAAGAGAACAATCCCATAAACCCACAGTAAATGAAGTACGCCAGTGTTACAGAAGGAAATAAAGGGGCCATTTTTTGTAAAAAGTCAAGTCATGTTTCATTTGATTACAGGATTACAACTTCTGTATTTACAATAAAAAACAAAACCTTTCAAATAACATGAACACACCCAACAATACGGGTTTCATTTGGACAAAAAAAAATAAAAGTCAACCATTTACAAGAATCATCTTCACTGCCATAGCTCTTGACCAGCCCGTCGTCCACCACACACTGACAGGAAGGAGGTTTCCATTGGACAGATCTGCTCTCAATCTCAACATTACACCAGTCTCTGCTCAATCTGAGCCAGCCTCAGCTTCCTTCGCCTTTTTCTTCTTCTTCTTCTTCTTTGCGCTCTCCGTGACCTGCGTGTGGAAGGAGTGTGTTTAGAAGATCATGTGAAAACACTGATGTGTGTGTGTGTGTGTGTGTGTGATCTGAACACTGAAACCCGGCTGACCTCGGTTTCTTCCTCCGCTGGAGCCTCAGCTGCCGCCTCTTCTGCTAGCTTCATTTTCTTTTCTTTCTTCTTTTTCTTCTTCTCCTTTTTCATTTCTTCCTCTGTCTTGGATGTGTCCTGAGCAGCAGCTGCAGCGTCGCTTTCACTTCCGCTCTCATCACGTTTCCTCTGCAAAAACAAGAGTGTTAGTTCAACACCAATAGAGAAGCAGTGTGTGTTTACAGGCACGATCTTAAAGGGTTAGTTCACCCAAAAATGAAATTGACATTAATTACTTACTGTCATGTGGTTGGACACCCGTCAGACCTCCGTTCATCTTCAGACACAAATTAAGATATTTTAGTGTAAATCTGATGGCTCTGAAAGGCCTCCATTGGCTCAATGCACTTTACACTCTCAAGACCCTTAAAAGGCACTAAAGACGTCGTTACAAAGTCCATCTCACTACAGTAGTTCTACAATAACTTTATGAAGCGACGAGAATAGTTTTTGTGCGCAAAAAACCCTAAATAACGACTTATATAGTGATGACGATTTCAAAACACGGCATCATGAAGCTTCGAAGCGTTATGAATCAGTGAGTCGATTCAGCAGTTTGACACGCGATCCGAATCATGATTCGACTCACTGATTCATAACGCTTCATGATGCCGTGTTTTGAAATCGTCATCACTATATAAGTCGTTATTTAGGGTTTTTTCCGCACAAAAACTATTGTCGCCGATTCATAAAGTTATTGTAGAGCCGCTGTAGTGGGATGGACTTTGTATCGACGTCTTTAGTGTCTTTTAAGGGTCTTGAGAGTGTAAAGTGCATTGAGCCAATGGAGGCCTTTCAGAGCCATCAGATTTACACTAAAATATCTTCATTTGTGTCTGAAGATGAACGGAGGTCTGACGGGTGTCCAACCACATGAGGGTGAGGAATTAATTTACATTTTTGGGTGAACTAACCCTTTAAGTGAACGCAAGTGGTTGAGAGAGCGCGTGTGTATCAGTTATTAGATCAGTGCTCTCGTCTTAAAGTGACAACAGCCTAAGAAACCAGATTAGTTCTATTGTAGTTTATTTCCAGTTCTTAAAGTTTTTCAAATATGTCCTTTTCATTTGTGTCTTTGTTCTATTGTAGTTTACATTTTACATTTATGCATTTGGCAGTCGCTTTTATCCGCTTTTATCCAAAGCGACTTACAGTGCCCTTATTACAGGGACAATCCCCCTGGTGTAATGTGGAGTAAAGTGTCTTGCTCATGGACACACTGGTGGTGACCGCTGGGATCGAACCATCAACCTTCTGCATATCAGATCAGTGGTTTAACCCACTGGACCACCATCCACATGTTTGTCCACATTTTATCAGCGACTGTCTTCAGTGAGCGCGAGTTTACTTGTGTTAGACCAGCATTCATTTGTGTTTTTGAAGTTGATGAGATTAATGAAATTGCAATTAAATTTTGATATAAACTTTAAGCAAACATAACTGATATTAATTTTATTTCACGATAACAATGTATATTGTGACAAGATTTGTCATATGGCCCGCACCTAGAGGCACATATCCAAGTGTTTCTCTTATTGTATGCAACATTGTCCGGTCTACATATGCTCTCAGCCCTGAATCTCAAACCATTTTACGATGCATACATTTTAGCAATTAACTAGTTGACTGATGGCTGAAAAGAAATGGACCCAAGAACTTATAAAAATGTGTTCTCATCTCCTTTAGCCAAAGTAGAAGTGGTGCAGTCAAAATCCTGCTCACTTAACATCTCACATGTATAGAAACATGATCACATCACGTTATGAATAACCGGATTTATAAAGTCATGCATGTAAACTGGAACACTGGGTTAAATCAATCAGCTATTGTTGAGTTGTCATGTAAACAATGAGCTTCAAAATTAAAAAAATTTACCTTTGGTCCAGCCGGAGCAGCAGCTTCACCCTTTTTCACCTTTGGTGTGCTAGGAGAGAGAGAGAGGAGTAAAATAATAAATAAATAGACATTTCACTCCAAACCCACATGACTTGAAAAGCTCGTAAGCCTCTGGAGACGGGTTTGTCCCGAGCGCTCAGGTGACCGTCAGGCCCTCTGCAGACGGCACTATCCTGAGCTCTGGGTTTGCTTTAGCAGACAGACTCCCTCCAGGGTCACCGCAGACCAAAAAGGGATAACAGTCTGCAGGAACAGCTCTACTAAACATCAAGAGTCATCTTTAAAGGCTATCAGGTTTGTCATTTCACTGATAAATGGTGACATCCTGTGGGCACTTTAAGAATTTAAACTGCAGAAAATGTAATCATGCATTTAGAGCTGGTGTTAAAGGGATAGTTCACCCAAAAATTAAAATTAGCCCTTGATTTACTCTCCCTCAACTCATCCGAGGTGTGTGTGACATTCTTCTTTCAGACGAATAAAATCTGAGTTATATTACAAAAGTCCAGGCTAATCCAAGCTTTAGAATTGCAGTAATAGTTGCTCTGTTTTTGAAGTCCATATAAAGTGCATCTGTCCGTCATATAACTGCTCCAGCGGCTCTGGGGTGTTAATAAAGGCCTTCTGAAGCGAATCAACGCGTTTGTAAGAAAAATATCCATATTTAAAACTTTATCAAGTTAACTTTCGGCCGACCGCCTTCCCTGTTCAATTTGTGGAAAATTTGCAGATCGAAAGACACCTAGCTGGTTTGGTCCGGATTTTCTGACTTTTCAGTTTGGTCCGACAAAAAGAGTTTCTCGGTGCAGATCAAACTGAACAAAGGTTCGGTTCGTTTCTAGTGTGAAAGCATTTTCTGTATGATTCGTACTTTGAGCATTTACAGGAAGTTCCTGTTTGTGTTTAAATATTATAATGTTATTTTTAAATTCAATCTAGGCTAGATTGATTATGAAAAGTGAAAATATACGTAATATGTCAGAAGACAGAAGGTCAGAAATGATTTTGAAAAAAAAAATGCCTGATTTTGCATAGAAAGTCTTTCTTTAATGTGAATTTCGTTTTGTATAAATTGTATTTTGATTTTAATCAACGTTTAATCAGATAATTGCCTGGATTTAATAAATAAGCAAATAGTCTATAGCAGACAATAATCGCGGGAGCGATCACATGCTTTGCACATGAACTGATAATTATAATAAATTACATAAATGATATCTAATTCATTCAAAATTATTATTATTATAAATAAGACTTGTTAAAAGCCAGACACTTTAGTCTTTAAAAATCGCTTATGTAGTGACCTTTAATTTGGAGTAGAAACAGGAGGAGAGACTTTATTGCAGAGGTGTGTCACTTTGCTCAGTTTGAGATCTCTTATCCAGAACATATCATGCCCTGGAGCAGGTCAGCTGTGGAGCGCAAGTTACTTTAGAGAGATGAACACTGCTAAAAGCCAAACCACTATTAATGGTACCTAAAACCCAGGATTGGCACAAACTAAGCTTAAATATATCAGGCTAGCCAGCTAAACCGGCTTCATGGTACAGGCCTCCCTCGTCTACTTGTGATCTTCTCCACCAAACGCATCAACACCAGCTGTAAACACGACGTTAATCTAGAAAGACGACTGGTCAGTTTATGGTTGAGATAGATGTACCTGTAGTCTACATATCCCTCTTTCCAGTCTGTGGGAGTGCTGCCGTTCGGTTTGCCGTGTTTGTCTAGAAGTCCTTTCTGAATCATCATCTTCTTCTGACTCGCCTGAAACACAAGAGCCGCCACATTATTAAACGAGTCCAGCGGTGGCGTCAGCAGAAGTGGGATTTCTCTCTGCGTTCCTCACCTTCGGTCCCAGACCCCATTTGCGTGGATATGTGTCTCGCTCCATAATGACCCTCTTGATTTTGGCCACAATCCCGTGGTCACATGTGGAAATGACGGCTGTTGTCATCAGGGCGACCGCTGGAGAAAAGCACATCGAGTGTGAATCTGCTCACTTGTATCGGTTATAAGAGATGGACGTTTACACAGCCATCAGCCTCGGGTGATAGATAAACAGTCATCTTTGCACTGGTGCTAATGCAATCTACATCACATCATGTGGCTTAGAATGATGCATGCTGGGGCAGCAAGAGCCGGCGTTTACCTGTACAAATGGCTTCTCCTTTAGTGGTTATAATGACGATGTCTTGATTCAACTCGATGCCATCTTCATAGCGCAGGACGCCGGGTAACATGATCTTAGCACCGTAACATATCGCGTTCACCTGTGAGGAAAACACCAGTGTTAGTTTCGTTGACCAATAATTTGTCAATTACCTTTTTTCACTGACGAAAACGAGACGATAACTCAATAAAAACTAGTGTTGGATGACAAAAACTGAGGAAAATCAACTGTCATTCGTCAAGAAATAAACGAGACAAATGTTAGTGAGGGTGGATTAGGGAAGAGATGGGGTCAGAACTGATGACCTGTGTAACTCACTCATCCCCAATCCAGCTCCAGAGCGGCTCAATCAATCAATAACACATTTATGCCAGACTATTGTTTATGAACTAATGCTGATGAATAATGACAGTGTTTACTTTACGATGTTTATATAGTAATAGGTTTTAGACGGTTGTAACAATGTATATTTTATCTCCTGAACTTGAATGAGCTCCTGCAACTGCAATAGAGGCGCAGACATTTCAAAATAAGAGTCCCGGTGTATTTCCAGCTGGTTTCTAATTAAAAAGTCACGCATTATATATTCGTTTTTGCTTACACAATACATTTTATTTAATTTAATTCCCATTTAATTCATAGTCAGGAGGAAAGACCAGTATTTGACACATTAAATAAAAGTATCAGGTTATAATAGTTCACTAAAACCATTAAAAAAATCTTCGTTACTTGAAATTAAATAAATGTTAACTGAAATTAAAATAAAATAAACATAATCAATCATGTTAAGCTAAAGCTTTAAATAAGTTACTAACTAAAACAAATACAAAGTTAGTATATCATGTAAAGCTATGCTTTGGGCTAAACGGCTAAATCATACGTGGCTAAATCTTAAGCGGCTAAACCGTTCATACACGGCTAAATGGTTCCCATACTTGGCCAAGACGTTAAATACGTGGCTAAACAGCTAAATCATACGTGGCTAAACCGTTAAATCACACGCGGATAAACAGCTAAATCACTGCAAAATCATACGGCTAAGCCATTAAATCGTACTCTGCTAAGCCATTAAATCGTACTCTGCTAAGCCATTAAATCGTACTCTGCTAAGCCATTAAATCGTACTCTGCTAAGCCATTAAATCGTACTCTGCTAAGCCATTAAATCGTACTCTGCTAAGCCGCCAACTCGTACGTGGGAGGCTTAGCCGTCACATTACAACCCTCAACACACCTTGGTGAAACAAATCGCCATTGGCTAGTATGTGTTTCCACCAAATTAGTAGGGCTCAATGATTTCCGTGATGGCTTAACCGCCCACGTACGAGTTAGCGGCTTAGCAGAGTACGATTTAATGGCTTAGCCATATGATTTAACCACGTATGATTTAGCTGTTTATATTACTGACAAATTATTGATCAACGAAACTAACACTGGTGTTTTCCTCACAGGTGAACGCGATATGTTACGGCGCTAAGATCATGTTACCCGGCGTCCTGCGCTATGAAGATGGCATCGAGCGGCTTAGCAGAGTACGATTTAATGGCTTAGCCATATGATTTAACCACGTATGATTTAGTCGCCTATGGGAGCGGTTTAGCGGCGAATGATTTAGTCGTCTATGGGAGCGGTTTAGCCGCGCATGATTTAGTCGCCTATGGGAGCGGTTTAGCGGCGTATGATTTAGTCGCCTATGGGAGCGGTTTAGCGGCGTATGATTTAGTCGCCTATGGGAGCGGTTTAGCGGCGTATGATTTAGTCGCCTATGGGAGCGGTTTAGCGGCGTATGATTTAGTCGTCTATGGGAGCGGTTTAGCGGCGTATGATTTAGTCGCCTATGGGAGCGGTTTAGCCGCGTATGATTTAGTCGCCTATGGGAGCGGTTTAGCCGCGCATGATTTAGTCGTCTATGGGAGCGGTTTAGCGGCGTATGATTTAGTCGCCTATGGGAGCGGTTTAGCCGCGTATGATTTAGTCGCCTATGGGAGCGGTTTAGCCGCGTATGATTTAGTCGCCTATGGGAGCGGTTTAGCCGCGTATGATTTAGTCGCCTATGGGAGCGGTTTAGCCGCGTATGATTTAGTCGCCTATGGGAGCGGTTTAGCGGCGTATGATTTAGTCGCCTATGGGAGCGGTTTAGCGGCGTATGATTTAGTCGCCTATGGGAGCGGTTTAGCCACGTATGATTTAGTCGCCTATGAGAGCGGTTTAGCCGCAAATGATTTAGTCGCCTATGGGAGCGGTTTAGCCGCGTATGATTTAGTCGCCTATGCGAGCGGTTTAGCCGCGAATGATTTAGTGCCTATGGGAGCGGTTTAGCGGCGAATGATTTAGTCGTCTATGGGAGCGGTTTAGCCGCGCATGATTTAGTCGCCTATGGGAGCGGTTTAGCGGCGTATGATTTAGTCGCCTATGGGAGCGGTTTAGCCGCGTATGATTTAGTCGCCTATGGGAGCGGTTTAGCCGCGAATGATTTAGTCGCCTATGGGAGCGGTTTAGCCGCGTATGATTTAGTCGCCTATGGGAGCGGTTTAGCGGCGAATGATTTAGTCGTCTATGGGAGCGGTTTAGCCGCGCATGATTTAGTCGCCTATGGGAGCGGTTTAGCGGCGTATGATTTAGTCGCCTATGGGAGCGGTTTAGCGGCGAATGATTTAGTCGTCTATGGGAGCGGTTTAGCGGCGAATGATTTAGTCGTCTATGGGAGCGGTTTAGCCGCGCATGATTTAGTCGCCTATGGGAGCGGTTTAGCGGCGTATGATTTAGTCGCCTATGGGAGCGGTTTAGCCGCGTATGATTTAGTCGCCTATGGGAGCGGTTTAGCCGCGAATGATTTAGTCGCCTATGGGAGCGGTTTAGCCGCGTATGATTTAGTCGCCTATGGGAGCGGTTTAGCCGCGTATGATTTAGTCGCCTATGGGAGCGGTTTAGCGGCGAATGATTTAGTCGTCTATGGGAGCGGTTTAGCCGCGCATGATTTAGTCGCCTATGGGAGCGGTTTAGCGGCGTATGATTTAGTCGCCTATGGGAGCGGTTTAGCCGTGAATGATTTAGTCGTCTATGGGAGCGGTTTAGCGGCGAATGATTTAGTCGTCTATGGGAGCGGTTTAGCCGCGCATGATTTAGTCGCCTATGGGAGCGGTTTAGCGGCGTATGATTTAGTCGCCTATGGGAGCGGTTTAGCCGCGTATGATTTAGTCGCCTATGGGAGCGGTTTAGCCGCGAATGATTTAGTCGCCTATGGGAGCGGTTTAGCCGCGTATGATTTAGTCGCCTATGGGAGCGGTTTAGCCGCGAATGATTTAGTCGCCTATGGGAGCGGTTTAGCCGCGAATGATTTAGTCGCCTATGGGAGCGGTTTAGCCACGTATGGTTTAGCCGCGTATGATTTAGCCGCATAAGATTTAGCTGTTTAGTCGCGTATGATTTAGTCGCCTATGGGAGCGGTTTAGCGGCGTATGATTTAGTCGCCTATGGGAGCGGTTTAGCGGCGTATGATTTAGTCGCCTATGGGAGCGGTTTAGCGGCGTATGATTTAGTCGCCTATGGGAGCGGTTTAGCGGCGTATGATTTAGTCGCCTATGGGAGCGGTTTAGCGGCGTATGATTTAGTCGCCTATGGGAGCGGTTTAGCGGCGTATGATTTAGTCCCCTATGGGAGCGGTTTAGCCGCGAATGATTTAGTCGCCTATGGGAGCGGTTTAGCCGCGAATGATTTAGTCGCCTATGGGAGCGGTTTTGCCGCGTATGATTTAGTCGCCTATGGGAGCGGTTTTGCCGTGTATGATTTAGTCGCCTATGGGAGCGGTTTTGCCGCGTATGATTTAGTCGCCTATGGGAGCGGTTTTGCCGTGTATGATTTAGTCGCCTATGGGAGCGGTTTAGCCGCGTATGATTTAGCCGCATAAGATTTAGCTGTTTAGTCGCGTATGATTTAACATCTTAGCCACGAATGAGAACCGTTTAGCCACGTATGGTTTAGCCGCCTATGGGAGCGGTTTAGCGGCGTATGATTTAGTCGCCTATGGGAGCGGTTTAGCGGCGTATGATTTAGTCGCCTATGGGAGCGGTTTAGCCGCGAATGATTTAGTCGCCTATGGGAGCGGTTTAGCGGCGTATGATTTAGTCGCCTATGGGAGCGGTTTAGCGGCGTATGATTTAGTCGCCTATGGGAGCGGTTTAGCCGCGAATGATTTAGTCGCCTATGGGAGCGGTTTAGCCGCGAATGATTTAGTCGCCTATGGGAGCGGTTTAGCCGCGAATGATTTAGTCGCCTATGGGAGCGGTTTTGCCGCGTATGATTTAGTCGCCTATGGGAGCGGTTTTGCCGTGTATGATTTAGTCGCCTATGGGAGCGGTTTAGCCGCGTATGATTTAGCCGCATAAGATTTAGCTGTTTAGTCGCGTATGATTTAACATCTTAGCCACGTATGAGAACCGTTTAGCCACGTATGGTTTAGCCGCCTATGGGAGCGGTTTAGCCGTGTATGATTTAGTCGCCTATGGGAGCGGTTTAGCCGCGTATGATTTAGTCGCCTATGGGAGCGGTTTAGCCGCGCATGATTTAGTCGCCTATGGGAGCGGTTTAGCCGCGTATGATTTAGTCGCCTATGGGTGCGGTTTAGCCACGTATGATTTAGTCGCCTATGTGAGTGGTTTAGCCACGTATGATTTAGTCGCCTATGGGAGCGGTTTAGCAGCCGCGTATGATTTAGTCGCCTATGGGAGCGGTTTAGCCACGTATGGTTTAGCCGCGTATGATTTAGCCGCATAAGATTTAGCTGTTTAGTCGCGTATGATTTAACGTCTTAGCCACGTATGAGAACCGTTTAGCCGTGTATGATTTAGTCGCGTATGGGAGCGGTCTAGCCGCATAAGCTTTTTCAGTTTAACCGCATATGATTTTGCCGTTTAGCCTAAAGCATAGCTTTACATGATATACTAACTAAAACAGAAATACATGATATACTAACTAAAACAGAAATACAAAGTTATAAAAACTATATAGAAGTTTTTAAAAACAAACAAAAAGTTAATTGAGCTCCTTCGTATATTTTTAATGTCAAAAACAAAATGTCAGTTCTAGTGAGTCGTTATGTAACGCTTAAATGCTTAATGTATTACAACTGAACTAAACTCATTAGATTTTAGGAGACTAAAACTACTGTAGACTTAAAATCGTATGATATTTAGTCGACTAAAACAATTCAGGTGACTAAAATATGACTAAAACTAAATGGCATTTTAGTTAAAAGACTGACTAAAACAATCAAAATTTGCAGTCAAAATTAACACGTCGTCAGACACGCCCACTTCATAATAAAGCGTGTTAGTGTCCATACCGCGCTGTCCTTCATGACGATCCTCTTGTGTGAGATGAGCAGCTTCTCCAGAGGGTAGATGACTCTCCTCAGGTACGTCTCATCTTTGTTGTGGTCAAACTGCCACTGGGCGTCCAACACGTCATGCATGGTCACCAAGTTATCCTTCGAGAAACAAACACTGGTATCAGCCAATGAGAAGCTTTCAATTGGCCTCAATCGTTTATTAAAACCTTTAATTCATCCATCGGTCAACATGTAGGCTGAAGATTGATGAAGGAGGCCAGAGCATAACCACTTCATATTTGTATAACCACAGCCGCTTTCTGTGCCAAAGAATAATTAGCAGAACTGGGGAGAAAGCCCAGAACTGAACTCAACACTTTGGGTCTGCAGATAGACTCTGATGTCAACACACACCATCTCCCCCAGAACCCCGGAGCGGACTCTGCGCAGCTCCTGCATCTGACCTCCGACCCCCAGCAGCAGACCCAGGTGGACACACAGAGTCCGGATGTATGTGCCCGCCTCACAGCTCACCCAGAAAATACCTGTGGATGCAAAACAGACAATTACTGACCACCCTGCACTACAGGAACAAACTCATTACAGCGCATTACAACCCTCTACACACACCTTGGGGAGAAAGAAAAGAAAAGAATCGCAATTGGCTAGTGCGTTTCCAACAAATTAGTAGGGCCCAATGATTTCAGTGACGGTTTAGCCACGTATTTGAGTGGTTTAGCTGCGTATGATTTATCCGCGTAGGATTTAGCGATTTAGTCACGTACAAGCCCGCGTATGAGTGGTTTAGACACGTATGAATTGCCGATTTAGCAGTGTATGATTCAACTCTTTAGTCGCGTATGAACGGAATAACTGCGTATGATTTAGCTGCGTACGAGCAATTTAGCCACGTGGGAGAGGTTTAGCCGTGTATGATTTAGCAGTCGCACATGATTTAATGATTTAGTCACGTATGAATTAGCGATATAGCCGTGTACGAGCGGTATAAAGGCGTATGATTTAGCTGCTTACGAGCGATTTAGCCACGTGGGAGGTTTAGCAGTCGCACATGATTTAACGATTTAGTCGCGTATGAGTGGTTTAGCCGCGTATGAATTAGCGATATAGCCGTGTACGAGCGGTATAAAGGCGTATGATTTAGCTGCTTACGAGCGATTTAGCCACGTGGGAGGTTTAGCAGTCGCACATGATTTAACGATTTAGTCGCGTATGAGTGGTTTAGTCACGTATGAATTAGCGATATAGCCGTGTACGAGCGGTATAAAGGCGTATGATTTAGCTGCTTACGAGCGATTTAGCCACGTGGGAGGTTTAGCAGTCGCACATGATTTAACGATTTAGTCGCGTATGAGTGGTTTAGTCACGTATGAATTAGCGATATAGCCGTGTACGAGCGGTATAAAGGCGTATGATTTAGCTGCTTACGAGCGATTTAGCCACGTGGGAGAGGTTTAGCTGTGTATGATTTAGCAGTCGCACATGATTTAACGATTTAGTCGCGTATGAGTGGTTTAGCCGCGTATGAATTAGCAATATAGCTGTGTACGAGCGGTATAAAGGCGTATGATTTAGCTGCTTACGAGCGATTTAGCCACGTGGGAGGTTTAGCAGTCGCACATGATTTAACGATTTAGTCGCGTATGAGTGGTTTAGCCGCGTATGAATTAGCAATATAGCTGTGTACGAGCGGTATAAAGGCGTATGATTTAGCTGCTTACGAGCGATTTAGCCACGTGGGAGAGGTTTAGCCGTGTGTGTGATTTAGTAGTCGCACATGATTTAACGATTTAGTTGCGTATGAGTGGTTTAGCCGCGTATGAATTAGCGATATAGCCGTGTACGAGCGGTATAAAGGCGTATGATTTAGCTGCTTACGAGCGATTTAGCCACATGGGAGAGGTTTAGCCGTGTGTGATTTAGTAGTCGCACATGATTTAACGATTTAGTTGCGTATGAGTGGTTTAGCCGCGTATGAATTAGCGATATAGCTATGTACGAGCGGTATAAAGGCGTATGATTTAGCTGCTTACGAGCGATTTAGCCACGTGGGAGAGGTTTAGCCGTATATGATTTAGCAGTCGCACATGATTTAACGATTTAGTTGCGTACTAGTTAACGGTTTAGCCGCGTAGGAGCGGTATAACTGCGTATGATTTAGCTGTTTACGAGCGATTTAGCCGGGTATGATTTAGCATTCGCGTACGATTTAGTCGCGTATGAGTGGCTTAGCAGTGTATGATTTAACAAATGAGTCGCACATGAGTAGTTTAGACACGTATGATTTAGGCAGGTATTTTTTAGCGATTTAGTCGCGTGAGAGGTTTAGCCGTGTATGATTTAACAATTTAGTCGCGTGAGTGGTTTAGCTGCATATGATTTAATGGCTTAGCCGCGTAGGAGCGGTTTAACCGCGCATTTAGCCAAGTATGATTTAGCCGCCTTTGATTTAACGGCTTGGCTGCGTATGATTTAGCGATTTAGGCACGTATGAGAACGGTTCAATCGAGTATGATTTTGCCCGCGCATGCTTTTTCAGTTTAGTCGCGTATGGGAGGCGTTTGGCCGGGTATGATTTAGCCATTTAACTGCGTATAGCTGTGTCTGTAGAGGGTTGCATTAAAGCCATCAGTCTTGGGTGATAGATAGACAGTCATCTTTGCACAGAGTGCTAATGCAATCTAAATCACATCATGTGGCTTACAAATAATTAGTCAACAAGAAATGCAATTTGCACAAAACCACAGGGTCCTACCTAATCTTCTCTCGGCATCATATTCAATAAGCTTGCTCTCATAGATGGTCCGCACTCTGAGCTGGCGCTTGACCGCGGCGATGAGCGGAGGCCTCTGGAACAGGGCTCCTGTTAAACACTCCATAGCCTGCAGAGAAACACACACACACTGATAATCTCTCCCAAGACTTCCTGCAGGTCACACGGCCCATGTGCATGTGTTCAGGAATGTCAGCTCTTCTTCGGTGACTCCAGGCCCTCCTCCTGCAGGAGTCTCAGAGCGGCTGCTACAGCAGAACACTGAGGCAGAGCCGGAGACCAGCAGAGAGAGAGAGAGGGCCGGGAGACACTCAGAGAATGGATAAACAAGCTCATCACCACACATACAGCAATCAAACACAACAACCTCTTTAAACTGCTTTCAAATACACAAATAAAAACAAGAGTGGTGCATTTCGGACTTTTACGCATTAAACCAGGGGTTTTCAGGCAAGTCTAGGTAAATAATTGGATGATTTCTAACAAAGTCATATTTACTAGGGCTGGGCAAAAAAAAAAAAAAAAAAAAAGGATTTTTCGTTTTTTAAAATGTGGTCGATTCAAAATCTATTCTCAAGGCCAAGAATCGATGCCTGGTATAGCATATGCTTGTCGTTAAGATAAAATCGAATAGCAATCGCATTTAAGGAAGGCACGCAAATAACAGAGATAGTGACGAAATATAATGCATCATCCGGGGCATGAATCAAAGCTCAGACGCCCCTGGAGGAAAAAGCCTCCATAAAAACAGACTGAGTCTGAATGACGGTCGGCTAAATCACAAGAAATGCTTGTCCATTACTGAAAATCATCCAATATCCTTTTTATGTTATAGAATAAGTGTATCAAAATATCCATAAAAACAAAATTGTATTGTATTTAACATAATTGTATGCATTTGAAATATAGATATGGGTTCTGTTTTAATGTACACAAGTGTACCTAAAATAAAAAGAGTTTAATAGACAGGTTTGTGGCTCTTAATTTCTTTTTAATTACCCACTTATAAACTCATGTTAACTGTTCTTTTTTATAAATATAATAGGCTATTTAAATTAAATCTATATTCATTGAGTTGAATCGAAACGAAACATCTCAATCGATACCCAGCCCTATTATTTACTAGGGCTGGGTATTGACACAAATTTCACAATTCGATTCACATGCTTTTGATTTTCGATTCAATTCAATATGGATTATTTTGGATTTATATCCGTTATAATACATGGAAAATTCTCAAGGAAAACTAATTTCTGAACTAATGTTGTAAACTATGGGAGTCAGTTGATACATTAGCCGACTAATATTGAAGGTAAAAAATAACTGATTGGTATACAAACACTTAAATTACACTAAATTATGCTTTTTTTATATAATAATAAAGTTATAATATTAACTTTACAATTACATAATCATAATTCTACTCCAATTAGTTTTTTTTTTAAATATAAACATTTAAAGGGTGTCTGTCAAAACTTGCCAGAATTATTAAATATTGAAGAACATTGACAATGAATATCCTATGTAATGTGGGGCATATAATTAGCAAAATGCTCCTCTCTAGAGTTCATTTTTCCAGCTGACTAATGAGTTTATGGACACTGGATATGGTTTTTCTGAGGTAAATGTGGCGTTGCGTGACGTTGTTTACTTGTAAGCCGTTTTACTGACGTCTTTCTGCGGTTGAAACACTGATTGAGCGATTCTATGACATGATACGGATTTCGGTAAGTTGTCCT
Organism: Gobio gobio; assembly: GCF_949357685.1. Classification (NCBI taxonomy): domain Eukaryota; kingdom Metazoa; phylum Chordata; class Actinopteri; order Cypriniformes; family Gobionidae; genus Gobio; species Gobio gobio. Next base: position 4,806,282 of record NC_137107.1, read on the forward strand.
GTATCTTTTAACACTTTCAGAAGCTCATTCATGTTTATTTCGCGCTGTTACTGGTATAAAAGCGGAAGAGAAGATCCGTTCAGGTTTGCAAGGCGATCTCACGCCACAGCCCCAAAACGGTATTTATGTTTTTGAATTTCGTAAAAAAGAAAAATAGACTAATCGATTCTTGGGATTTAAGAATCGATATTGTTTTGTAAAAGTGAGAATCGATTAAAATTGAGAAATCTATATTTTTTACCCAGCCCTATGATTTACAGCACTGATCTATATCGAGAACTGGATTGCTCATGACAGTGCCATGTTTTGGCTGTAAGTCAATGACAGTGAATACCAAGATGGCCGCCCGAACACGTCCTGTGGCTTCCCCATCCAATGCCAGTTTAGAACGCAACGAGCCATCCAATCATTATATAGATCAGTGGTTTAGTCATATTCCTCATCTCCGTTTAATCAGAACACATTCCTACTTACCCTGGCTAGCTGGTGTTCGTTCTCTAGCGCATTGTGCAGCCGTACTATGCCCACATACTCTTTGCCTAAAAGCAATGGCACAAGAGTAGTAAGGAGAGGCCACTGATTTTAATGTGAGGTTGAACACGTTTAATTGTTGACCTGAGGTGCTTCGGCTGACCCACCTGCGCTCTGCTGGGATTTGACCAATCGCGTGGCTCGCTCCACACACACGATCAAGCAACCTGTGACTTTGGGGTCGAGCGTGCCACTGTGACCCGTTTTCTCCACACGAAGAATCCTCTTGATCCAAGCGACGACTTCATGGGACGAGGGGTTGGCAGGTTTGTCCAGGTTGATGAATCCAGCCCTGGAGAGGAGGAGTCAAAACGACACTCGTGAGAACATGTGGTGCGACTTCACTACACCATCACATGTGCGGAGAAACCATCAGTCATGGGTGATAGATAGCTGGTCATCTTTGCACAAAGTGCTAATGCAATCTATATCACATCATCATGTGGCGTACTAGGGGTGTGCGATCTGGACAAAATATGCAAAAATTGTGTTGGTTCTTTGTTAGATTTAGGACTCCTGAAGTCTTTGATATTCTTTATATTCTGAGGTGGTCAGTTCACATCAGTGACAGAAATCATCCTTTCCAATAAGTTTACATTGATTTTTACAGCCATTTCTACCTTTATAAAGCCACTTTTTCTAACCTAATCAAATGTATCTAACTTGTGTCAAATTCTTACATCTTTACATTTAATCAATAAATTGTTAGAATAAGACACAATAGGGCAAATTAAAACAGTATCAACATAATTCATCTTTGCAGTGCAGAGGAAGCACAGAATCTGAAGTGGATTTGGATCATTTACACGGACTCAGATGGTCATGAATGAGTTTAATTTAATTATGTTTTAAAAACCATTGAATATTAATTTTACATTTCAAGAATAAAATACTTTAAATGTAAAATTAGTATGTGGCAGAAAGTCTGTTAATGAGTGATTCAACTGATTCGTTCATTCAGGAACAAAGCATTTGATTCTCTCAATGAGGGAGTCAATGAATCATTCATTCAACAGATTCATTCAGGAACAAAGCATTTGATTCTCTCAATGAGGGAGTCATTGAATCATTCATTCAACAGATATTCAGGAACAAAGCATTTGATTCTCTCAATGAGGGAGTCATTGAATCATTCATTCAACAGATTCATTCAGGAACAAAGCATTTGATTCTCTCAATGAGGGAGTCATTGAATCATTCATTCAACAGATTCATTCAGGAACAAAGCATTTGATTCTCTCAATGAGGGAGTCATTGAATCATTCATCCAATTCATTCAGGAGCAAAGCATTTGACTCTTTATGAGCGAGTCATTGAATCATTCATCCGACTCATTCAGGAGCAAAGCATTTGACTCTTAATGAGTGAGTCATTGAATCATTTATCCAATTCATTCAGGAGCGAAACATTTGACTCTTAATGAGTGAGTCATTGAATCATTCATCCGATTCATTCAGGAGCAAAGCATTTGACTCTTTATGAGCGAGTCATTGAATCATTCATCCGACTCATTCAGGAGCAAAGCATTTGACTCTTTATGAGTGAGTCATTGAACCATTCATCCGATTTATAATTTTAATTCTTTAATCTTTAATCTTAATTTTAACTTGTTTATTGAACTGTTGTATAAATAGTACATTTGTAATCGTGCTGATATTAGGAGAAAAACGACTGATATTAATCAACTATATTACATCATATAAGTCATACAGGGGATTTTGTTCCCTTTATCTTGATTTTTGTGGGAATTATAAATACATTTTAAGAGTAAATCATGCCCTCTAGGTGTGTTTGTGTGAAGTGAGGGATATCCTCAATGTCAGATCGCACACCCCTGTGTCTTCCATTAGATTATGAATCCAGGGTTTAGTACCTGACGTAATCACTGATGTTCCTCTTGAGCGGATTGGATCCGTGTGGCAGAGGAGTGTAATGAGCCGTCCTGATGTTCAGCTTATCAAAGTTCTGCGGACAGACAGGTTTACAGGTCAAAGCAGAAGTGACCACATTGAAATCAGCCCCTAGTGTGCTGATGTGTGATCAGACACGTCTAATCGTCTTTGCCAGAGCCGGCCTGACCCTCGCTCCAGCCATCTGACCCTCATCCGCTGACCCGGCAGAACACCGGACCACCGGAGCCGAGCCGGACGGCCGTAACCCCGCGGCCCAGAACGGACCGCAAGGCCTGCGAGGGACAGCACCAGCGGCGCTCAGCGAATGGATAAACACGTTCATCATGCCACACACACTTGGTGAAAGGGCTTGTGGGTAAACAGACACTGACCTTTAGCAGTAACGGCCACTGGGACGTGTCTAAGCTCGCGACCTTTGACTCAGGTTTGATGAGGAAGTCTCCACTCTCCTGAATGTCCTGATGGGAACGGTTCAATAATGTTATTAGCAAACAGATTTTGAAAACAACATGTCAAATGTCAACAATGTCATACGTTGGTACTGATATCAGAAAATTCAAACAAAGTTTAACTATGATTGGTCAAATATTCCAGAACTGCCGCTCATTTAGCCAAACTACAATTATAACTGCAAAATTTCTCAGAAGGTCAGTTTTGAAGGTTAATAGAGAGAAAATGTGTGTGTGTGTGTATCAGTATATTGGATACGTGCATTCCAGTGTTAATTAAAATGCCATTTAGTTGAAGTCATATTTTAGTCACCTGAATTGTTTTTAGTAGACTAAATATCATAAGATTTTAAATCTATAGTAGTTTTAGTCTCCTAAAATCTAATGAGTTAAATTGTAATACATTAAACATTACATAACCGACGGTCACTTGAACTGACATTGACATTTTGTTTTTGACATTACAAATAAACGAAACAGAGCTCAAATCACTTTGTTTTTTAAAAATAGCTATATAGTTTTTATAACTCTGTATTTCTGTTTTAGTCAGTAGGCCATATAAGGCTAAGCTAAAGCTTCAAATAAGTTTATTTTATTTTTTTAATTTCAAGTAATGAATGGTTTTAGTGAACTATTATAACCCTGATACTTTATTGAATGTGTGTCAAATACTGGTCTTTCCTCCTGACTATGAATTAAATGGGAATTAAATTAAATACAATTTATTGTGCAAGCAAAAACTAATATATAATGCGTGACTTAATGATAAACAAGCTCGAAATACACCGGGACTCTTATTTTGAAATGTTTGCACCTCATTCAAGTTCAGATGAGATAAAATATGCATTGTTACAACTGTCTAAAACATATCACTATATAAACATTGTTAAGTAAACACTGTCATTGTCATTGCCTGAACAACTTTTGTAACTTTAATTGTAAGCCTTAGTCTGTATTTACAATGAAAACTATCAATAGCTATTTTGTATTCAATGGCACTGATTAATTTCTGTATTACTTCTCACCTGAATAATAACCTGTTCACACAACTTAAAGCCACATTTATTTCTTTATTCTAGTGAATTTGTGCCATCGTTTGAAATTAGTTGTTCTTATTTTATTACACTGTTTACTTGTCTTTTTTTGTAAATGTAGTTCAATTCAAATAAAGCCTCCCTCTGAAGTGTGTATAGAAAAGCAGTGAAAAAGAAATGGTTAGTTGTGTCAGAAGACTGGAATATCAAACTTCGATACCTTGAAAAGTATCGATATCACAGGGAAAATGGCCATATCAGGGCTCCAGACTACAACTAAATATTAATTTGCGAGTGATATTTTTGCAGAGAACGCCACTGGCGACCAAATAAGCGTACATGTTAAGAAATTGCGTGCCTTTTTATCTGCATGTTCTGTGATGAGTAGACCATCACACCTTTTGTTGTGTTGACGTAATATAAGACAAGCAAAGTTGCAGTTTGAGCACTAAAATAAGAACTGAGACAGCAAGGGCCAGCTTTCCGTCAGAAACACATGTCAAAACTAAAAATAGCCTCTTCACCTCGATCGTTGTGCAGCCATCCATAATAGTAGTAAGATTTGTACTTAAGTGTCACCTTTAATATGTTTGTTAATCTTATCACAAAATACACGCAATAAATGTAGTTTTGGCGCTCTTTAATGTGGCCTGACAGATCGCCCGATCATTTGACCTGGGAAAGAGCTTGTATCTCATCACGTAACGTCAGATTTACCTCAGAAAAAAACATTCAATTCCCATAAACTCGTTAGTCAGCTAGAAAAAATAGTTATAGAAAAAGGGTATTTTGCTAAATATATGCAGAGGATATCACTGTCATGATTCATGCACTAATACTTATATTTATATCCCCTTATAGGAGCCAATGGCTCCTTAACTGATTTGTATTCTGGAGCCCTGCATATATACCACCAAACTGATCATTCGTCTCATTTTTCAAAAACTTGGGTTATTTTGTTGTAATAGCTCATCAATAATTATCAAAAAGAGACAAATTATCAGTATGGCGGTTCCTCCGTGGTATCGAATATTAGGGCTGCTCGATTATGGAAAAAATCATAATCACGATTATTTTGGTCAATATTGAAATCACGATTATGTAACACGATTATTTCACATGACTTTGGGAATGTGTTGCATTTATTAAAAATACACCTTTCAACAATTCAATTGAAATTGTAACATTTGTTGTACTTTTTGAACTATTAAAATAAATATTATAACATGTATTCAAATCAAAGTATAAAAGTATTCACGTAAAAATGATAATCACAAATAAATAAGATCAACAATATGGTTCGGCTAGATATGCTTTTCAGGTACGTCTAACATTAGTTTTCAGGTACAGAAATGTATCAAATGTAAAATAACATTGCATATATTTAAGTGCATATATTAAAGATTAATCCTATTAAACTTACAAAAGCTATTCAATCAAGAGCGGTGAGTGATGTCCTTGTCTTTTGTTGTTTGACATTAAACAGACAGCAGTAAAGGCTACTGCCCCTTTAAGACCTAATGCTACTGTCCCTTTAAGACCTAATGCTACTGCTCCTTTAAGACCTAATGCTACTGTCCCTTTAAGACCTAATGATCGGATATGCGTCGTCTTTCTCGACTGTATAAAGTTCACTTAAGGCATATACAGACTATGTCTGCTAGGATACTCATCAAGATGGACATGTTGACATACGTTTTGTGTGAGTTTGTCCGTTCAAGAGCAAGGCTTGAAAGAGAACTCAATATTTGCGCGCTGTGAGACGCACATTTTCTCACAGCGCGCGCGTCTTCTCATTCGCGTCTTCTGGCACTAAACCCGGGTGAAGACGGCGAAATGACAACACTCGCATGCATTGAACAAAGTTTACAAAGAGAGAATTATTTGAAAAATATGAAGGAAAAAAGGACGTTTACACGGCACCCCTGCTCTCGTCAGTTTTTGTTTCTTTATTAGATTGTCATAGGTCACTCTGTGTTTAATTTTCAAGTGGTTAAACAAATTCGTGATGTTCCCGCTTGCGTTGCAGCCACTATATGTAGCAAATCTTGCACGCCGCATGTTTCTGCTCGTCGTCTGATTCCTCTGAGCCAAACTGTTCCCAGACAACGGAGTTGGTTTTACTTTTATTGCTCACCAAACGCTGCTGTAACTGCCCTCCTTCTGCTGTAACTGCCCTCCTTCTGCTGTAACTGCCCTCCTTCTGCCGTAACTGCCCTCCTTCTGCCATCTTTACTCGCGCCGAGTTTTTAAGTTCCAGCGGATGATATGCACACGAGTCACGAGACTCACGAACTGAGAGAGTTTGTGGCTTCGGGAGGGGCGGATGTGCGCGTTTCATTCAGAACGCAAAATAAGAGTGTTCTTGCAAAACTGAACATGGCAAAATAATCGTTTTTTCTCGATTGTACTATTTTGGTGATCGTTGGGAGGCAAAATCGAAATTCGATTAATTGCACAGCCCTATCGAATATTGATATTTTTCAAGGCATCGTATCGAAGTTGGACATTCCCGTATCGTGACAACGCTAAACATTTCTTTTCTCATTGAAAGTCCAGTTATACTCATTACAATATGGAAATAAAATGAACAGAGTTGGGAAGGTTACTTTGGAAAAGTAATCAGTTACAGATTACAAGTTACCCTTTTTAAAATGTAATGCGTAGAGTAACAGTTACATTACTCTAATAAAGTAACTGAAACAGATTACATTTAAAAAGTTTGTACAAATTTTGTTTATCATTTTCCAACATTTAAACTACCTCGATCATTATACTGTAGTAGGGGTGTAACGATTCATCTACTACATCGATGTATCGATTTATATTCCTATGATCTAACTACATCGATCTGTGCTCGGCAAGTTGGCCTTCCGGACGACATGTATCGATCTAACATCGTTTTAAAAGGTAATCAATCGATTGTATCGATAATAGGAAATGACGCATTGGATTTAAGCACGTCAGACTTTATATGGATGTTTTTTCTTAGCACTTTTAATGATAAAGGCGTTAAACGTTACTCGATTCAGTCTGCCTATCTGTGACATCATCGCCACGCACCAGCAGCAGCGCTAAGAAAACAAAACAAAGTATGGCGGATGACAGAGGAGAAGATAACGAGCGAGAAATAATCAAGCCACCAGGAGAAAGAGCTAACTGTACTTTCAACCCTTGCTAAATGTTACCTGTGCATTACTGGCAGCAGTGTGCCAGCAGAGCGAGTTTTTAATACTGCTGGTGACATAGTGAACGCACAGAGAAGTGTTCTGAAGTGTTGAGGCTCGCGCAGCATCTCGAGAACGAAAACAAATGAGCGCCGCTCATACAAAGAAACTCAGTTAACATACACAGTTAAAATTGTGCAGTTTTTATATTTATAACATATGATACAGTTAAGCAACATTACTCTAACAAGAGTGTTGTTTTCCTGAATACCATCACGACTGAAAATGACACTGATTTCATAAGCCAGTTCCATAAACAATTTAACATTAAGTCACTTACATTTTAGAAGCAATATGGACTGTTTTTGTTCTATTTCAGCAGCGAAAATAGTTCCAAACAAATATCACAGCAGAACCGTAACGCATCTCACAGGAACATTGTGTGTTAGTGAATGATTCAGCGTTTTAATGAATCGGTTGAATCAAAGATTCAATGGCCTATTCGTAAACGACCGCCAAATTCTTGAATGATTCAGCCGTTTCACTGAATCGACTCAATGAATCGCTCATTAAGACGGTCACCTGCTGCCACCTACTGGTGGTTTAGTTTCATCTTCCCAACATTTCTTATTTGTATATTCAAAAATATTTAAAATAATCTCATAAAATTATTTAATGCAGTTGTAATTTTTCAGTGTAAATGATTTAATTTGATTGGTAACAGCCTATAGTGTCTTATTCTAGTTTAATTTATTGATCAAATTTAAGAATATAAAAGGAAAGCCGAAGCATACCCTATATTTAATAAGATATGAAAAAATGCCCTTTATAAAAAGGTACAAATATGACAAATATGCATATTTAAATATGTCAAAGCTGATTAAACACTGGTGAGAATATTGCTTCAGAATAGATTATATTTACAAAAAAAATCCGGACAAGCAAATGTTTTACTCGGACAAGTGAATGACAGATTTACTTGTCCGAAGGACAAGCGTGTGAACCGGCCTAATGTCGAGCCCTGTAGTAGCAGGTTCAGCCAGTTTATTCAACCTGAAGAAATGTTGGTTGCACTTTATTTTTGATATTAATATTGTATTTGTATTATTTTAATGTTGAAAAACAACAGCAAAAGTAGCAGGTAAACCTACTTTTAATTAAACCTGAAGAGAAGTTAGTTGCACTTTATTTTTTTATATTAATATTTTAATATTTGTATGTTGGAAAACAAAAGCAGAAGTAGCAGGTTAACCTACTGTTGAAATGTTGGTTGTTGCACTTACTGTGCTTTTATTGAAAATGTATTGAATATTGAAAATGAGAGCAGAAAAGGTTAACTTCCTGTTAATTCAACCTAAACTGTTGGTTGCATTTTATTCAAATAAAATTTGAATGCATTTGCCATAAATTTTTGTTTACTTGTTTGTTTATATCCATAATTAATTGATACCTGATTCCCTTACAAGAAACAACAGGAGTCTAGGAAACTTCACCTGCAATGACCAGTATCCAGATATTTATTTCAGTCACACAATTTTTGGCTAAAAAGTTACTGAATCGATTTCAAGTCACTGAATCGTTTCGGATCGTATCGTTCTAAATGAACCAATATCGTCCTTGAATCGTATCGACAACCTCAAATCGTGATACGAATCGAATCGTTGTTAAAACGAATCGTTACACCCCTATACTGTAGTAATTAGACAGGGCTGCAAAATTAATCAAATTTGTAATCATGAGATGCCACAATTATGTAATTATTAAATCAAATGTAATCGCAATTACACAAAAACAGTCCACTTATATTATTCGGTGTATTTAATGTTTTTTCTTTCTTTCTACAGGTTCTTAAGTTTTCCCCATTGTTTTAATTTTTTGAACAACACTATCATGCATATTTTTACTTTTTTTTATTTAAAGGTGCACAATGTAAGTTTTCCGTCCGCTAGAGGTCGCCTATTCAAAACAAAGGCGTAGTCTGATGATTCTAAGTTTGAGTGCAGAATGAAGCTGAGGAACCGCTGGAGTGATTGTTAATGAGATGAACGCAACACACGCCTCGCGAGCAGCAGGACTTTTATTATGAAGCCACAGTCGCAGCGCCACTTCCTCCGCTCATGAGTGTGAGGTAACGCATCTCTGCTAATCATATTAGACACATCTGAGTGTGTCGATGATGGGATGACGTTACTCTGCTATGACACTTGTTCACACTGCAGTGAGAGTAAAGCGTTTCTGCAGAATAAAACCACAAACTAACGCAGATATGTCATCGACAGGCCACGCCCTCACACGTCCCAGTTCCTCGGGTAAAATAGCAATTCTCTCACGATTTAGGATATTGCAAGTACTCAACTGTACAAAATATATAACACTGGCCTAGTGGTTTTTGGATACTTTAATGAAAAAAATTTACATAGTGCACCTTTAATGAAACCAAACCAATGTATATTTGACTTTTGAGGCTTAATGCTATAGAATAATCGTAATTAATAAATCACAATTACAAGGGAATAATCGACAATTATGATTTGTCATAATCTTGCAGCCATAATAACAGTTACATTTATTTTTGCAATTAAATTGCGTACTCCATTAGTTACACCGGAACACTGGTTATGAATGAGAACACGTGGGATGAGAAATGTGTTGAGCACTGCTTATGCATTAGCACATGCAAAGTTAAAATAGGACATAGCGTGATAATAACCTGATAAATCATACAGAAATCAAGAAAAATGCATGCACAAAAGTGCAATTACCCCAACTTCTCCAGATGAAAACTTCTGTGACTTCCTTTTCTTCTCTTTCTTAGCCGAACCCACTGAGGACAAAACAGAGTTACAAATCACTTTATGAACATTCATTTGGGAAAAAGTTGAGCAGAACTACACACCAACACACACAATGTGTGTTAAATCAAGCCTGAGCGCGTGCAGTTGCTGCAACCACGTGGCCTGAGCGACCAGCACGTGGCGTTTGACTTGCCACAAAATTGGCTTTAAGTTACATTTTTAACCTTAAACGTTACAGTAAACCACTGCATGTTACTACATATCACATTGTGCTACGATACATTGTAGTAGAGAAGTGAAAAATAGTAAATTTACCTTATATTTAACTAAGACAACAAGTTATTAGGCTTTTTAACATGTACTACATATTATTAGCTAGCTCGTGACAGGTTATTTGAGTTGGGGAATAAATTAGCTAACATTAATAGCAGGATTAATTACCAAGACGACAACTAAAAGTAGAAGTGTGAAAGTCTAGCATTTCCACACGCGGCCGGGAATCGCGCGCGCTGTCCTGATCAGTTTAAATCTACACTTCTTAATCACATTAATATATATGAATAACAACGCACAATAAAGTACAGCTTCCATTTAAGCACTAATACAGGAATCGTAGCTAAAATGACGCAAAAGTGTAAACCATGAGCTTACTTTCCGTGTCCGCCATCTTCGCTGCTGCGCGCTTCAGAGAACTGCAGCACGTGTGGCAGAGCGCGCATGCGCATTTCACTGCAGAGGCGGAGAGAGCGGGCTCACGTCTCGCGATATGTAGCATCGCGATATTATAGCGTTGAGAACGAGGAACGTGGACGTCCAACGGGATCACAGGGAAATCTGCGGCTTGTTTTTTTTTATTTTATTTTTTATTCAATGCCATAAGAACATGAGGTATTACATACTCATAATATCACATTAACTTTAGCTGTCAGTAAATGAAAAAAAAAAACATACAAACAAAAAATTACATAAAGTCCAGTGCTTTCAAAGCATTACGTTTCATTGCTTTTTTGTTCTTTGCTTGTTCCAAGAGATTTACATAGAATGTAAAGTCATTTACAAAGTGTGAAAAATTTGGTTTACATTGAGCCCACTTTTTTTATGTATATGATATTTTCCTAATAAAATCAATAACTCTATAATATATTGTTCTTTGCATTCTAAGTTATCATTCTGAGTATAAAAAAGGACATCAAATACACATATTTCTATCATACAATTCATTTTTCTATTAATAAAGTTTTCTAAATCTTTCCAAAATAATCTTGAGTAAATGCAGTGAAAAAACAGGTGCAAAATAGTTTCTTTTTCCAGTGCACAAAATTCACAGGTATATGAAATTTTTAACTTAAATCTTTCCAAAACGTGCTTAGCGGGATAAATTCTGTGAAGTATTTTGTAAGACACTTCCTTAATTTTATTGTTAACACAAAACTTATTTGGCAATTTCCATGCTTTGCCCCATGAGATATCACCAAATAAAGATGACCAAAAGAATCTTGCTGCAGGAAAAGACACAGAACAAAGAGCATTTCTTATATCCTTATTGCAACATTTTTGTTTTAAAACATTAATATTACCAATGAAAATGTTACTACAAAGATTGTCTTTACTGATTTCTTCTGAATTAGAGTTCTTTATGTCACACTCTTTGGAATCGCGTCAAGAACAACAGCAAATTCTCTCGGTTTAACTGGTAATTGAAACTTTTGTAGAAATTCAGTGTATGATAACAAATATCCATTGGCATTAAGCAATTGTCTTACTAATATAATCCCTTCATTATACCAAGTATGATAGAATAAAGATTTGTTTTTAAATAGTATGTCTTTGTTATTCCAAATGAAATAATTGTGTGGTGAAAAATTGTGCTTATATACCAATCTCCATGCTAGCAGGGCTTGTCCATGAAAATTGGCCAATTTAACAGGAATTTTGTCAACAGAAAAAATACATTTCAACAAAAAGTCTATGCCACCAAGAGTATTAAAAATATATTTAGGAAATACATTCCAAAGACTATTTCTATTCTTCAAAAAATCTATTAACCATTTAATTTTGAAAGTGTCATTAAGTATAATCTAAGACCTCAAGTCCCCCTTGCTCTTTGATGTTACATATGACCTCTTTTTTTAAATAATGTGGCTTTTTTCTCCATATAAAATCATAAAGTAAATTATCTAACTCCTTAATCACTTTAGGAGGCACATCTAATGATAAGGAAGTATATACGGATCTAGATATGCCTTCTGCCTTTGACAATAATACCCTCCCAATTATTGATATATCCCTCATTAACCACAAATTAAATTTCTTTTTTGTTTTCTCAATAATTGGTTCAAAGTTCAACTGTCTCCTCTGTTTTTCATTGTTACAAATTATTACACCTAGATATGTTAATTCGTGTTTAACAGGGATGTTTTCTATTTCTTTAGAGGAGCAGTCTTTAAGGGGAAACAATAAAGATTTATCACAATTCATTCTAAGGCCTGATACAGCAGTGAATGCCTCAATATAACTAATAATTTTTCGTACCTCAAATTTTTTTTTCAAAAAAATCACAGTGTCATCCGCAAACTGGCTAAGTTTAAATTCTACACCTAAAGCTGTGATACCATTATATTGATTTCTCTTTACATGCATTGCCAAAACCTGGGTAACTAATAAAAATAAAAAAGGAGAGAGAGGGCATCCTTGCCTAATGCCACGATGAATATCAAACCTTTGTGATGTACCATAAGCAAGTTTGACAGAACTATTACATCCATTGTACAATGTTTTAACTGCATTTAAAAACACATCTCCAAAACCAAACAATTTAATAACTTTGAAAATTAAAGCATGACTCACTGTGTCAAATGCTTTATAAAAGTCAATAAATAAAATTAAACTATCATCATCTATAAAGTGATTATAATCTATCATATCTAATACTAATCTAATATTATTTCAAATATGACGGCCTTGCATAAAACCAGACTGTTCTAAATCAATAATTTTATCTAAACCATGTTTTATTCTTCTAGCAAAAATCATAGCAAACAACTTGCTATCATTATTGAGCAAACTAATAGGCCTCCAATTTTCAATAAAAACTTGTCCTTGTTAGGTTTAGGAATCAGTGTTATAACTCCTTGTTTTAATGTGGCAGGCAATTCACCTTTTTCTATAGCCTCTACAAATACTAATAATAGAAAAGGAGAAAGTTCTTTAGAAAATGTCTTATAAAATTCTCCTGTTAGCCCGTCATTGCCTGGAGATTTATTATTTTTTAGCAAGTTAATGCACTCTCTCAACTCATCAATGTCTATTTCTTTATCGCATACATTCTTAAAGGTCTCATCAATTTTGTTGGTATCACTAAAGCTATTTAAAAATGCATCAACATTGGAAGTAGCCAAAGTGGAAGAATACAAATTACTGAAAAAATTGAGCAACAAATTTCGAAATCTCTAAAGAATTATCTACTATTTTGTTGTTAATCATTAGTTTTGACACTGAGTCCACACTGACTTCAATCTGCGGCTTGTTTTCCAGGAATGACTAGGAGGAAATTGCTTAATTTTTGTTACAGTCAGGTGACTTATATAATTATAATGATTTAGTTAATTATCTTGGGACAAATATATATTTTAAAGAATATTTAAAACTCATTCATTGTATCTCACCAAAATTACTCTATCTAATAAAAAACGAAAAGATGTATAATCCTGTAATTGGTTCTCTTCCTGCTCTGACTGTTGAGGGCCTTTCCATTAGGGATAAAACAATTAAAGGTCCCATGGCATGAAATTTTCATTTTATGAGGTATTTCAACATTAATATGAGTTCCCCTAGCCTGAATATTGTCCCCAAGTGGATAGAAATGTTGATCGGTGTAAAACCGAGTTCTGGCTGTCTTTCTCTGCCTTTGAGAAAATGACAGGCCAGACGAGCCAATCCTGAAGTCTCCTGTTATGACGTCCAAGCAGGAACGGTTTCCTCCCTTTCCTCCGCCCAGAGAATCTGTCACGCCCATGCAAACGCTCGAGAGATCATGGCTTGTGAACGAGTGAATGCTGGCAGTTTCTCAGTGTTTGGATGTACAAATGAAAACAGAAGTCTTTTTTCAGTTCCTTCTGATCTGTGATCAGTGATTTCTTATGTGTAGCTTATTATTTATTATTCGTGCACACGCTGTGGCTTCTCTCTCTCCCGACAGAATGGTGTTTTCGTGTTTTCTATCTTGTGAGTCAGTGTTTTTGTACGTCCTCGTCGCGTCTATCTGTTCTACAATGTGCATACAGTCGTGAGTTTCTGCTCAACATCTTTAGAGATAAACCTCACACACGCCGAAACTCGGCCTTCAACATCCCCGACCCCCAGTACTGCATCTGGCCCACAGCGGAGGCACCAAACGCGGCGTGAGATTAAGCAGAAGGGGGGTAAGCGTGAGGGTATCCGGCTAGGCTAGCCAGCTTTCCCCACAATAAACTGGATTACATTCGATTACTGCTGTTGTGTCTTTGTTTGCGCTGTGTAACGTTACTCAATGCGCATCACTGACGCTTTTCATATGATTGGAACATATCTAGAAATAATGCTTTAATCAAACTTACTAACTCGTTCATCTCGCTGTAATGGTACATAACATGTGTTACAAAGTTGGTAGAATAATGATGAAGAGGACTCGGTGTGACTGGGACTCGTGTTTATTCAGAACTCTCAGATACAAACACAATAAACTCGCGCTGACAGACAGTGCTCTCACAACTCAGTAGTTACTATAAATAACTTTGTTAGCAATCGCTCCGTCTCCGTGATGTCCGGTTCGCGAACGAATCATTCTTTTGAATCGGTTCTTTTTAGTGAACCGAACCAGTTCACCAAATCGGACTGAATCGTTCTAAACGGTTCGCGTCTCGAGTCAGCGCTGATCCATCATTTACTAAAGTTACTAACTTTCTGACATGAGTGACAGCCCCTCCGACTAGAAATAAATGAATAACCTGAAGTATATTCTAGTAACTACAACAGTTCACCCTGAACTGAGACATGCTAAGAGAACTGATGAGAAGTGAACGCAGGTCCATCCGTCTCTCTGGCAGCAGCTCCTGCCTCGTAGACCTCGTTAAACCACGCCCCCTCCGCTCATTTAAAATGCAAAGATGTCAGCCAATCACAACAGTGGGCGTTTTTACTGAAGTCTCACAGCAGACACGCCTCTTGAAACAGGGCATTCAGCCAGAGGGCAAACATCAGTATAGACAAAATACCTTTTATTTCTAAATTATGACATTTTATGATGTAAAAATCATACTAACAATATAAGTACACCCCAGGAAACACTATAAAATAATAGAAAAATGCCATGCCATGGGACCTTTAATAATATGTATATCAGAAAAATATTAATCAAAGAAAAAAGTGTTTCCCCTAAGGCAATTTTATTAGTAAATTTAAAGAAGGGTTTTCGCCTTTATGTAGTTTTTGTAAACAAGAAACAGAAACAGTTGTACACTTATTTTTCAATTGTAAATTAAATTGAAATAAATAGAAACGTTTGCTAATCATAACACAAAATGTGAAATAATTCCACAATTGGGAAAAGATGCCCGTATACATGGCTAAACATTTACAGCATGTATAAATAATGGCTTTTGATATTACTCTCATTAATATTTAGATGTATTTTTAAAGTGTCATGTAGTAAACTAATCTGGATTATTAGATTATATTGCATTTTAAAATACACATGATTGGATTTGTAATGATGACATGATTACTTAATATTCACAAAATGGAAGTAAATTATTTGTTTACTTCTGCAAAACAATGACTTGGTCCAACTCTGCAGTTTCTGAACATCTTAAAACACTTTATTTGTGCGATTGCTAATATGTTTTATTTGTCTTTAATGATGCTGGAAATGTATAGTAAGGCAGTTGTTTTTGCTGAGGTATTTTTAAACCATATTTTGAATTGAAGATGTGTCGTTATAACACAGGGAACTCAAATAGAATGATAATTTAGCCTATATGGTTTAATGAATAGCAAAAAATGTTTGAAATGTACGTCATCTAAACTGAGGTCAAAAACATTTACAAAGCTTTAAAATTCAAAAATGCTTGTTCAATTAACAATTTTTCCTGTAGACATAAACAGTCCATATTTAATGAAAATGTGCCATATTAAAATTTAAACTCTTTTAATATTCATTGTGTGCATTTTGTTTTTATGATGTACGTTGTGTAGTGTTTCCAGCCTTGTCTAAACTAAACTAAAATGACTATAATCAAAAACCAGTCAACGAGACAAACATGCAAGGAGTTCAATTTATTTTCCAGAGGTAACATTGGTATTTTGTGCGTACATTAATTTGAGATCTTTTCAGGATGCTATACAGATTACATATATCATGTTTAATGAGATTATTACAGGATATATATTTTAACTTTGCCATTAATCTCAACCATGCATACAGACTCATACCCTGTGTTTACATCCATTTAGACATTTCCATCGTTCTGTGAAACACTTGGGGTTACTTGACTGTAACCCTGTTCCCTGATAAAGCTACACTCAATGCTGCATAAGCTTATGCAAATGGGAAATGTCTTTGACATAACCAGCTGTGAAAATAGTGTGAAAACACGTCAATGAAATTGACCCGGAGGTATTTATAGCCTCGGCCGGTGACGTCATAGGCGCACCTGCTGCACGAGGCTATAAATAGATGAGCTTCAGCTGGAGCAAACCAGATCTTCTTTGTTTGAAGACCAGTCCTGAAGCATCATCAGTACGGCCTAGCAATGCAGCATCTCGTTCCGCTTTATCAGGGAACAGGGTTACAGTCAAGTAACCCCAAGTGTTCCCTTTCAAAAGCTACACTCAATGCTGCATAAGCTTATGCAAATGGCAACGAGAATACCCACGCCGCCGTGCTTGATGGTGCCTGGATAGTCAAGATGGCGCCGAGGACGGCCGCAACGTCGCAAGCTCTGCTGAAGCATTGTAGTTTTTTGTTTGTTCTGTTTATAGTTTTTGTGTTTTTTGTCTTGGATGTTGTCTGCCTTACTACGTACGACAGACAGACACTTTTGGACATTGGTTCGGCAATCGCACACCGAAAACCGGACTTTAAATTCATCAACGACGACAAAAATAAATTTAAAAAAACCAGGCGGTGTGTGAAGAGAGCTCAGAGGATCATCAGAGACTCTAGCCACCCGAACCATGGGCTGCTCTCACTGATGCCATCAGGCAGACGGTACCGCAGCATCAGATCACGCACCAGCCGACTCCAGAACAGCTTCTTCCCACAAACAATCAGACTCCTTAACTCTTGACCCATCAGGATCATAACACACACTGGACAGAATATCACTCAGCACAACCCACTGTAGATAAACACACATTATATACACATTTATTTATCATACAGCATCTATTGCACTTTGGATTTCAATTTTTCAATCTGTGAATAATATTTTATACTGTACATTGTATATTATTATTACTATTATAGCGTAATGTATATTGTTTAGTGTATGTTTAGTGTATATTGTTTAAAGTATATGTATATTGTAAGTATGTGTATATTGTTTAAAGCTGTGAGAACTACACTCACATTGTGTAAATTATTTATTGTTTATTGTAGAGTTTACTGTGCTGTGAGCAGGGCCGTGCAGAGAGTTCTGCAGGGGCAGGGGCTCAAATGTAAAAAAGGGGCAATATATATATATATCCTTATGCTCATCAAGCCTGCATTTATTTAATAAAAAATACAGAAAATAAATATTCTGAAATATTATTACATTATGTTCTTTTTTACTTTTTATTATCAAAGAATCTTGCAAAGAGTATCACAGTTTCAATCATTGACATTAAATCCTCATATTAGAATGATTTCTGAATGATCATGTGACACTGAAGAGTGGAGTAATGATGCTGAAAATCCAGCTGTGATCACAGGAACAAAATATATTTAAAATTATTTTAAAATAGAAAACCATTATTTTAATAATATTTCACAATATTGCTGTTTTTTATCAAAAAAATGCAGGCTTGATGAACATAAGAGACTTCTTTCATAATGCTGCATAATATTAAAAAATGGTAATATAATTAAGTCCTTTCACGTCACCATTTCGCCAGCACTTCACATAATAGTCCTGTAGGTGCCGGTGGCACTTGGGTTTTGTTAACTTTGATAGTTTCATGAAGTAGTAAACGGTGTATCAATATACATAAATACAAGTGAATTTAACACTACTTACCATTAATGCGACTTTTGCTGCTTAATGGTTTTGTGCAGATTTGTTTGTTGTCAGTTAAAATCCATTTTGTCAGTGATGCAATTTATAAAATGAGACAAACCGCAGGAAATCGTTCCACAAACGTTAGTTCGTCTGTCCATGTAATTTTCAACCGATTTATGAATAATGCTGCCTTCACGTGCTATCGGAAATTTGATTATTCCGACTTCTGAAGTCGTGATTACGAGCGCATTGCATTCAAGATGCAAAATGTGAGGGCGTTCATGTGCAATGTTTACCTAGGAAACTCGTATTTACGATAATTCCGAGAGCACGTGAAGGCAGCATAAGAACAGCTTTGCCAGATCACGATTGGTTGGTGTATAGTATACATGACGGGCATTGGTGAATTGTGTAATACCTTAAAATATATAATATACATATTTGTAATTAAATCAACACATTAGCTCTGATTATGGATGGGAAAAAAAATATTGGTTTACTTTTTTCCCGTGAGGCCACACGCTCTCTGAAAGGACCATATTTGGCTCGAGAGCCGTTTCCGAACAGTGGAAAATCAGCTGTCAATCAAAACGCACGCAACCCATAGCAACGCGTTATGGCAACGCCTCAACAGAAATTGTCCGACTTTTGAGCCGTTCGTTACTATTGTATACATTGTCATGTTATAATAATCACATTTATTTAGTTTTATTGACCACGATATTATCATTGATTTTGTCTGAGAGGGGCACTTTTGATTCATTTTGAAAAAGGGCAGGGGCTCGAGCACCCAAAGCCCCCCCCTCTGCACGTGCCTGGCTGTGAGTAATTGTGGGCGCATCAGTGTAATCTGATGCTGCTTTAAATGTTGTACATGTCATGTCATGACTACTATGTTGCTCGGAACTGCACCTAAGAATTTCACCTACTGTTGCACTTGTGCATATGTAGAGTGACAAATAAAGTGATTTGATTTGATTTGATTTTGACCCCTTACGGTTGTGTATGTGTGCACAAGAACGCAAGAAGCCTCAGGCATTAGCCTGTGATGTCGACTCAAGGACATGAGAGCCCAGAGTGGCATGAGCATCCAAAGCCGCGTTTCCACCGAAATTACCCGGAACTATTTGTACCAGGAACTTTTTTCCCAGGAACTTTTTCTCCCCCAGACCTGCTACAATCTGCGTTTCCACCGCGGTCTAAAGTACCGGGGAGATTAGGTAAATTAGTCCGGTGACGTGGGAATGCGCGCGACTGCTTCTCCCAGTCACCGACGGACAGTAATCACTTTTGCGCGATACTGTCTGCAACAATAACAAGTGTAGGTGATGCAAGCAGCGCTGCTTTTGCTGATTATATGTACACACATTACCAACACTGCTTATTTAAACGTGCACTTTCACCTGGTTTGACCATTTTAATGCAAAATGGGATGATGGGCAATCCAAAATCTGAATGTGTTGTAATAGCTCAATTCCAAAACAAAACATTTTCTATAAAAGTATAATGAGGTTTCAGTCATGACAGATGTGTGAAAAGTTAATTGAATGAAAACAATAGACTGAATTAAGCAGTTGAAAGATTAGGTACTAGACTGCAAGTATTTTATTTTTTATCACAATAACATCTCTTAACATTCACAAAAAAAAAATTCACATGACTAGTATTACAATATGCTTCATTAAATGCATAATTTTAGAGACTTCTTCCTCAAATTTGAAATGAAGCAGGACCACACTTATGGCTTCACTTAAGTTGTGGTTATAAGTTATTATACTACATTAACATAGTTATACATTTAAAAATATAATATTTGGGTTTTCTAGATATGTTTATGTGCATATTCAGAAAGACTTGCGAGCAGCAGCCCTTTTATTTGCTTCCTACACTATATGAATACAATTAGAATGTGGTTATATAGTTAGAATGTGGAAATTAAAGACACAGTGACATTTTACACATTTGACTTTATTTTAGACAGATTAGTTCTTACAAAATTAAAATAAAAGTGTGCAAAGACAAATAAATTACTAGAACAATAAAATGAAAATATAAAATGTGAAAACAACAATATAAAAAAAAAAGTGTATTTTTCAGTAACCTGTCCAAGAGCTGTGCCAACATGTACAATATATAAAGTACAAATGTGGTAGTGCAAATGCTTCATTCAAGCGGCTGGTCATTGTGGCTACTTCTTGAACGACTGGACAAACTGTCCAAGAACAGACAGAAACCCGGTCTGAAAGTCCCTCTGCTTTCTTCCGCTTCTGACTGGTGGAATGCCAGCTCTTGCCTCCTCATCTCTCCTCGGCCTGGCTATCCAGTAACAGCTGCATATATTGGTCTTGCTGTTCTTGTCCATGCTGCAGGACGGCCCGGCCCATGTCCCTCAGTGCATCAAAAAAGTCACAGTCCTTTTTCCTTTTCCCTAAGTAGAAAACTTGCACAGAAACACATGGAAATTAATACACAAGGCAACCATGAAACAATAGAAACCATCAATTAATTATTTAAAGTGTTTTCACTACAAATAATGAACAATTGTTTGGCCAGCTTGAACAATGCCCAGTGTGCAAATTTTATCATGGGCAATTTAAGTTTACAATTAAAAACAACAAAACTACTCAAAACCATTAAGGATTACACATCAGTTTTTAAATATATACACATTTTTGTCAGCTTTATAACGTACTAGTGACCGCGGGGGGAAACACGCTGGTCTCCGTTGCCTGCGATTCATCAGGGCCACCCGTTATGTCTGGAAAAGCACGTTGAAAAAAGTTACTGCAACGTGTTTAAACACTGCAACGAGTTTAATAGATGATACCAAGATGATATATTTACCTTCAACCCACTCGGATTCCTGGATGGTTTCCAACAACGCACTAGCCGAGTCTTTCGTTACCGCTGCCCTAGAAAAGGACGGTCTGTGTCCCAGCAACGCGTACAGGCGGTCATACCACTTGTTGATACGCCGGTCGGAACCGCTCCGGTTGTTATGATCCTTTAATTTCTTGTAATCTTGTCTTAATTTCTTCAACTTCTCTCTGCACTGTTTTCCAGTGTGACTGGAACCGAGTCGATATCTTCAGGTATACCTTTTCATTACGGGTCGCCGTTTCCAGTTCCCGCTGGATGTCCTCCTCCGCATATATGCTCAATAAAGCCTGAACCTCGTCGTCGGTCCATCGGTCGAATTTATTGTTGAACTCCATTGTTGCAAAAAAAAATATTTACTGAACGCAAAACCCACAGAACTCACCTCGCAAAAGACTCGTAAATATGGCGGTGGAAAAAAAAAATAGCTGCGAGAGCTCAACCAATCAGCATGTTCAGCGCCCAAGTCCCACCCCCGAAAGTTCGGGAACTTTTCAAAAGTCCCACCTCGCAAGCAGGGCCGTTTGGAGGGGGAAATATTTACCCGGAACTTCATTTAGACCCTGGTTCCTGCGGTCGAAACACACCGAGTTCCCCCCCAAAGTTCCTGGTTCCGGGGTAAAGTTCCTGCGGTGGAAACGCGGCACAAGCTATAAAGTCTTAAAGGGGTGGTAAACCACGATTTCACTATTCTAACTTAAGCTAGCGTGTAATGTTGCTGCTTTAGCATAAACAACATCTGCAAAGTTACAACGTTCAAAGTTTAAAGCAAAGGGAGATATTTGCTTTTAAAGAAATCCATTTCTAAGAACTACAGCAAACGGCCAGTAGGCGACTACACACATTCCTCCAGGGTTGGTGACATCACCAGGCTCAATATTTACATAAACCCCTCCTCCGAGAATATTAAATAAGGGGGGTGAGGCCATTTTGTATCGCGGCGCTGTTGTGGTATAAGTTAGTTAGGCTGGAGTGGTGTTGCCGCGATGCCAAGGAAACGCTGTTATTTTCATCCGGATTGCAGGTCTGGGGTACTTGCTCTGTTCAGCCTTCATAGGGACGGGGGTGCATTGCAGAGCGTTTAACACACAGCATGTTATATGCACGTGTGTATGAGACAGAAGGGAACAGGCACGTGCGGGGCTCCCGCAGCACATCTCACGGAGGAAAACTTTCACAATGTTCGCGAGTTCAATGCAGGATATGCACAACGGCTTGACCTGAAAGCTGGATTTACAAACAGAAGCTGTTCACGGGCCACAACCTGTAAGTCTGATTTATTTTTCATCGATGTGTTTTCCTGTAATAGGTTGTGGCAAGGAAGTAAACAGATGACAACGCTGTTCTGCAAACCAGTCTGTTAAATGCTCATTCATACTTAACGTTATCCGACGAACACCTAACGTTACAAACACTAACGTTAAAATCTCAACAGCGAACTTGGCATTAGTGTAAATGATTCTTTGATTAGAGCTTTTATGTATTATTTATCTACAGGCATGCTAAACATGGTTCTGTGTGTGATTTGGCTACTATAGTAAAGCCAGTGTTTAGTGTTTTGGGTTAATAGTTCTTGCGACAGATATTTGGCTATAATCGTTCTAAAAATACAAAAGTAAAAGTGCCATTCAGTAGCGATCACTATAGATCCGCAGTCTTTACTCATTAGGACTGAACAGGTTCTGCTCGATCATCTTCACTAAAATGTTCTGGGTCTGATTCGGGCTCAGATTGGTGTGGTTTTATTGACGCCATCGTTTCTAATACTAACCACAGTCTACCGGTAAGGGGCGTGACGTTTCCGACAAACGTACACTGCGGTTAGCGAATCACAACACACTGGGCCAGCTAACCAATCAGAGCCCACTGCGTATTTTTGAGGGACTGGCTTCATACAACCCGGAAAGCATCAGACCGTTTTACAAGGAGGGACAGAGCAGTGTAGAATAAAGGTCAAATATATGAAAAATAATGATTTTTTAAAAAAAACGAAACATTAACACATGTTACAGTGCACTCCACAAACACAATCAAGCCTTCAAAACAATGTGTTTTACCACCCCTTTAAGAATGTGTGCGGAGAGGACCAACCTGCCGCATCACAAACACTTTGTAAGGGAGCACCCCTTGCTAACGCAGTAGAAGAGGCGACTCCCCTGGTGGAGTGAGCCCTTAATCCTATAGGTGAAGCTTGACAGCGCACCTCATAGGCAAGAGCAGTAGCATCCCTGACCCAATGTGACATTGTTTGATGGTGGCAGAACCTGTTACGGCCCCCATGGCAAACAAACAGTTGCTCTGACTTACGCCACTGGCTAGTGCGGTGGACGTAGGCCTGAAGAGCATGGACTGGACACAGTCTATGAAGTTTCTCCTGATCCGGCGTTGTGAACGGCAGAGGGCAGAAGGTTTCAAGAGTGACAGGATGTACAGTCGACAAAGGAACCTTAGGCAGGTAGTCAGGGTGGGGATGCAAAATCAGAAAATCCAGAACTGAAGTTACCTGGCAGTTGACTGAATCTACATTGTGTCGTACACCACCTTTCAAAGACACCCCATTTATTAGCATAAACTTTCCGAGTGGAGGAAGCCCTAGCACTTAGGATGGTCTCAATAACTGCAGGCGAAAGCCCCGTGTCCCTCAGTTGGTGCCCTTCAGGGGCCAACATGAAGGTTCCACAGGTCGGGCCTGGAATGGAATATCGTGCTCTCTGCCTGAGACAGAAGGTCCCTCTCTTCGCCGGAATCGCCCAAGGCGAGCCATTGAGGAGAGACACTATCTCCGAGAACCAAACCCTGTTCGACCAACGCAGCGCTATCGATAAGAAGCAAGACCCTTGTTGGCGAACCCTGGCTAGAACTCCCAGGAGCAGAGCGACTGGAAGGAGGGCATACAGACGCATTTTGGGCCATGTATGAACCATCACATCCAGACCCAGCGGGGCTGGGTGACAGAGAGAAGCAGGGACATTGCGCTGTCTGAGAAGAGGCGAAGAGGTCCACTCCCTGTGGTCAGCTCTGTAAAATCTGATCCAGATCTGCTTGACTACTTCTGGGTGGAGTTTCCACCCCCCCATCTGTAACTCTGTCTGGACAGTATATCTGTTCCCACATTCAACCGCCCTTGAATGTACACTGCTCGAGTGACAGGAACTTGTTCTGAGCCCAGAGAAAAATCTGTCTCGCTATTCTGATAGCGTGAGCACAGACCCCCCTGGTGATTATATATGAGATATTTAGCTGTACTGTCCACCCGCACTAGGACATGACAGCCCCTCAATTGGGGGAGAAAGTATTTCAGGGCCAGAAATACAGCCGTCAACTCGAGGCAGTTGATGTGCCAACTGAGTTGATGACCCTCCCATTCCCGTTGGGCTGGACGACCCCTTAAGGCCGCACCCCAGCCCGTCAGGGAAGCGTCCGCCGTTAGCAACTTGCGACGACAAGGTACGCCTAGAGTGGGACCCAAGGCAAAAACCGGGGTCTGAACCACATAGTTGGTGTACAAAGCCACATGGCGCGCCACTTTATTTGCCTGAGGATTGGCCCTAAGTCCTCTGGCTTTGAGCCACAACTGAAACGGTCTTATGTGCAACAACCCCAAAGGGAAACCCGTGGATGCTGATGCCATTAGACCTAACACTCTGGTGCTGATGATCAGTAAGATCTTGGTCTAGCCTGACTTTGCTCAGGGAATACTGTATGGTCTTGATTCAAGCGGGAAACCATTGTGCCCACCTTGTGACCAAAAACCGAACAAACCCTAGATAAGTCGTTCTCTGGGCAGGAGAAAGAACACTTTTCTTGGTGTTGAGTCTGAACCCTAGAGAAACTAGATGAGCCAACACACTGTGTTGAAGCACCATCTCATGTGATTGTGCTAATTTTAGCAATCGCCTCTGTAATTCAAAATTTGAATGCCCCGGAATCCCAATGGAGCCGGTAATACATCCATACATTTTGTATACATGCGGTTACAAGGCTAGCCAAATGGAAGACCCGAAATTGGTAAGCTTTTGCCCCCAAGAGGGAACCTCAGGAACTTCCTGTGTTGTGGCAGACTTTATATGCGAATACATGCGTCCTTCGGATCAATCGTGCCGAATCCAATCACAATGTTGAATATGCAGGGCCGGCTCTAGCTCTTTGGTTGCCCTAGGCGAGATTGAGTTTTGCGCCCCCCCCCCCCCCCCTTAATTGTTAAGCCCACCGGCAACTATAGTTGCCAGTGTATAGTTGTCATTTTCCTTCTGTAAGTATTTTTCTAGATATTATCCATGTTTTATATCTTAATGACACACAAGCAGACAACCAAATAAAGGATTTGAAGAAAAAAAAAAAGTATTAATTTCCTTCCTGTCACATGAGACTGCCCACTTCCTACCCCTACTTCCAGGGAGCACAACGAAGGCAAACCCTCCCAAAGAAAGGTCATTTTCATGTTACTAATAAGTATTTTTTGTTGACATATATCAACATAATCATGAAGGTCTCTAGAATCATCCAAACATAACAAATCTTACAACAGATCTATAGTTTTTTTGTATACTTAGTCAAACATAATAAATTTGATTATGAATACAGATTGATCTGTTGAAAGCAGTTATTTTGATTTAGATGCTAAATGTTCTCCTCTTATACATATTTGACATTGAAGGGGTGCATAGGCTACAACATATTTGCCCACCGGCAACTATAGTTGCCACAGATTCAAATACGATTTTCAAGAAAAAATACAAAAACCTGGGGAAAATAAATGCAGGACATGCCATTCAGAAAAAAATTGGGCACAAATGGGTTAAGTATTTATAAAAACTATACAAACAAAAATGCTCCTATACTAGTTACTCCAAGACTTAAAAAGCTAATTATGACTTAAATGATACACTCTAATAAATTGCACATACAAAAATGTTACAAAGAACGTTGGAGGATATTTAACAAATTATGACTCAAACTATGGATGAACAAACAAAAAGGCTTTTATAGTCACTCCAACACTTAATCAAGAAAATTAAGACTTGAAGGATCAACTGCAATAAATTGGTCATACACAAATGCTAGAAAGAATGTTCAAGGATATTTACCAAATATTAACTCCATAAACTGTGCAAAAACTCTCTTAAGCACCTGTAAAGACACTTAAGCAAATTATGACCCATAAACTGGATTAACTATGCCCTCTACAAACAAAAGTGCTATTATGGATACACTGTACTTACCACTACAAAATTAAAATATATAAGTTCTTGTAGCTCTATCCCTATCTTAAATAATAAAAGATGAACAGTTGTTTCTGGCATTTCTATTCACCTTCAAAATTGACGCAGCATTAAAATTTGGCTCGTCTGGATTTCCTTATTGTCAGTGAAATGCGTAGAAATATGTAGATAACTAGCTAGCTAGTGATAGCTTAGTGACAGCAATAAAACGTCCAATGCCGTCCAATATTAGTTGATAATATCGATAATACGAAGTAAATTTATTTCGTTTGACACCTTTATGGCTGAGATGAGAAGACTTACCTCTATACTGGGCTTTCTTTTGATCATCTGCCTTTCTCTTTTTCCGTCCCTGTGCACTCGAGGGTTTAGACCGCTTCATTTTTGAAGAACGCGCCAGTGATGAGCACATGCCTGACCAACCGCCTGAACGCCTGTGCTCGACAATACTCACTATCAATTCAATCTAATAATCAGGTTAAGTAATTAAACGTGCGGCTGAGGGGGCGCCCAATGATGATCATGTTTAATAAACAGTATGTTTTATTTCGCTTGTTTTAATTCTATGCTTATTGGGAAGTAAGTTTAAGGGCGCCACAAGAGGGCGCCTGGCTGCGCCCCCAACACATTTGTCGCCCTAGGCAACCGCCTAGCTCGCCTATAGCAAACGCCGGCCCTGTGAATATGCGACACGACCGCCTTCACTGTAACATCTTGACCTTGAGTACTTTAACTGCTTCACGGTTTAAGACTCGAAGATCTGAGATTGGACACCCTACTGGGGACCAGGAAGTAACTGCTGTCACTTGTGACAGTACGAACCCCAACTCCGCCTTCACGGAAGTGGAGACCACGCCGTTCAAACACGGAGGACGACAAATAAATTAGTTTACTAATTTTTACCGTGCTTAACACCCATGCAGAAACGCCTGGCAGAAGTTCACACGCTGCCTGAGACTCTGAGAGTGACAATTTTAACACTTCCTGTTGAGGGGATGTTAGACGTTCTATGTCCTGGATGATAGCAGGATTTAAACACTGAACGTCTAACATTTCACTGGAAACTACTGCCCCCCCGAATCACCAGAGGCGGCGGGGATGGAGTGGTTTTGAGGATAACGGGGTGGGGCGAGCAAATGTTTGACACGCCCTGTCCCGTGGGGGCAGACTGGGCACCAGACCACCGGACTTCCTATATTGATGACAGTCCCGAGGTCTGCCCTGAGAGGTTGTTGAGGATGACGAGCCGGTCCCCAGTCTTTACGAGGGAGAGCGCGACTCGCCACACTCTGCTTATTACCCCCCTAAATCTTGAAGGACCGAAGAGAGGTTATGTGGCTGACAGCCCCTCCCCTTGAGTGCATTGAGGAAGAAACTGAGTGAACACTTCCTGTTTCTTCCACTCCTTTAAATCTGGCCACTACAGAGTTAACTGAGTCACCAAATGAACCACTCAAATCCTTCAGAAGGTCAGCCTGATATGCCTGCAAGACAGCCATGGTGTGCAGCCCAGCACCAGCCTGTCCCTTTATTTATTATTATATAAATCATATACAATATATATTCCATATAAAATAATATATTATATATATATATTCCATTTAAATAATATACAATATATAATTCATATATATAAGCTTTGCCCATGACAGCCGACGTTTATTTTCTACATGGCTTTGTGGGGACGTATGTCTCTTTAATGAAAATGCAGACCCAGGCGAGAGATAGCTCTTGAGCGTCTCCCACCTGGGGTACTATTCTCACATATCCACGCGATTTCGCACCCATGATAGTCGAAAATGTCGAAGTCAAGGGTACAAAAACACGTGAAGTAAATGCTTTCTAGACAGAAACCTCAAGCTCACTGCGTTCGGGGATCCCTCATTCACGGTACCAGACAAACTGCCCTGGCCACCGCGCGAACAACCACCTCGATAAATTCCTCGTATGGATTCACTATCATGTGAGGAACGATCGCAGGCCGGCTGCTCGAGGTCCGCGGACCCAGAGATTCATCATCATTCCCCGCGCGAGCCGAAGAAACGCCGGAGCGCGCTTCGGTATCACGCGGGGAAACATGCATTTGTTGAGCGAGCAAGCGAAAGGGACGGACCCGTCTCTTGCTCGTCAACAAACCCATTCGAGAGCTCCGAACACGGGTGCGGACTGAAAGTAGCCGAGACGAGCATAAAGCATTCTAACTGTAAAGGCTTGCAATGCTCGCACTCGTCTGACTCAATGCAGAGACCGCATGCTCTTCCCCAAACACACACAGCAATAAACGTGCACATCCAGTTCTATTTGAAAGAGAACATACAGCGTTTTACTCTGCTGACTCGTTTCCAACTGATCAGATTTAACTAGAACTCTTTCCACTAATGTTTCTTTGTAACAGAGATGAGAAAGAGAGAGAAAAATCTGCACACTGCCATGTTGAAAACTAACTCCTAACAAAGATCTCAAGTTGAGTCTTGAAAGAGAGAGAGAGATTTTTTTTATTTTTTCAGAGACTTTGTAACACACCATAACACAGAGTTGGTCTGAAAACAAAAAGACCTGGTTTGCTCCAGCTGAAGCTCATCTATTTATAGCCTCGTGCAGCAGGTGCGCCTATGACGTCACCGGCCGAGGGTATAAATACCTCCGGGTCAATTTCATTGACGTGTTTTCACACTATTTTCACAGCTGGTTATGTCAAAGACATTTCCCATTTGCATAAGCTTATGCAGCATTGAGTGTAGCTTTATCAGGGAACAGAGGATCTTGTGTTCTGTGATATTGACAGCTAGCGGTTGAAATGGGCACTACAACTTCACAATATCGGAGAGTTGATTCTCCCGCGCTTTCTCCTCAGACTCGACGCTCGCGCGTGTTGCCAGATTGAGGACACCAGTGGCGTCGCTAGGCCCGTTTTACAATACAATACGATTATATTTATAAAGCACATTTAAAAACAACTGGTGTTGACCAAAGTGCTTAACAAAAGCCAAGGAAACAAACCATAGAATAGAGACACATAAAACATTAAAGCATATAAAAGATGATAAAATGGAAAACTATGAAAATCAGAGAAAAAATTTACGTTTTCAAAGTGAAAATTTACAAAGTTTGGGCGGATCTGATATAAGCCGGTAGTATGGCAAGCCTTTTTGACTTTTATTCATTCACAAAATTTGAATTCTTGATATCAACAATTCAATTGCCACTAAAGTGATGTTAATATCTGATATCATGAATGTGATTATTACTAGTAAGAAAGCCATTTTAGATATCTGGAATTGAATTTGAATGGCAGCCTATGTTGACATTTCACTTGTGAAAATATGATTACAGATATCAAATATAGCTGCAAGCTGCAATTGTCGGCGCCAAGCGAAAAGAAGACAATAAGACATGCCAGCATCGCTGGGAGTGTCAGACCAACTGCAACAATGAGCCATTAAATACCAATTAAGATCATTTTAGGTAAAATAGCTGTAAAATTATAGATACAGTCAATAATAATGATTTAATTGTTTATCACATTTTCGACCAATAGGTAGCACAGTTACGAAATTGATGTGGTGTGGTAAGAAAAAGGGAACAATGACACATAAGTTTTGTAATGATACACCAAATACATTCGTAAAAAGTATAGCATTAGCATTTTATATCCTAATCCTCATTGTAGTCTATGGGAATTTCATGTTTTGTTCTATTATAGCGCCACCAAGTGGCACAATCCTACCATTTTTTGTTCATGTCCTCGGAGTGAGCCCATACATGCGTGTCAATTTTGGTGAAAATATCTCTTTTTCGTTTTGGAGTTATAGACATTTATATGAACAAACACGTAAAAACTGACCCACACCTGACTTTGGTTGGATTTTACTCCCCCTTACTATCAATATTGACGCTGGTTTCGTCTTGATCGGACTAGCGGTTTCGAAGATAGCTAATGTTTTTAAAGCGCTAAAGTAAAACGCTGCACAAACCATACGCCGAAACCTGGCAAGTCTGGTATCGTTGGACTCAGCAACGATTCAGGAGTCTAATGAGATGCTGCTGCTGAATGTTCTGATGACCCAAACCGAGTTTCATAACAATCCGTTCATGTACAGCCTTTTAGCACATAATTCAAAATGTCCGACAGCCAAAATGGCCGATATGGTAAAACTGGATATCAGTCGACTCGGCATGACGTCCCGAATCTAACGAGAATTGAATTGTTGATATCAAGAATTCATATCTCGTGAATTAATAAAAGTTAAAATGACTTGCCATACCGGCTATTCCATAACCGATGACCACAAAAGCAAAAAAGTTTTTAAGCATTTTGAACTAATTGCAAGCGTGAGATACTCTGAGGGGCACCAATATATAAAGAGTTACAGTAAACTAATCAGGATGTTACAAAAACATTCATAACAGTCTCAAAGTTCTTAGCAGACAAAAAGAGCTTAACCTTGGCTAAAAGACGACTAAAACGATTTTAGGAGGATTTTAGACCCCCTTATAAATTTGCGATTAACACTGTAATATGTACAGTAATTCAGGATCGCCTCAGTCCACAGCCCCAGACAAACTGCACATTTATTGATAGATTGTTATGATATCTGCATCTGTGTAGTTCTTCGTCTTAAATGCAGTTTACATAATATGATGCGGGAGCAAGTCAAGACGGTTTCCCATCCGGCTTATTTATTTTTATGAAATTCCTTTCATCTAAATGCCATGAGACTTTTCCTACCTTTGCTAAAATTCATACTTCAGTGCAATAAAAATTGCAAAAAAAAAGTATAATATTAATTTGATAATAAATACAAAAGCAAGACACGTGTAAAGAACTATGAAAGGGAGTGTAAATGGCTAATGAGTACATGAGTGGTCCTCTGCCGCCATCTACTGGTTATGGTGGTCATTTTCATGGTAAAAGTGTGTGTTTTCCACCAGGTGACAGACATCCTCCACTAACCCATGGCACAATTTACATGCAATCCCCATGAAGGAAAATGATCAATGTATTTTACCCACATATTTTGCCAATCTAGATAATTACATATTATTAATATTAATGCATATTAGCTGTTTTATTAAAAGACGGGATTACGTTGATAGGTAGAGTTCATGCCTACCACAGGCTCACTAATCTAATGTTAAAATCCAGCAGGAACGAGCAGGAGGCGACGAGCTTTACACTGTCCGTGTTGTAATATGCCTCCGGTCATTCAGCTTTTAAACAGATGCCGAGGATTTGGGATTTCTGAACCAGTTTGTGGCGTTTCCCGTCAACCTGAGGTGTCGAAATCCTATTGGGTAAGTTGGCAGTGGGCGGAGCACCAAAACAAAAACAGACATCCCGTCACAGAACACACATTTCATAGCGGAATAACTGCAGCAGTGTTTTACAGAGAAACGAGTGTGTGAACTGAGCATGTTTCCTAAATATCATGGTATCTGTATGCTTTAGTACAGTCAACTTACATACAGCACCTTTAATTACTACAGTCTGGTTTTCTGTGGGAAAAGAAAGCATTTTGGACCAAAAAGACATCATCCACTACTAAAATGGATGAAACAACACTGAAACAAAAAGCTGAGTTTATTGTTAAATGTGTATGGATAAACAGACAGATCATTTTTAACTCTTTCTCCACCAGTGTTTTTGAAAAAGTTGCCAGCATCACTTTCACAAAAGTTTCATGGCCCGCAGGATATTTAGCTGTATGAATATCTGATCATTGCACAGTCCTGGGTCGACATTTCATTCAGTAACATTAGGGAGTTTTGATGTTGAGGATCGCATTATTTTACATATGAATATGATTACATATGATGGCTGGATCCCAAATGGCACTGAGTCCGTACTTTCACGACGTTACGCCGCTTTGACTGCTGGGTAAAGTCCTCTGCGTAGTGAAGTGCGCATCGAGGGCGCATAACGGCCGCTAAGGGGCGCTCACGAGCACCTTAAATCTAAAACCTAAAATGACAAATGGGACACCCTACGGTCTCGTGGACTTGTGGGACACGGACACGCAGCGGCCATTGTAAGTCCACAAGACTGAAAGTGCACATGAAGTGTGTCATTTGGGACAGGGCCTGAGTGAGGTGACAATGACAAATGGCAATTATGGTGTGAATTTGCCAAAGAATGGCAGAGATACAGCCTCAAGAGCAGCCATTTTAAGTCCACAAGACCGAATAGAAGTTGAGCCGATATTGCTTGTTTCTGCTTCTTCTTCTCCTGTGTTTTGATCCGGAGATTCTGTACTCTTTCAGAAGATGTGTAATAGCACCTCCTACCCTATAACAGTGAAAACATGGATAGCCAGGGAAAGAGTTGGGGAAAAAACTGGCTTGGCGTGCTCAGTTGGGGACACTACATTTTTTTAAATTTTTCAACTAAATATCCAAATAAATCTAAT
The DNA here is from genome assembly GCF_949357685.1 of Gobio gobio. NCBI lineage: Eukaryota > Metazoa > Chordata > Actinopteri > Cypriniformes > Gobionidae > Gobio > Gobio gobio. The sequence continues at coordinate 4,838,914 of NC_137107.1, forward strand.
TATTAAACTAAATTAACCATTTAAACTAAATTACTGCTCTAATTACTGATCTAAAGCCCACACTGTCACTGTATGATAATTGAAATGAACTGATGACATCAGCGTTTTTTCCAGAATGGCAAGACGGCTGAATAAAATTATGTTGCATTATTTTCCTGTTTAACACTGTAAAGCTGCTTTGAAACAATCGGCATTGTTAAAAGCGCTATATAAATAAAGTTGACTTGACTTGACTAAACGGACACGCAGCGGCCATTGTAAGTCCACAAGACTGAAAGTGCACATGAAGTGTGTCATTTGGGACAGGGCCTGAGTGAGGTGACGATGACAAATGGCAATTTTGGTGTCAATATGCCAAAGAATTGCCGAGATACAGCCTCAAGAGTCACGCGGCAGCCATTTTAAGTCCACAAGACCGAATAGAAGTGTGCTTTTTATTAGGGATTGAGCCGATATCGCTTGTTTCTGCTTCTTCTTCTCCTGTGTTTCGATCAGGAGATTCTGTACTCTTTCAGAAGATGTGGAATAGCGCCCCATACCGTTTAACAGTGAAAACACGGAAAGCCAAGGAAAGAGTTGGGAAAAAACAGAGTTAAAGGGTTAGTTCACCCAAAAATGAAAATTCTGTCATTAATTCCTCACCCTCATGTGGTTGGACACCCGTCAGACCTCCGTTCATCTTCAGACACAAATGAAGATATTTTAGTGTAAATCTGATGCTGAGAAAGGCTTCAGATAGGCCTCCATTGGCATTCAGTACATTTACACTCACAAGACCCTTAAAAGGCACTAAAAACGCCATTACAAAGTCCATCTCACCACAGTGGCTCTACAATAATTTTACGATGCGACGACAATAGTTTTTGTGCGCAAAAAAAAATCAAAATAACGCCTTTATCCAGCTTGTTCTTGTCTTCCGTGTGTCTCCACGACGCATGCGTGAGAATATGACGCAGATCCGGCGTTCGGGAATCCATGAAATGCACACTTTAGCCCCATTTTGAGAACTACACCGAGACCTAAAGCACGATCAGCGTAGAATTCAACAGCTTAGACACGCGCGTCTTCCTCTGCTGGTAAACAAATCTCTTCTGGGTCATGTGTCCGAACGCCGGATCTGCGTCATATTCTCGCGCATGCGTCGTGGAGACACACGGAAGACAAGAACAAGCTGGATAAAGGTGTTATTTTGATTTTTTTTTGCGCACAAAAACTATTGTCGTCGCATCGTAAAATTATTGTAGAGTCACTGTGGTGAGATGGACTTTGTAACGACGTTTTTAGTGCCTTTTATGGGTCTTGTGAGTGTGAATGTACTGAATGCCAATGGAGGCCTATCTGAAGCCTTTCTCAGCATCAGCTTTACACTAAAATATCTTCATTTGTGTCTGAAGATGAACGGAGGTCTGACGGGTGTCCAACCACATGAGGGTGAGAAATTAATGACAGAATTTTCATTTTTGGGTGAACTAACCCTTTAAGTGAATATTAAGAAGTCTTTATATCCTCATAATCATATGTGTCCTCTGCTGGAGTTGGTGTTTGCTGATGATGGCGTGGCTCTGTCTTCGGTGTAGTCGAGTGCTCAGGCGCGGAGCCCCAGAGAGCGAGCCGTGTTCAGCACATCATCGCGGGTCAGATAGCAGCCGCACAGCTGCCTCAGGCCCGTGAACGACTCTCTGCCATGCAGGACGCGCCAGTTATCAATGAACAGGACCTTGGAGAAAACAACAGTCATATATGAATAAATCCGATAGGATTCTGAACGTTGTTTAAGATTATGCATACACAATTACATCTACATTACATTTATTTTGAATAGGGCTGCACAATATATAATTTTAGCATCGATATCATGATGTGCGCATCTGCAATAGTCACATGGCAGGATGTGCGATGTCAAGTATCGGGATCGTAGTTGATCCGTGATCGGTATGGGCAGCTGCTCCCCGGTTCAGAACGCATGTGATTCACGGATTCATTGCAAAATGGAGTCAAAACGCCCATCTCGTCGAGTGTCTTCTTAACACAGTCGGTTATGTGTTGAGAAAGAAAACAGATGTGTGTCATTTATATTAGGTCCGTGCATTCGTCTTAAAGGGACAGCAGCCTAATAAACCCGCAGCTGTTTGTGTCACCAATGGTGATCAAACATCAAAAGAGAAAGATTATATATTAATTATATTTCCTTTATACAGTGAAGTCTGCTATTTTACATTTGATTGTTGAATTTCAGTACCTGGATACTGTTAAATTGACCTGAAAAACATAAAGCACTGTTTATTTCAATTCTATCTTTCTTCTATTGTATTAATCTATGCTTGTAATGTTTTTATTATACATATTTCTTAAGCAGAGATTCACTCCCCTACAAAAAAACCCAATTATTCTAAAATGATTCATTCTTTTCAAATAGAGCTATTCAAATCATCTGGTGAAATTGTTTTCATATTGCAATTTATATAACAGAAAAACAAAATATTTTATATACGCCGCCTTCAGAAATATATGGTGTGTCTCAATCAGCATTCAAAAGTCCCACAATGCACCATGAAAACCAGGGAACATCGATGCATGTTCGCATAACGGAAATTCTGACGCGCTCATACACATCATGACACGATAGATGTTTTAAAACACAAACCGTTATTTCATTATATTTCAGCATAAACATACATCGCTAGACAGGGACTGCACATAATCTCGCTAACATTTATAATTCGTTTACAGATTAAATGTTGCAGATATATGTATAATTGACGACCGGCTGTTGAGTTATTAGAAAATAATGCACACCTGGGTCCTGTGAGGATTTACTAAAGACACGCAGTGATAAATTAGCGCTGAAAAGGCAATTTTTTATCTTATTGCATTTGTATTTGTAGGAGTTTCCCTTTCAGACGCAGTATTTATGGGAGGAGAGTATTTAACTCTTTAACCGTCACTGGCCCACCGGTGGGCCCATTTGCCACTGCATGTTTAAAACTATTATATCCTACATTTATCCTGATTTAATGTTGACAAACTATATATCATTTGAAAGCTTAAGAACTCAAGATTCATCCTGTGAAACCCGTTTTGAAATCGGATTTTGCATTACCATGGAAACGGTACTCTAAATTCTTCTAGCGGCTCCTCCCCTAGTGGGCGTCATCATGTTTCATATTACAACAATTGTTCTAAAAACGTTATAATAAAAACTTTTTCTAATCTTGACAAAACGCATATCGTCGGAAAGGTCTGAGTCTCACGGTTCTAAATCTGCCAACTGTTTTGTGATGTTTGGACAAAAATATATACATTTGTTACAGGAGACTGCATAAAAAAAAATCAATGGATTTTCAAATTTTCAATTTGTTGTGCAGCGCCTAAACAAAATCTCATGGGATCTTCAATTTTTGTGATATCAACTTCAAATTTGGAACACAAATTGGTTAGACATCTGGCTTTGATTTGATAGTAATTTTAGAGTACAAATTATTTTGTAACATATATATTTTATATAAAATGCTTAGTACAGTACATTTGATTTAGAGTAATTTTCATAACCTTTTCATACTTTTATTTTTTGAAGTTATTCCACTTGAGCCATAATCAGCTGACTTCTTTAAAATGAGATCAAACTTATGTCTATAATCCAAAGCATTCTTGAATTGCAACCATTTAAGTTTGGATAGTGCATTTTCATGTATATTTTCAGTTAACAGGTTAAATGAATCATGTAAGGTGATTTACTAAGGTTTGCGCTCGTCAGTTTACTGATGTTTGTGCCGTTATTTACCGCCCAAAAAAGCACGTCTTAAACCAAACGCTAATTGTAGATTGTGTTGGTCATTAAGGAAATGATCCGGCTGTGTCTGTGCTCTTTAATTTGTGTGGGTTAGTCTATTTTGAGGAGCATTTGCCTTTATCTAGTCTTTTGTATTATAAAATATGACCCAGGCATGTTTCGGTGGGTTTCATAAGCATGTGAGATACCTTGCCGGGTTTGAGTTTGACCCACAGCTCGTTCTCTGGTCTCCTCAGTTCTGTGGTCAGCTTCCTGTGAGCCGTGTACCAGCGCCGCACCACATCATGAGGGACGGTGTTGATGACTGAGCGGTCATAGTTATTATACCTGCAAAGCAAGAAAATGTCATTAGGAACCAAATTTCCTTTGATCACTTCAAGTGGACCTATTAGGCAAAAGTCACTTTTATAAGCTGCTTTGAACACAGATGAGCTAATATGGCTAAAGTTAGCATCATCTCTGAATGTATTCACAGAGACTAGAGCTGTGCCGTTAGTTTTATCCTGAAAACGCTCACCGAAATTCATAAACGCACATTTATTAAGCATTATAGTCAGGTGACAGACCATATGAGCACCTATTTACACCTACACCTACACCTATTATACTTTTTATCTTTTGTCAAATCAACTTAGATAATTAATGTGATTCAGATGTGTATAATTAATGTGATTTGCGTTTCTATTTATTAAACCAGTCTCCATTGTATTAACTCTAATTGTTTATGAATTCAATGAACTCAAAATGATAAGGCAGTAACTTGCCTTAATTCAACAATTATTTTTTTACAGTGAAAAGCCCTGACCAAGGCAAACAATGGTGTGTCCGTCTTTAACTCTTTAACAGATTTGACTTTAGCGTTTTCTTCTCACAATTATGACTGCTTTCTCGCAATTGTGAGTTTATATTTCGAAATTATGAGATAAAAAGTTCATTGTTTTTATTTTTTCCGAGGCGGAAACAAGCTTCCATACTTTCCTAAATACAAATGACATGATGAAAATTCTGTTAGCAATCTAATACATTACACATTTAAGTTAATATAATCTGACTACTTTTAGATTACTTTTAGATTACTTTTGACCTAACTTGTTCATAACACTGTAGTATAATCCAATACACTATTGATAAAAAATACAAAGAGAAAGAAAAACTTATTCCATTCTTTGTTATCAACATAAAGAGCATTAAATATTACATAACTTCAGGGTTTCCCTAACTAGGGTTTGAGAAGGAACTGCAGGCTGTTCATACATTTATGAAATGCTAATAATGAATTAAATCATGAAATAGTTTAAGTATAAGGAATAAATCATTTGAAAATAAAAAAAAAAATACAAAAAATGGTTTATGCTGTGCAGTCTCTCAATTTTTCATGTAATTATAGTCACCTGACTAGTGTGCAATTCCAAAACACTTTTGAGAAAATAACATTTTAAAGAATAAAAAAGAAGAATTAGGGAGAATCAATGAATTCTGAATAATGTATTGCCATTTTGTGAATATTAAGTAATAATGTAATTAATAAAAAAGTAACTGCGTTCTGCATTGCATTTCTAAACAATGTAATTAATTATAAGTATTTACATTTTTTAAATCATAATCCAGATTACTAGGAGGATATATACAATATAGCAAATCTCTCGATCCCAAACTGGATCTCCCAGCTCTTTATATAAAGTTGGATATGCAAGTGTGTCTACCTTTATCCGCACACATACAATATTCTCACATAAGGAGATCTCAACTGTACTACATCATGGCCCAGCTCTAATCTGCTGATATTGTATTGATTAAATCAGGATTTATGTCAAGCTTTGAAACAGTCAGAGGTGGACAGTAACGAAGTACATTTACTTGAGTACTGTACTTAAGTACACTTTTTGAGTATCTGTACTTTACTAAAGTATTATTTTTTAGGGAAACTTTTACTTTAACTTCACTACATTTGAAAGACAAATATCGTACTTTTTACTCCACTACATTTCTATCAAGGTCCTCGAAGTCAAAAGTCGTTTCTGTAGCAGCTTTGCAAGTCAGTGGATGATTTTTTTCTTCTTTAAAAGTTTTTTTTTTTTGCAAATTGTAAATGTTTGGGAGAAAGAGAAGCGCAGACATATGGATGAATCTGAAAAAGCCTGATGAAAGAGCTCAGTCTGGTTTTTGTGCCTCTGAGATGCCAGAGCACGAGGACTGAATAGAGCTTTCTTTTGTGTGTTTTTCGCACTTAAACAGACCAATACACACAAAATGTCAATTTTCATTTTGGAAAGTATTCACGGTAACAAAGTTGATTATGTCTTAAGTGAACGTAAACAGTTGGGGGGAATTTCGGATGTGTATCAGTGTGTTGGATCTGTGCATTCTGCCTTAAAGCGACAGCAGCTTTGTAAAGAGCTTTGTAACTTTTAAGTATTTAAATTAGTTCTAGGTGGTCGTATGCTAGCATGTCGGATGGAGCATCACTAACTGGCTTAAACCACTGTGCATTTTTACAACAATGCAACAATAATAAAATAATGCATTGACATAAAAAAGGAAATGTACTTTTGATACTTAAGTACTTTTAAAAGCAAGTACTTCTGTACTTTTACTTAAGTAAAAAAAGTTTTTAACAACTTTCACTTGTAACAGAGTAATATTCGACTTTTACTTTTACTTTCTCTCGAGTAATGGAGTTGTGTACTTTGTCCACCTCTGGAAACAGTGCATTATGAAAAGTGCTAGAAAAAAAGAGCATTTATTCCACTGATCTGAAGTTTCACATGGAAAGCACATGGGTCTTACCGAATCATGTACACCTCGTTGTTCCAGGGATAGACGTTGAGCACGGGGCCGATGCCGATCATGTGGTTGCGATGGTCACTGAGGTTCTCCACGTACTCGTGTTTGATCGGCACGTGGGAAAGCAGCTCAAAGTTGTGGGGCGTTTGCTGGAGGACCGCCTCAGCGGCGTGGAAGCCGTCCACCAGCAGAGTCCTGCCGCCCGTACCCTCGTGTCTCAGACAGTGAAACACCTGCATGCTAAACCATAACACATTAATGTTTACATCTGATTCATGACAATAAATCAACTCTTTCTGTCAACTGATCACCCACACATAAAGGCAATGTTTGTAATAACAAGAAAAATGTCAAAAAATCGGATAAATGTGCTGATGAATTAATCGCCATATGACATCATTCATTTGATTAAAGGGTTAGTTCACCCAAAAATGTAAATTCTGTCCTTAATTTCTCACCCTCATGTCGTTGGACACCCGTGTCCCGTGTCCAGACACAAATGAAGATATTTTAGTGTAAATCTGATGCTCTGAAAGGCCTCCATTGGCTCAATGCACTTTACTCTCTCAAGACCCTTAAAAGACACTAAAGACGTCATTACAAAGTCCATCTCACTACAGCGGCTCTACAATAACTTTATGGAGTGACGGGAATAGTTTTTGTGCGCAAAAAAACCCTAAATAACGACTTATATAGTGATGACGATTTCAAAACACGGCATCATGAAGCTTCGAAGCGTTATGAATCAGTGAGTCGATTCATGATTCGGATCGCTTGTCAAACTGCTGAATCGACTCACTGATTCATAACGCTTCGAAGCTTCATGAGGCCGTGTTTTGAAATCGGTCATCACTATAGAAGTCGTTATTTAGGGTTTTTTTGCGCACAAAAACTATTCTCGTCTCTTCATAAAGTTATTGTAGAGCCACTGTAGTGAGATGGACTTTGTAACGACGTCTTTAGTGTCTTTTAAGGGTCTTGAGAGTGTAAAGTTGAGCCAATGGAGGCCTTTCAGAGCATCAGATTTACACTAAAATATCTTCATTTGTGTCTGAAGATGAACGGAGGTCTGACGGGTGTCCAACCACATGAGGGTGAGGAATTAATGACAGAATTTTCATTTTTGGGTGAACTAACCCTTTAAGCCTAACTGAAGGCCAACTCTGATGTTCCCGCTTACCCGCAGGGTTCCTGAAAGTATGAGGTATCGGTGTGGCGGTCCAGAGCCAGCTTTGTGTAGGCTGTGTCTCCACGAGAGAAATCTGAGGTGAAGTTCCACATCCGGCCATACATGGTCTCTCTGGAAACAAAGAATTGCAAGGAAACAAAGTCATTTTAATCAGAATAAAGTATTATTTCTGCAGATACAATCAAAATGACAGTGTTCTAGCATTGTTTGCCACACGCCCCTCCTTCCTGTTACACTGCAACAATTCTCTATTTGTCTAAGGCCCGTCCACACGAAGCCAGAGCTTTCCCTATTCAATCTTTTTTTCCCCTCGTTTCAAGAAATATCTGCATACACACGAAACCACTGAACCCGACTCAAAGTGATGTAGTACACATGCCAGGCCAGTGTGTGGCGCTGTAATGCTGCCACAGAGATACACTAAAAACAGAGAAGAAGAGTTGTGGCTAGAAGGGATACAGCAACGGTCGGAAGTGAAGCAAAAATCTCACGATAAAATACAATAAATACATTTTCTACTTACCAGATTATGTTTTATTAACGCCTACACCTACCTCAACCCTAAACCTAACCTTACAATAATGCAAATACAGTAATTAAATGACGCAATATTGATGTGCGCATGCCCAGTGCCCGTATCTCTTCTAGACTTTACCGTACGGGAAGGGGTGTGATTCTTTACCGTTTCACTAAATATACGGATTGGCTGCATTTACATGATTTAAAGCACAAAAATGACATTATTTTTCTCATACAGTGTAGACTGTCCCACTCCCACAAAAAAATCCCGTCCCATCCCAATCCCATGAAAAAACTGGGGGGAAAAACCCATCCTGTCCAAATCCCGGAAGAATGACTCCTGTTCCCTTCCCACTCCCATTTTGTGTTTTTTTGGTCAGTTACAATAAAAACATCAGTATAGATCAGAGCATGCCCACTTAGAGGAGTCCAAAATGTAGTTTGTTATTATATTGAACTGAACGCCAGCTTAAACAATGCACACACATTAATCCATATCAATCACCTATGCAAACACACACAAACTCAGGCACGCACACGTGTATTTTTAGTTTGAATTTTGAGCATTTGTAGGTTTTTCTCTGTGTAATGAAGCATTTCTCACATTTCATTCATTCCCAAAGGGGGCCAATTGACCCGCGAGGGAAGGATTTCTTACTTTTTTAAATTTCAACCACAAAGTCATTTCTTTTCCTTCGTGGTTCAAGTGCGACAAAAGTCATAGGTTCTTAGACCACTCCAATGAACACTCAATCAAAAAAATAATGAATTAATAAAAAATGAGTTTCGGATCCAAATGACCTGAGGGAAGGAGTGGAAGAAAAGACTGAACTGAGGTGCTACAGTGATCTGTCACGTCACATCTAAGAGCGTCAAAACGCCATTTATTGTTTGAATTTCACGATGAAATGGGCAGAATTTGAAAGCTGACACTTGGTTTCTTATCAGAGGTAACACAAACACAAAGCTCTGCGATTAATTGGATGGGAGGAGCTACAGATAATGATGTTGGGAAAAGCGTGGACCTGGGGTCAGTTCTCCGTATGTCGCTAACTCAGTTAGCCGGATTTGATTGTTGACGATTTGGCATGATCTTGGATTGTTTGGTTCTTCGAAACTCATCCTGGACTTGCTGTCATAGTAACTGGTCCATAATCTTAAACCTGATCATGAGCGGCTTATTTCATTAGATTAGATTAGATTAGATTAGATTAGATTAGATTAGATTAGATTCAACTTTATTGTCATTACACAAGTACAAGTACAAGGCAACGAAATGCAGTTTAGGTCTAACCAGAAGTGCAATAGCAGCAAGTGCAGGATATACAACGTTTGCATAAGTGCAGGACATGGATATGTACTGAATATATATAAATATATATAAATAGAGAGATGGTTATTACTATAAACAGAATTTACAGGTGAATATGTACTATGAATATAATATAATCTACAGATTACAGATTTTACAGATAGAGGTATACAATATGTTAGGCTAAGATGAGGAATATAGCAGTGGATTAAGGTAGTGCAATAAATTATGGACAGAAGCTATCCGGAAAAAAAAAGTGTAAAAGTGCAGTGGAAAGTGATTGCATTCATGTGAACAGGATTAGATTTTGCATCTTGAGGTGATACTTCAAATCTGTCCCAGCAGCCACTGCTACTTTATTACAAGAGTTCATTACTGAACCAGGGGCAATCATAATCATTTTAAATACTAATAATTTTATATTGTATATGTATATGAGAATATTATAATGCTGGAGGCTAGTATAATAATATAGACACAGCCACTTGATTGAGCGATTTATTTGTGATGGAATAATTACTTTATAATTTTATTGGAGGTTTACACACGTGTTGTACCGTTAATCTGAGCCGTGCATTCATTTAAGTGATCACGGATATTATGGGATGGCTTGATGCAGCGCAAGAGATGCAGAGAATTTGATCTTGACCCTTAAGAAACGTTAACACTGTCACGTTACAAATCTGCTCCACATTGAATTAAAAATGAAATTACAACATTGAAATAAAAATGTAAAGGGTGTACAAATACTGTATAAAATCGTGAATATAAATAATTGGTAATCATGTAAAAAAAAAAAAAAAAAACGTTTATCATTGATCTATTATAACTTTTATGTTGGTTTTGTCGTTTGGCTGTTTCCTTATAAAGGTCCAGAAATTCGTGTATTTTTTTGTGTGTAATTTGTCAAGTTTTCTGACAGGTGGCTTTTTTAATTATATGATGTCATTACGTTGTCTTGACGCCAGCCAATCGCTGCACTGCTGATCGTGGTTTCGAGTATTGATGCATCTGCCCTCTTCAGGGAACACAAGAATGCGCAGTGATCTTAGATCATTTAATCCAGATTTCGTTTTGAAGAACCAAATTAGCCAGACATCAGTTATCACGATTAAAAGATCTGGGATCTGTCAAATCATCTCAGATGTAATAAGCGAGGTATGAAGAACGGGCCCCTGGCGACCCTGGGAACTGAACTGAAAAATACAGTTTTTATGCAGCTATTTTTGAACTGTTAATGCGTTATTGTCACGTTAACTTTCCCTAAATTCAGCACAAGAGAGATGTTCTTCACACACAGTCTGGCATGTTTCTCTGCCCGCGTGTCACAGTGTGTTTTGGTCTTGTTTCCTGTTGTTAGTTTATCATGTTCCCTGTCAGGTTTCCTTCATGGTTCACTGTTTGATCATTGTTCACAGGTGTATTTAAGCCCTCATGTTTGCTATGTGTCTTTGTCTAGTATTGATGTTGTGAGTCTTTGTCTGGTCCACGTTTATGTTTTGGTCGTCCGTCGTCATGTTTACTTTGTTGTTTTGAGTCAAATAAACTGCACTTGGGTTCTGAAACCTTGCCTCCAGTGGACTAAATGTTACACCCCTTTTGATTGACAGGATATAATCGGCCCTGATCCTCGGCCGATAGTGAACACTTTCAGAGGAAGAGCTTCAGAGGCTCTGCACGATCCCAGATGAGGAACAGGGTCTGATCTAGACCAACCATCGGCCACATTTAAGAAATAAGCATTTATTTACTTTTTAACCTAAATTGCTCATCTTGCGCGGATTGTGTAATCACGTTGGAAAGGTCACATGACGTAGGCAGAAGCGCCGCCCCGTGTTTACAAAGAGCTTGTGTGAAGACTAACACAAACATCCTTTAGCAAAAAAAAGTTTAAACAAATATGTCGGATGATTTTGAAGTCGGAGATGGAGTGTTTTTTGGTAAGGGCCATTTGTATTAGTCCTCGGACGGTTCGCTTGGGGCGGCACTTCCGCCTACATCTAGACGAAGTCGAGCATTTGAGGTTAAAAAGACCATTAAATGACCAATGGTTTGTCTAGATCAGACTCTATTCCTCGTCTGGGATTGGTCAGAGCCTCTGAAGCTCTTCCTCTGAAACTGCAGTGATTTGGATCTTCAACCGTTGGTTCCCATTGAAGTCCATTATGAGCAGAAAAATCCTGTAATGTTTTCCTCAAAAAACTTAATTTCTTTTCCACTGAAGAAAGAAAGACATGAACATCTTGAAAGAGATGGGGGTGAGGAAAATATCAGGAAATGTTCATTTTGAAGTGAACTCCTTTAAAACCCTCTGGTGTTCTTCGTTTAGGGGTTGCATTGGTTGTCATAAGTGACCGGACACTTCCTCCACCCCACTAAAACCAATGCAATTTATTTTTCTTCAATAATATTTTTTCTTTTTAATTTTGAGATGATTTGATGCTATTTTTTAATATTTATGCAATAATTATGGTCTATTTTTGCAGTTGAAAATTATACATTTTCTTTTTTTGTCATTTAAAAAAAAAAAAAAATTATTGCAGTATTTCAGGTTAAAATAGAGACTAGGCAGATTAGCCCCTCTTCTGGAATTATTTAAGAAATCATGCAACCATGTGTGTAACCACTAGAGGTCTATATAGAGAGGCTTGAGAATTCACTAGTTCTCTTTTGAACACAATATATATTTATATATATATTTTAAAAATCTCAAAGACTATTTATTATAAAGTTATAGATTTTTTCTGTGAATTTGTGTTTTTGCAGATTTCCCATTCATTTCCTATGGTGTCATTTTTGACTGAAGAGCACAAGTGGGAGTATTTGTTTTACGACCAATTAGCATGCTCGAATCATGACCCCGATTTTTTTGTGTGTTTACAGTTCTAATGCTAGAAAAGTCACCAAGTTTCATATCATTCTGATGAAGCAGTGATTTTTCAAAAATTCAAAATGTGGTTCATAGGTTCGGTTTTTCATTTGTGTGTGTATAAGTGTGTGTGCATGTGTCTGTGTGTGAGTGGATGTGTTAATATCACACTCTTGATGTTTTAGAGTGTCACTGCTGTGTACTTTTTTTCAGCATTGTGGCCGATTTGTATATTGTACACACAAATATTCAGAGAATTTTTGTGTTTTTTCCGATTTCCCATTCATATCCTATGGTCGGTCATTTATGACAGAAGACAATGAACAATTTGTGTGTGTTTACATACCTAATGCTAGAAAAGTCACCAAGTTTCATATCATTCCGATGAAGCTGTGATTTTTAAAATGTCGAAACAGAACATTTTCCAGTCAGAAATGACCGAGAGGGTTAAACTATAAACCTAGTCGTCTGATGCTGTTGTGTTTCGCAAAAGAAAAAAACCTTGAGGGTAAATAAATGATGATCTATGGCATATCAAAGCACTCGTCCTGACCTGATGAGGCTCACTCTTTGGGAGGCTGTCTCTGTAGCCTCTAGGGTTGGTGGGACGCCTTCGACAAAGGCAATGCCATAAAGCAGGAAGCTGCTGAGGAAGTTCTTCAGCTCCTCGTCGCAGCTCATGAACTTGTCCCAGCTGGCAGCGGGCACCTTAGCGCTGGAGTAGATATCTGCGTCCCACAGGATCCGCGGCTGCATGGCACTTCCCTTCTGGCCCTCATAGCTGTTCTGGGCCAGCCATGACAGGTTGTACCGTGTGACATGACCATCCGGCCCTGGAGGGGAAACGACTTCATTAGGAGATCACACACACAAGTCAAGATTTTCACCTAACGCGGATCTGCAAGGCTCCGTGCTAGGCCCTCTGCTATTCTCAATATATATGCTGCCACTTGGTAATATTATAAGAAAACATGGAATTAATTTCCACTGTTATGCTGATGACACTCAATTATATATTTCATCACGACCAGATGAAAACGCTAAATTATCTAAACTGACAGCGTGTGTTGATGATATTAAACACTGGATGACGTGTAATTTTCTGCAATTAAATTCAGATAAAACGGAGGTATTACTTATTGGTTCAAAAAACTCCCCACAAAACCTCTCACAATACAACTTTAACTTGGAAGGATGTCCTGTCACTTTATCCACTACAGTAAAAGACCTGGGCCCTCATTTATAAAAGTTGCGTACGCACAAAAGAAGGCGTACGCCGCTCTCTACGCAATAATTGGTATTTATAAAAAGCAAAGTTGACGGGAAAATGTGCGGTCCATCACGCAAGCTCTGACCCAGGCGGCAGATGAAGAAACACGAGAGAGTGTGTGAAACTGCAGACCATTGTGTAAAAGAAATGGCAATACTGCCTCTCATAAATAACTTGAAGACTTCACAAAGCAAGTCTTACAATTAACAGCCGACACGAACACCCGTTAATCGATCTGCAGTGTAAAACAAACAAAATCAAACGAAAATTACAACAGAAATGCAAAAAAAAAAAAAAAGTGAAATATGTTCTGCAACAATATTGCATGTTATGCAATTCATCCTCATAAATAATATGGTAAACATAACAAAATAATGTACAAAACTGATATTCTCGTCAATGTGTCCGTCTGGCGGAGCAGATATAGATGCAATTAGATAGATAGATAGATAGATAGATAGATAGATAGATAGATAGATAGATAGATAGATAGATAGATAGATAGATAGATAGATAGATAGATAGATAGATAGATAGATAGATAGATAGATAGATAGATAGATAGATAGATAGATAGATAGATAGATAGATAGATAGATAGATAGATAGATAGATAGATAGATAGATGTATTAATTGTCCACTGGGGAAAGTTGTTTTCATAGTAAAAATGTCTTCATCAGCTACGGAATCATGGTATTCATGCAAATGCCTGTTTTATTTTCGATGAAATAACTGACGTATGTCTCAACCATTCAGAAAGCTGCAAGAAATTACATTTGCACTGAACTATTTCCCATTTCCACATAGATAATAGGGATGGGGATTAATAGGGATTCCCCAATAATTGCCGCCAGTCTCTCATCAGGAGGCTCAGCTCCGGTGTTCCCTCTCCTCCACCCGTGGGCGATGGAGCGCTAGACGCTTTTTTGCCTCGACTTTGATGTCCGACCATTTCTTTTTTATTTCGGCGACGGTCTGAGGTTGTGAGGCGACAGCATTTACGGCGTCTGCAACCTTTAACCACTCAAGTGCCTTTTTGACATCAGTAATGTCCACACTGTGCCCTCCAATAAAATATTTTTCTCCTCTTTTCCACCTCGCCAACGATAACTTCTACTTTACATTGAGTGAAGTTACGTTTTTTTGATTTCCTCTCTGTGTTTGCCATGATTTCGCAATCGATGAATATTAACTTGTGGGCGTTTCACGGACTATTTATGGGCAAATATGGGCGTGACATGAAGCCGCAAAAGCTGCGCTACATTTAGAATTGATTGTGAGTTATTAAGGGAAAACTGCGTAGGATGTGCGTGCGCACGGTTTTATAAATCAGAATATTTCTGTGCGTACGCACGTCCTATGTTTCATCCGTACGCCACTTCTGACGCAAATCCTACGCAAAGTTTTATAAATGAGGCCCCTGGGTGTTATATTAGACCGCAACTTGTCTTTCGAAAATCATATTTCATATGTTAAAGAACGGCATTTTTCCACCTTAGAAACATTGCTAAGCTACGTAACATGCTATCTATTTCTGATGCAGAAAAGTTAGTTCATGCATTCATGACCTCGAGACTAGATTACTGTAATGCTTTATTAGCTGGTTGTCCTGCATCATCAATAAACAAGCTACAGTTAGTCCAAAACTAGAGTTCTTACTAGGTCAAGAAAATATGATCATATAACACCAATTTTATCATCTCTACACTGGTTACCTGTGAAGTTCCGTATCAATTACAAAGTATTGCTACTGACCTATAAAGGCCTAAATGGTTTAGCTCCAGTGTATTTAACGGATCTACCATCACCCTACAATCCATCGCGCTCTTTAAGATCACTAAACTCGAGGCTTCTGGTCATTCAGGATATCTAAGTCCACAAAACGAGGGAGGGCATTTTCACATTTAGCTCCTAAACTCTGGAATAGTCTTCCGGATATTGTTCGAGGTTCAGACTCGCTGTCCCAGTTTAAAACTAGATTAAAGACGCATCTCTTTAGCTAAGCATTCACATTATAATTACCTTTTAATACTACAGTTAAATCGGATCAAAAGCATTAATATTCTGAACGGCAGCTATGCTAATTATTTCCCATCTGCTTTTCTGTTGTTATCTCGGGACACTAGTCTCAACGCCAGCGTTATGGCCTAAATTAATACATGATTGATTCACTTTTGCTAACATTTTTCTTTAACATTCTCTTTCTAACATTTTTCAATGTACATTTATGAAATGCACTTTCTGTAAAGCTGCTTTGAAACAATGTGTATTGTGAAAAGCGCTATACAAATACATTTGAATTGAATTGAATCTGTGTTTATCAGTGGAAAACGTTACTAGTGCAGTGACCAGTGGTGTAAAGTAACGAATTACAAATACTCTACTGTAACTGAGTAGTTTTTTCTCAGGAATTGTACTTAAGTAGTTTAAAAACACTTTACTTTTACTTGAGTACATTTTAAGTGCAGTATCGGTACTTTTACTGCAATATTTTCCCTAAACCTGCAGTCACTACATTAAAACAAAAGACAATCCAATGAAAATCTAAAAATATATTCAAAATAATAGAATCAGAGAGTTTTTAATAATAAAGAAAAGATTTTGAGTGAAAATTATAATGTTGATTTTACACTCATTACATGTGCATATTTTAATGTAATGTGTTCTCACATGGCGATTTAGAATTGTGGTGCATGTATATAGCAAATAACTTTCATAAAACATCAGATTTATATTTAAAACGGGTTTATGTTTTTAATTACAAGCAAACATAATCAGTGGTGAAAATTGTGAGTTACTGGATTCTGATTTCTGAAGTGTAGCCTATTCTTTTAACATCCATTGAAATTAAAGCAGTACAATGAATGCGTCTTGAAAAGAAAGAACTGCTTTTTTTAACATGAAATTGTTAATGTACAACGCTTTGCAACCTTTTTTAATTAACCACAAGAAAACCACAGACTGGAAAAAATGACTCTGTGGGGTTGTAATTGTAACAAAAATAAATTCTATATTTTCAACAAATAAATCTATGTTTGGTACTTTAATTAAAATTTTGAATAACTTATTAAATATAATGTTGTTGTAAACACATGTTTTTTACAGTTAAATGGTGGGGTTTATTATCTTGAGTAATGTTTACTAGGCTTTTTAGATGTGTGCCTTTTCGAGATACTTTTTAAGTAAAATTTATTTAAAAGTCTAAACAAGTGGATTTGGCTTTTGCAAAAACACAAATGTTCATGACAGACGCCATTTTGATGAAGGACAGGACTGAATTTGCACTGCTGGCAACCTAACGACACTCAAAAAGGTAAGAATGACATTAAATATGAACTGTTCAATGGTTTGATGCTTTAAATATAGCAAGGATAAAGCTAAATGTTTGTATTATTGATAAATACTTACATTTGCCTTGAATTACACGGCTTGGCTAACGCTAACAGGCTAAAGCTAAATTGCTGAATAAAGTCGTTATTTTTGTTTGTTTTTGCGTACAAAAAGTATTCCTGTGGCTTCATAACATCAAGTTTAAAGCACTGGAGTCACATGGACTATTTTAATTATGTCTTTCCTATACTTTAGGGCCTTGAAAGTGTGCATCACATTGTTGTCTATGGAGGGATCAGAGAGCTCTGGGATTTCATCAAAAATATGTTCATTTGTGTCTGAAGATGAACGAAGGTTTGGAACGACATGAGGGTGAATAATTAAATGACAGAATTTACATTTTGGGGTGAACTAACCCTTTAAATTGGTGTTCACTTTTCTCAGTGATTATTTTTTTATCAGCTGATGTAATAATTGTGATGTATTTGAATTTTATGCTTTTAACATTGTTTGAAACATTGTTTTAATTAGATCTCAGTGGGTTAAACAGACCAATGGTCATTGAAAAAACTGTTATATGAAAATGAAATACTGTTGCTACCTCTTGTAGTACATAATGTTTTTTTTTTTTTACTTGAAGTCAGCTTTATGTAAAGGTGAAAAAATAAGCTATACTGTGTTTTGCACTGTTGCATTGTCATATTAAAGTGAATAAATGTTTTGTATTGAGATGCTGGTTTACTGTTTCATGGTAATTTTTAAAAAAAATTAAGAAAATAAAATGTATAGGGAAAAAAAGAAGCTTGGAAAAAAGTAACTTAATGTGTGGCTTACAAGGAGACATTTGTAAATATTACTTAAATAATTATATTGGATATACTTAAAACTATAATTTTCTAAATTTATAAAATTGAGTTGCTATTACTTAAGAGTCCAAGTTGAAAACATGCAAAGTCTAATAGGATAAACACAAATAAAATGAGTTTAAAATACTCAAAAAGCTGATGCAAATAGTAGCCTCAATTTTATTGAGTAAAACGGGCACAGTATTTTTTACAGTGCAGAATGGTTGTCATAAATGTTACCAGATTATTAGTTGCTTTCTCAAATATTACATGGCTGTATTTTTAGTGCTAGCAGTCAAAAATAAAACTTGCAGACATATTGAAATACTGTTGATCTCATGTTTTTTGGTTCTTACGGAGAATCATCCATAAAAGAGTAATGTAATTGGTTTAAATAAAAAAAAAAATGAATTGGTTTGAGTAGAGCCGACTCAAATTAAACAAATTAGTTCAATCAAATTAACTTTTATGAGTATTTAACTTTCTTTTTTTTCTTTTGAGTTCTCAAAACTGCCACATTTTGAGTAATCTTAATCGTTTTATTGTTTTGAGTTTTCTTTTAATTTAGACTAACTTAAATTTAACCGAAACTGGACTGGGATTTCCATTTCCCAGCATGCTTTGCCATGACACTGGAAAGGTACCGTAAATGCCTAATTTAAGTGTTATATTATGTTTTTGTGCAAGATTAATGTTAAGCTGGAGATTAAGTAGTGTTTAATGTTTTGTTCTGCTAGTTTTGAAGAGTTTGTTATGTTGTTTTTTGTAGGGTTTCCATCATGTGACGAAGAGCATGAGTTTAGTTTGATAAATGTGTTATATTGCTGTCCTCATTCAGCAAGTGCTATGCTAATGCTATCAGAGCATTGTGATCTTTTTCCAATTAACTTCCTTTAGAACAGAATTCCAATAAATTTTTCATAAAAAACTTGTCTAATATCCTTGTTAGTGCATTTTTTATCCAATATATTTTTACCCTTTATAAGGAAATCACAGTCTTTGTTATCAACTTTATAATAGGACAGATGGCTGCTCATCAAATGAATAAGTCCAGAAGGGATAGCTTTGATTACTGTAATAAAATCTTTATATTTTACAGGAAAATTAAACTTAACCAAGAAAGAATCATAAGAATAGATTTTGTGTGTTGAATCAAACATATCACTTAGGTCATTTACTCCATAATCCAACCATTTCTCCATAAAAATACTTTTGCCTCTAATTGTAATCAATTCGTTATTCCAAATGTTCATTCTATGGGGATAAAAATTATGTACAAAGCAAAGTTTCCAGGCCAAGAGAGCTTGCCCATGACATTTAGACAATTTTAAGGGTAATTTAGTAGGTGAAAAATTGCAGGTTAAAAGAAAATTAAGACCACCCACTTTCTTAAAGACATTATGGGGAATAAAAAACCAAATTGAGTCTTTTTGATCCAATTAATCTTGAAAGTATTATTTATATCTACATAATCCAATATTTCAAATCCTCCTTCAGATTTCTTCCCAGCTAATACAGATTTTCTAAGATGGTGGTGTTTATTTTTCCAACAAAAATTGATCAGCAATAACTTATTGAACCGGTATACCGTCCAGCACTAAAGCTACACTTTAAACCCGAATAAGTTAGCAAAACTCAAAGAAATTGAGGCAATCAGTTCCCTCAAATTTAAAGTTATGCAGAACTTGCAGATTTAAATTTTGTACTCATACATTTTAATTGCTCTGAACTTGAAATATTTGAGTAAGCCAATTCATACATCGATTTAACTTTTTTATCCAACTTAAATTTAATTGAAACTGGACTGGGATTTCTATTTCCCAGCATGCTTTGCCATGACACTGGAAAGGTACCGTAAATGCCTAATTTAAGTGTTATATTATGTTTTCGTGCAAGATTAATGTTAAGCAGGAGATTAAGTAGTGATACATAAAACAAAAACATGTTTTGTTCTGCTAGTTTAGAAGAGTTTCTGTTATGTTGGTTTCTGTAGGGTTTCCATCATGTGACGAAGAGCATGAGTTTAGTTTGAGAACAGATATATGATAAATGTGTTATATTGCTGTCCTCATTCAGCAAGTGCTGTGCTAATGCTATCAGAGCATTGTGTAACCAATTAGCAAGGTAGCATTTATTGAATTAGCTAGTCAAAGCTACAATATAAACCCAAATAAGTTAGCAAAACTCAAAGAAATTGAGGCAATCCGTTGAGAAGTTAACAGCTTAACTATCATCTTTTTTTGATCGCCTTTTTTTCGTATCATATATTTTCACAATTATCATATATTAGGTATCATTCGAAAGCTTACGAACTCAAAATTCATCCTGTGAAAACCGTTATGAAATTGGACGTTGCGTTAGCATGGAAATGGTACTTTAAATTCTTCTAGCCGGCTGCTCCCCCTAGTGGGCGGTGTCATGTTTCATATTACAACATTTATTTTAACTACTTTATAATCAAAATCTTTTCTAATCTTGACAAAACGCATATCTTCTGGAAGGTCTGAGTCTCAAGGTTCCATATTTGGTGATGACATTTGTGATGGAAGTGACATTTGGACAGAAATTTACAGGAAAATGCATCAAAAAACAATCAATGGAAAGTGGATGACACCCGGTGGCTATTTTTGGTACAGCGCCTAAACAAAATCTCATGGGGACTTTCATTTTTGTGATATCAACTTAAAATTTGGAACTCAACTTGGTTAGACATATGGCTTTGATTTTATAGCAATTTTAGATAAAACATTTTTTTGTAAAATATATATTTTATATAAAATAAAAAATATTTAGTACAGTATTTTTAATTTTTATTGCTTTCACTTTAGCAATAATCTGCCGAGTGTCTGCTATAAAACAAGACCAAACTTAGGTCTTTATTCCAAAGCATTCTTGAATTAAAGCCCTTTAAGTTTGGATTTGCATTTTCATGTGTATTCTCAAAAAGTGGGGTTAAGAAATGTAAAGTTTAAGTAAGCAGAACTTGCAGATTTATATTTTGTACTCATACATTTGAATTGCTCTGAACTTGAAATATTTGAGTAAGCCAATTCATACATCGATTTAACTTTAAAATATCATGTAATCTCACATTTTTAGTAGTTAAAACTTGGCTAGCTTTAGCTAATTCAATAAAAGACACCTTGTTATTTGGTGACACAATGCTCTGATAGCATTAGCACTTGCTGAATGAGGACAGCAATATAACACATTTAACAAATATATGTTCTTAAAACAACCTCATGCTCTTCGTCACATGATGGAAACCCTACAGAAAAACAACATATCAGAAACTCTTGAAGGGTGGATTCTGAAATCCACTGCCGCTTCAATAGACCTATATCTATATAGCCTAACTAAATTCATAATCAAAGCCTTAAATCAATATTTATTATGATGATTTCTGATGATTCTTTCCAGTTAAGATATTACTAAATCAATAGGACCAATGATTGTTGGGTCTTCCTCTATGTTTTCTAAAGTGTGTGTTTGGCCTCTGAGGAGTGACTGAGGGTCTGTCCTAGGGATTAACCCTTAATCGGCCCTTGGGCTCCAGCTGACCCCACTGGACTTTTCCTCCATTTTTTAAAAGTGTTCCCTTCATCTCAGGGCCATGAGACTCTGTGACTTTTCCTAAATAATCTATCTAAACATGCACAAAAAATCTGGGCTTGATTTGGTTGTTCTAAAGGTGTGTAAAAAATTGTTTACCGTTTAAGTCCCTCGGGGTCAGATTGACCCCACATTGAAAATGAATGGGAAAGTGTAAAAAATATTTTTTTTTCCACTTTTTTTGTCAAAAAAAATTAACTAAACCCAGTATAAATCTGAAAATGTCTACATTTATATCAAGATCTGGTCCTAGAGCATAAACACAAAGTAGAACGAACTTTCTATCTCATACACACACACACGTACACACACACACACACACACAAACACACACATGTGTGTGACTGCAACAGAGAGTATTTTTATTGAAATTGGCAAATAAAATCAACAAAACTGGAACAAATCTGAAAGATTTTCATACATAAATGAAGTACTAATACAGCACAAATGCAATATGGAACAAGCAAAATGATCCATGGTCCACAAACCTACAGATGGCGGTATTCTATCCCTAACACATAGAGCAATGTCCAAAAACTATTTATATTTATTTAAGATCATCATTCAAGTGATTTTTTCATAAAAAAATTATTTTTAATGAGCCAATTTATGACATAGTTAAGTATTTGTGCAGTAAATAGGTAAAAAACTACCAAATACCCACAAAAACACAGCTTAAATGTATAGTTGAGAAGTAAATAAAAAAAATGATATATAGTTTTCCATGTAAAAAATTTATATTTCCTTATGCAATCGCTCTGTAAAAGTTTGGGGTCTATCTGACCCCAAAGGACTCAAACGTAAACCCACTTGAGGGACGATTAAGGGTTAACACTTGATTTCAGAACATGTTGTCGTGTTTTGGGGTTTTGGAGGCGTCACACACCCCTAACCTGACGGGAGTGCAGTAACAGGGCTTGTTCTTCTGTTATTTCCTTTTACTGAAACACTAAAGAGTTCAACAGAAGTCTTTTTAACAGGTGTTGTAGCTGACCTCAGGGGTTCCAGAAGGGGGGTCAAACCATTTGTGACCTCACCCAATTTACAGAATAATTGTTCCGCTTTCATTTATATTGCTTTAGAGAATAAGTGAATACTGTCTGTACCTCTCACTGAGAGAAAGCACATAATATCTGTATGTTTCGGGGAACTTTCGGGTTAGTATCTGTGTAATATTCTGTGTTACAGATCAGCATTGAAGGTGTAAAACGGGCTTTCCAGTGAGAGTGAGAGGATGTTGTTCTGGACATGCTGGCGCCTGGAAGGGTCACTGGGCCTAATTCTGGGGTGAAAGCGTCAACAAGTGATCTATGGACACGTGCATCTGATTAACTGACAATGCGTGGAAATATACCATGACTGTCCATTTGCTCTGAGCCAATCAGAATCATCCAATGACGTGGCTAGACCTTGAAAAGAGTATAACTGTAACTGATAATTGTTGAGAAATTGTATGTATTAGAGAGAGAAGATGGAGAGAGGGAGCGAGGCCAACGATGTCCTTGTGAAACCTGAAGCTGACGCAAACTATTCTTCAGTAAATTACACTCCTTCCTCTTTGTCTTCATTCTTCACTAAACTGTTACCACAACTCTCTTATAAACTAGCATAACAAAACATTAAATACGACTAATCTCCAACTTAACATTAGTCTTGCACAAAAACATAATATAACACTTAATTTTGGCATTTTCTCTTCCCTTTGAGTGTCATGGCAACCAACGCATGCTGGGAAATATAAATCCCAGTCCAGTTTCAGTTCAATTTAAGCTAGTCTAAATTAAAAGAAACAAGTTCATAAAACTCAAATCAATGAAACAATTCAGACGACTTCAAATGTGTCGGTTTTGAGAACTCAAAAGAAAAAGGACAGGACAGACAGCAGTTTCACTATATTTGAAGCAATTTCTGGAAAATATTAACGCAATATGTGCATCGACTTCGACTAGGCTTTACAGTAGCATATTCTGGGGAGAGATAAAGAAGAGATAACGTTAATGTTTTTTTTTGGAGTGATCTGGTTATTTTATTTGGGTCATGTGAGCCTATCATGGTCACATCTGTTGAAAATAATGACCAGTCATATGTTTAATTTAGCAGGAATGAGAATCCATATCCATCAAAACAAGTTTTATAGTCTCAAAACGCTGAATGAATTTTAGTGCAAGTTTATGTTTTACACAAATCTTCCCATTATCTACAAATCCTCTCATTATAACAAACAAAGCACAGAGACGATTTAAATAAAGATTTATTGTGTAGTTTAAGTTTTTGTTTTTCATGAGACTTTATGATTTTCCCCACAATTAGCCTTTATATTTAACACTTAAGTACAAATAAAGTAACAAAAATAGACATTTTAATGTTATATTAGTGATTTGATGATCTATAAAAATTCATTCAAAAATGGCTAATGAGCCAAGCTAAGTGTTCCTCTTCCTCCATCTACTGGTTATAGTGGTCATTTCTTTTACAATTTAAATGTTGTTAACATCTGAATGTTATTTTTATGATACTCGATACACACCAGGTGAATATAAATGAATGATTCTAGCATATACAGAATTTAACCCAAGAAAGAAGTTTTATAGTGTTTAAAAAAAACAGGGCAACCAATTTAGTTCAACTCTTTTATCCAGGCGTTATTCATATTCATTATTCATAGGCGTTATACATCATTCCTTGAATTAGCTGACTTCATAGAAACGCTTTTTTCGACAGAAGTCTCAACAGAAGTCAGAAGTCTCTTTTTTAGACACTAAAAACTGTTGAAATATGACTGATAGCATCTGGATATAGTAGCTGTTGCAGTGCTGCTCACGTTATCTATAGATTAATTAATTATAATTTATAAATATTGTTTACTTAAAATTTTTTAGTTGGTTTAATTAAATGTTTTGAGGTAATCGGTGTCTACAAAAATTTTGAGTATTCTGAACTTATCGGGTTTTACAGTGTACTGCAGTTAGAGTCTAACCATCTATTATACAACAATAAACATTAACTATAACGCGCTTCATAAAATACCACTTCTAGTAAAATTCCTGAGAGGTCAACTAATGAAATAAAATCACAAAATATGCAGTAATTTCATCAATTTGCTAGTGAGTGTGCTTGAGATGCACTGAAATGAATGGGGCTCAATGCTGGAACTATTGGTTTGGAAATTTGAGTTGTCTCTACTCAAACCAATTCATTATTTTGAGCGTTAGGGTGTGAATAAGCTTACTCAAATATTTCAAGTTAAGAGCAATTAAAATGCATGAGTGCAAAATAAAAATCTACAAGTTCTGCTTACTTAAACTCTACTTAACTTTAAAAATGTGATAAATGATTACTGATTTTTTGAGTTTGGCCAACTTATTGGGGTTTACAGTGTATCTGAACCTTCAAAGGGACATTCAGAGTTCAGTACAAGTTGAGCTTGACAACATTTGTGGCATAATGTTGATTACTACAAAAATACATTTCCACTTGCACTAGTTTTCATTTCAAAAAGCAAAAAGCTGGGTCACAGAGGCACTTACAATAGAAGGGAGTGAAATCGCTTACTAACCTTTTCTATGTAATGTTCTATCCAATTTTACAACTTCATTGCATGACAACACAACACTATAAACCCTGAACTGTAACTGTAAAAATGATTATTTAAACAGCTTTACAACACACGTTTCACAGGGGAATTCATGTTAAGGGCTTTTATGAAATGACAAGCTCATCCTTTCTGCTTTCTCCACAAATTAGGCTTAACTTTTATTGGAATTGGCTGCAAATTAAAAAAATGATGCCTGCATATATTATGAAAATATGAAGAAAAAAGAAGATATTGTGAAGAATGTCAGTAATCAAAACACCCATCGACTTCCAGAGTAGGAAAACAAATACAATGGAAGTCAATGTGGCCTATCAACTGTTTGATCACCAACATTCTTCAAAATATCTTCTTTCGTGTTCAGCAGAAGAAAGAAACAACTTTCAGGATTTCAAAAGACTTTAAATCAACATATGACTGCAAAACACAGGCAATATTAGCCAGAAACTGACCCTCTAATGGGGGACTTCAAAAACTGCTAAATAATCATTATCCTTAAAAGTTTACACATTGTCTTACTAACATACTGCAAAACTGAATCATTTAATTTGTTCAATGACCTTCCGCATATGTAACTAGATCATATTTAGCATACATGGATTGTAATGCCAGAGGTCTGGATCCTCTCCCTAATCCAACCATCCAGACAAGTTTGTGTTTTTAAAGGGGGATTTAAAGGGACAGTTCACCAAAAAAAATCTTGTGTAGTTCCAAACCTGTATGACTTTCACCAGTGTAACACAAAATAAGATTTTGAATTATGTTGGAAAGCAAATAGTATTGGGGCCCAATGACTTCCATTCAATGACATTTCTCAACATATCTTTATGTTCCACTAAAGAAAGAAAGTCATACAGGTCTGGGCATTTTCAAAGCACTTTTGGGATTGGATTTTTTAAAATGATGTTGAGTTACAATTCTCATCACCCAATGACTGGGATTTTATATACAGATTCGGACTGGACTCCATGACCAGAGAAATCTAAGACAGTCACAGTTTCCCTGTGATTTAGCTCTCCTTAATTTATTTTATTGTATTACTTATTCAACCGATAGTGTCCAAACGGTAGCTCAGGTTAGTCAAAAACACATTAGATTTCCCACAGGACCAGTGAGCCGAAGAACAGCAGGTCATTTCCTCTGGCATTTTAACAGAGGTTTCAGTGAGAAAAACACATGCGCAATTCGCACACTATCCGTCCTAAATAGTATTCAAAACTAGAATTAGTATGTCCCAAATCGTAGTATGTTGAAAAGTGTATTGCAAAGATTCCCGGATGGGCTACTATTTCCGACACACACTCTAAAGGCTGATATTGCCCCCATTGCGAGATGGATGAGGATTCGATTAGAACTACAAATGCGGATAAAAAGTGTAAAAAAAACTACAAACAAGACGCATGTGCGAGTCAGTGTTAATATTGACAGCATATTTTGATTTAGTTTTATTCATAGTCTTTTGACTAAAATGCCATTCAGTTTTAGTCATATTTTAATCACCTGAATTGTTTCTAGTTTTAGTCAACTAAATATCATAAGATTTTAAATCTATAATAGATTTAGTCTCCTAAAATCTAATGAGTTTAGGTAAATTGTAATACATTAAGCATTTAAGCATTACATAACTGTCACTTGACATTTTGACATAATTTTGTTTTTGACATTAAAAATACACGAAAGAGAGAGCAATTCACTTTTTTGTTTGTTTTTTTAAAAACATCTATATAGTTTTTTATAACTTTGTATTTCGTTTTTAGTTAGTAGGCCATATCAGGTTAAGCTAAAGCTTCAAATAATTGTATTTATTTTTAAAATTTCAGTTAGCATTTATTTAATTTCAAGTAATTTGTGAATCTCTAAAACATCAAGAGTGCAAAACAGACAAAAAAAAACTCTCACACACACACACACACACACACACACACAAAAACACAATTAGCTTTTGGAATGGCACGCGTTCATTTGTGTGTGCGTGTGTTTTTGTGTGTATAAGTGTGTGTGTGTGTGAGTTGTTTTGTCTGTTTTGCACTCTTGATGTTTTAGAGATTCACCCCTTCACTGTTGAGTCCTTTTTTCTGCATCCTGGCTGATTTGTAGATTGTATGCACAAAAAAAACTCTGTATTTTCATATTTTTGCCAATTTCCCATTCATTTCCTATGGGGGTCATTTTTGACCCGAAGGTCCTGAGTGTGACTATTTTTTTACGACCACTTAGACTTTTCAAATCCTGTCCCCAAAGTGTTCATATACCAAGCAGGGACGCAAATACCCAGTGCCAGAGGGGTATGCAGCAACAATTTTGGCGCAAATAGTTATTAATAGGCTAATAACGAACATAAAAATAAACATT
Source organism: Gobio gobio (assembly GCF_949357685.1). NCBI lineage: Eukaryota > Metazoa > Chordata > Actinopteri > Cypriniformes > Gobionidae > Gobio > Gobio gobio. The sequence goes on from NC_137107.1 coordinate 4,866,379, forward strand.
CGTTTGAAAGTAATTAAAAAGGAAATTATGAGTTAAAGCTACACTGTGTGATATTTTCCCCCATCTAGTGGTGAACTTGTATATGACCATCCAGTGACTTTTAGTTTCTGTTCCTCTCAATTCCGATTTCGTTTTAACTCCTACGGTGGCCGATTTAGTCCAAGATTAACATGGCTTCCAGCTCGACCTCGTCCACATTCGACACGGTGCCTGTGGGATATTCTGTGCGCAGTGGGATGGTTGGAACTCAACTGGCCTAATTATTCGGCTAGAAAGAACTGCAGCTAATCCAGAGTGAACTTTGATGATAGTAATGTTTATTCAGTCATCCAATTGCAAGGCATAAACAGGTTTGCGTGAATATGTACATAAATGTGGTTTCTGTGAGAGAACAAATAAGGATGGTAAATATACATGATAATGACATGACAGAAGATACACAGTTAAGAACTGTATAACTATACTTATAAGTTACATTTGTATAATGTAACCGTAAACCAGAGCTTATTGTACCATATATAGGCGCTAAATGCAGCTGCATTAAAAGGAGCGGAGCTGCTGCTGCTAACAAGCGGTGTCGGATTACAAAAGTGTGTGCGCCGCTTTAGCACTGCAGTGCGCTCTGTGTAACAATTGTTAATATGCCGATCAGACCTGATAAATATTTCCATCAACATACATTACAAGCAAATATTTTCTATAAACGAATAAACATTGTTGATAACAAAATAACTGAATGATTATTCAAATAGGTGAGCATTACGCGATTGTATGTTGACACAAAAATACTTCTGCGGTGACATCAACTGAATTACGCGATGACACACTCTGAAACACATCTACAATGACAATAACTATTATTACTTACGGAGTTATTAACGCACAGAAATACCACACAAGGAAAAACAGACTTTTGAGGAATAAACAAGCCAGGAAAACTCCGTATAACTCTGTTACTGGAGCTGCTGAGATGAAAACTCTCTGCACATGCACCAGACAAGTCTGAACAAGTTGACGCGCACAAGTTTTTACAGTTTTGCTTTCCAACAAAAATAGATTCAAACAAGGTTTCGTTCTCGAATAATTCACCGTTTTTGAACAGTCGGTTAGAACAGTTGAATGATTCTAGAATCCACTCACGCCGCCGCCAAATATACTGGCAGTTAATGTAAAATTATTTACTGGAATAATTTTATATTTCTATAATTAAAATATTATATTTAGAACATAAATCTAAAAATCTCATGACATTATTTAGGCAATTGTAATTACAGTGTAAGTGGATTTTGATAAATGGTAAGATGGATTTTGTTGATACTGATTTCATTTCATTCTTATAACAGCCATAGTGTATCGTGGTAAATTGTGTAATTACTTAAAAAGATGGTCAACAATATGTAATTTAACTTTATAAGAGGTGTGCCCTAAAAAGTAAGCATGCAATTTTGAGAACACCAAGGAAAGAGCACGTTCTTTAGTCTGTTTGGATACTTCAAACACAAGTTTGCACAGCCTGTTTGGTTTACCTGTTTAGCCTACACGTTAAAAGTGTGCGTTTTGTCAGACTCATAGCGCGCGTCCTCGATTTACCATATAAACGCGCGTTCTTAACGTGCGCTCGGTGGTCACGGAAAACCTGCGTCGGTTTTTTAAATAGCATAACACGCGTCGAGGACGTGAGCTTTGATATAAAACCCGCATCGGAAACGCGTTTTCCTTGACCCCAAAGCGCACCTTATAAGAACGCACATTTTTGTGGTAAGGACGCGCGTTTTGGTGTCAAATCGCACGCTTTTGACGTGTCAGTGCGCAATCAGATGCCTGCCCAAGCGTATATGAACACTTTAGCTTGCCACCGAAATTATGGAATCTTATGAGGGCGCCTACTCTAGCCTGTTAGTCCTCTAAAATGTTATATAATATTGAGGAAATACAGAAATTATTTAGAAACGCACAATAGCAGCTACATATAGAAAATACCACAAAAAAAATTTCACAACATCGTTTTGGCGCCCCCAAGGTGCTGCGCCCCTATGCGCCGCATATAGCGCATACCCACTTTTTGCGCCACTGATACCAAGTACCAATAAAGTCACCAAGTTTCAGACCATTCCGATGAAGCAACGATTTTTTTAAAAATGTTATAAAACGCAAGATCCACTATAGTGGTAAAGATGTGCTATTGCGTGATAAAAATGCTCAATGTGTCCACCAGATGGCACCGATCTCATTTAAAAAATTGCTTTCATGAGGCCTAGGCTTGACTCTAAAATGAAATACAGCTTTAATAAAAAATAAAATTAAAATTAAAATATATATAAATTTTTTACTATATTCAATGGAAAAAAATGGGTCATAATTATTGCATAAATATTAATTATAAATCATAAAATTATCTCAAAACACCAAAAACGAAAAGAAAAAATATTATTGAACAAAAATATATTTAATTGATTTTACTCAAATCTTTTTTATCTTAATCCCGACCTCCGGGTCATTTTTGACCCATAAATGAAGAACCCCAGAGGGTTAACAGATATAATCACTGCTGTAATAACGGCCCATTTCAAATGTTTACGTGCTTTTCTTCTTTTTATTGTTTGAGCGGTGATTGAATATCTTGCTCTTGTAAATACTTGCCAGCATTTCAGTAATAAAAGTCTAGATGTTTAAAAAGCATCCAAATGACAGCGAAGCGCAACCGTACGGTGCTCTGCAGGGGTCAAAAAGGATATACAGTGAATTCTGAAGTGATATATTCTTGACAACTCAGAGATGTGGATTCGGACGACAATAACTCACCACACGTCCTTGGTGTTTGTCTAAAAACTGTAGGTCATTCGGGTGGTGGGAGAAAAACACTGACATTCTGGATACAGATGGCAATAAAATCACAGACTAGCCCCTGTCAATGATGAAAATACCTCATGACCCCACGGGAAACAATGACCGTCCGGATAGGGCTTAACTAAGCAACAGAGCTGTCCGTTAAAAATGATGAAGTAGTGCGTCCCAAAGCTTGCATACTCTTCTCATCTACCTTTTCTTCACAAAAAGAGTACATACTTTTAGCTCGTAGCATAAGCGGGCAAATTGGGACGCAGCAACAGACTTGACATTCAGACAGGATTAAAACTAGGGCTGTAATGATTCAATCTAAAATCAAAACCTTGATTAATTGAACATTTTACTTCAATAACATTTATTTTGCTCTTTTTTTTGGTGCTTTTTTCTCATAGTTTACTGATAAGGTTTACTTAGGTGGGATATTTTTTTCTAATGAAAGTGCATTTCTTTGTGATTTTAAAATACTTGAAGGATACGGCTCACTTTCAGCAGTTATTGTCTATGGGGCAGATTTCTGTTTGTTGTACATCATATAGCCTACAGATAAATTAGCACAGTGGGCCTATATTACATTTATCTGAATGCATTAATGAGAGAGTGATTGTGTGTGTGAATTAGCCGTCTCTATTATGAAGCTGTGATGTGTACTTACTTCAAAAGCGGTTGAGTTTCTAAGCTACTTTAGCGATAAATCAAAGCAGCGTTGACATTGAGTTTCTGCGTGCGATCTTCACATGAGCTGCGAGCTTCTGTCTGAGTGTTCATGTGTCACAATATATCAGGCATTAGTTCAACATAATACACATCTGATAGTCTAAAACCGCTTCAATGTTCAAACGGGCAGGCCTTAAAACACATACAATTGACAGTTTTGTGAGGACGCAAGTGAAAGTGATCTGGCTTCAGGGCGTCTGTGTGTGTGTGTCAGCGCGTATAAGAACAGCGATTAACTTATCTGTATAAACTGTGTAAAACATGCTATTACCATAGTAATTCTGAGCTTCCAGATTGTATAAACAAAGATAACTGCTCCTGAATTTGTCAGTGTGTCTGCAGACTGCACTTGATGTGACTGATGGGTTGACTGACAGATGACCCTCGTCAAACTTGAGTAAAAATCACATTTGGGGGTAAAATATGTGTTTTTTGGCATGGTTGCCTACTAATATTCGCATTCCTGGGGCTAAATATCACATAATTGGGGTCGCTTCATCCCGCAGACATGAAAAAACAGCCCGCGGCAAAACCACAGACTTGGCAACACTGCCGCTGCCTCGCTAGCGTTGCTGAGAAAGATGAGACGTATACAGTGAAGTAAGACATGGCTCTGTTGTGGCTCTCTCTCAGCATGTGGAAAAACAAACGGTTCTTAGAAAGCTCCTCAGTCGAACCAACTATGAACTGGGACTAGCTCTGGCTCTGAATTAGCTCTAGCACTGCCTTGGTGGAAAAGGGGTAAAAGTCTCCAAAACAACCATTAGACGCTCTCTACATGCCAACAAGCTGTTTGGGAGTCGTGCAAGAAAAAAGCCTTTTCTCACTAACACTCACAAACGCAAACGTCTGGAGTTTGCTAAGTGGTACTGGGACTTCAACTGGGATTGTGTGCTTTGGTCAGATGAGACTAAGATTGAGCTTTTTGGCAACAAACACTCTAAGTGGGTCTGGCGTAAAACAAAAGATGAGTATGCCGAAAAGCACCTCGTGAAGTATGGTGGCCTGTTTCTCTTCCAAAGGCCCTGGGAACCTTGTTAGGGTGCATGGCATTATGAACGCTTTGCACTACCAGGACATTTTAAATAAAAACCTGATGGCCTCTGCCAGAAAGCTGAAGATGGGTCGTCATTGGGTCTTTCAGCAGGATAATGATCCAAAACATGCGGCAAAATCTGCACAAAAATGGTTCAGCAGTCACAAACTCAAGGTCCTCCCATGGCCATCTCAGTCCCCAGACCTCAACCCAATGGAAAACCTGTGCGGCGAGCTAAAGAGGAGAGTGCATAAGAGAGGACCCAGGACACTGGATGATATAGAAAGATTGTGCAAAGAAGAATGGTCAAAGATCCCTCTCTCGGTGTTCTCCAATCTTGTGAAATGTTATAGGAGGAGATGAAGTGCTGTCTTGTTGGCAAAAGGGGGTTGTACAAAGTATTAACATCAGGGGTGCCAATAATTGTGGGACACATGATTTCAAGGGTTTTTTTTGTTCTAAATGTGTTATTTTTTTACCACCAAAGTAATGTACTTAAATGAAAGGTTGGATTTTTCTCTTTTTTTGCATTTGGGTTCTATATTGTTTAATAAAAAAATTTTAGAAGTCCACGATCACATCTTAAACAGAGGTGCCAATAATTGTGGAGGGCACTGTAGGTATATGTATGCACGTGTATATATGTACACATATATGTACATATAATATAGGAAAACGGCCAATTTTATATTTGTCACATATATTAAAAACCTATATTAAAACCTATATGTTCATATTGATTATTTCCATGTGGGGTAATGAAGGTGTCCATCTTTAAAATGTATGTAAATTACAGATTGTTGGCAGTGGTCAAAAGGGATTTAAACAGTGAGTTTTGAAGCGATCTCACTTGATTAGGATGGAAATTAAATGACCACACGACCTTTGAGTTTGTCTAAAAACAGTAGGTCATTCGGCTGGGAATTTTTACACGGGCAAAGGGGAGAAAAACACTGACATTCTAGATTCAGATGGCAATAAAATCACAGACTAATTGCTGAAAATGCCTTACAACCCCATGAGAAACAATTCATTACGGTCCAAATAGATGTTATGACTGAGTCCGGACTCTGGGAAAGTGTTTTTTATGTGTTCAAAGGCGTAAAGGAAAGAAGTTATTGCAATTTTGATGAAGACAAATCTTTTTTTCCTTTGCTATAATGTGAACTGAATTGGGATATTATGATTATATTAATGTATTAAGGAAGTCAAATGGGCCCGTTTTGATTTTACTTCGACTAATGATAAACAGCTAATGTCAGGGTACTCGGCGGTTCACATCGTATTGTGTAAGTTCTTCACATTAAATATTTCACCAGTTGATTGACAATCCTGGGCCAAAGTATCCCACACAGTAAAGTCATGAGAAAGTGTGGAAAGCTGTTACTATGTAACTGGCTGCAATAACATAAAGCAAATCTCACAGATGGTCCGTCTGCTGCGTTTCGTAAGAGTCAAAGTTCTGTCCGTCTCTCGCAGGGCCTTATCTTTACTCAGGAAACAGATATCCATCTTTGTTTTGGAAGAGTGTAAAACTTATCAGAGCACAATAAGACTCTGAGGAGAGGACTGAAACATGAAGACACAGGTCAAGGCGGTTTATCTTCCTTTCCCAATATTGAGAAATCTCACGTAAAACAGTGCACGTGGCATTTTTAATCCAATTTTGTTTGGTTTTAAAAACCAGGATGTTTAGCAGGAAATGAGGGACAGGGAATGAATAAATGTGTGACAACAACCAATGAGACATCTGAGATCCAATCTCAATCCAAAAGGGTTGAATAACCAAAAACAGAAACGCCATCATTAGGGGTTGAAGAGCGTAGCGCTGTAACTCTTATTGTAATTGTTAAATTTCCCAAGGATCAACATCATCATCATTTCATTCATTCATTTCAGTGATTCAAGGAGGTCCGACTAATTAGGCACAAACCTTCTGTAATAACCCGCCAGCCCCAGGAACTGTCTAACCTCCTTTTTGGTCTTGGGTTCATTCATCATTCAAGGATCAACATTCTCCTCTAAAACTGATCGGGCAGAGCAAACCGTAAGTCATGGGGGCTTGAAACTTTGAGGGCTGGTAGTACTCACACCGCCTACAATATCACCAAAGCTTGCCCCGATCGGCCTGACGGGGGCGCTACAACAGGAGTTATGAAATGGCTCATAACTCCCAAACCGTTATGCTGCGTTCACACCAAACGCGAATAGAGCATCTGGTGCGAGTGATTTCAATGATAAGTCAATGGAAAGGCGCGTTGACGCGCATCTGGAGGTTACACGCGTATGGTGCTTTTGTGCATTCACGCGTTTGAAGCGAATTCGCGTCTGACGCCCGAGTTGAAAAATTTGAACTTTGGCGTCAATTCGCGCCGCGTTAACCAATCAGGAGCCTGCTCGCTGCTGTCACGTGGTGAAGTGATGTGTTGAGAAACCCTGCATAAATTAAAAATAGAACTATTGTGTCACAAAATGTAGTTTTAAGACTTTTTCATGTGAGAATGTAGTTGTTTAAAGCTCAAATCTGTGGTTTATTTATAAAGAGAGCGCCTATTTAAAAAAATTATCTTGTGTTTTTGGAGTTGTGAGATCCAGGCAATCACCGGGCAATCACCGCTCATAACCCCGGCGAGAACAACCTTTCCTCGGCCAGTCCTTCTGCCGTCTGCCGTCTGGCTCTGATGTCCTGTAGTGGTTCGTCTTGTGTAGATCTAACGGCCGATCTTTGCTCTCATGAATCTATAATTTGTTGTCTGCCAAATCGTTTTGACTGAGGACAAAGAGAAGTTTTCAAAGAGAAGAGCGTCAATTTCCAACGCTCGATTTCTACGCGCGTCCAATTCGCCGCGGACGTGCGAATGCATTCAAAATGTTTGCGCGTGAAACTAGACGCGGTAGACGCGATTTTGACGCTCTATTCGCGCTTGGTGTGAATGCAGCATTAGGCGTAGGCTCAAGTGTCTTATATATTGGGATTTTTTGAAAAACCTACTTTGGCAAACTAGTCCTAGGTTTTAGGCCCGATCAGAACCAAACCACTGTAGCAAGATTCTGTGGAGTCTGATCGTCATAATTATAAACAAAAAAACCCTGAAATTTCGGTTCACGGTCCCTAAGGGCCGCCAAAACGTTCAAAGTGGGAGGAGCCACTTTTACTAAAATGGCTATTACTCATGAACAGAGTGAGATATTTTCACCAAACTTGGTGCACATATGTAAGAGCTCACTCTGTGATCGTGTGAAAAAGGATGCGGCGACTGGCCACTTGGTGGCGCTATAACAAAACAAAAAAACATGAAAATGACTATATTTCAGCGTTAGTCTGATTGACTTGAAAATTGGCATGCACTGTCTTTGTCCAAAGTGCCATGATTGTCTATGAGGACATTGGCGTATCTCAAAAAACATGGCTGCCATCGGCCAATTAAATTTAAGCAGCTATCAGACAAGGTTAACGGAGGCCAATTGGAACTAAACTCGCTGGGCCTGTTTGAAATTGGAAAGAAATTTTCAAGCCAGTAATCACGTGGTGTTTCACACATCCTCACAATAATCCTATCATTTGATAGATCTCCTCATACTGAACAACTTTGCCTCAAGAACCATTGATGTCGATCAAATCGTTCATTATTAAATATTTGCGATTGTGTAATAAAACTACTTTTGCAAACTAGTTCTAGGTTTTTCACTCAATCTGAATAAAACCAATGCAGTACAATTCTCTGGACTCTCCAGATCAATAATTAGCATTTGCATGGCTATAATAGGCTCATTTATAGAATGGGCGTGGCCAAGTGCATGCAAAAGCCTAAACTCCTAAACAAAGACTCAAGACTTCATAAAAATTGGTGAGCACATGCGACATATGATTCTAAATTATGGAGATCGGACTCTAGGTGGCGCTGTACCTTATATTTCCAAAACATATATTTCCTTTAGTAAATGGCCTAAATTGGCTGCAAATGGTCTTGTACTTCTTTGATTGAAGTGGTTACATGCTTTCTAAGATTATCCGTGAATAACAGGTTCCCACATGAGCCACATGGGCTACTTTTACAATGGTTTTTATCTCTTTTTGGAGCTTGACTACATTAGGGAGAGTAAATAACGGCAAAATGTTAATTTAATTTGCTTAACTCGTCCGTTTCCCAGGCACAGACTTCAAATGAAGTGATTCTGACTTCAGCTGAATCTTTCCAGGATGATTAAAGCATGTAATCTGCACTCACATGTCAGGAAGAGGGTGTGTTCGTCCGCCCTGCTCTTGGAAGGCCTGATGTTCAGGTCGATGCTGGCCGTGTCCAGATTACGCTGGTTGGTTTTTGAGTTGTAGCATGAAGCTGAGCGGCAGTGATCTCTCAGCCAAACATAGTCAAAGTGCATCACAAGACCACCATAGTTGAGCTCTGGGGAAATATATCAGTTCATTACACTTGTTTACAACTGCTTTATTACCTTTTATGATAGCATGCATTTAATGTATGATGTTGATCAACTAAATCAACGACAATGCATCACATACAGGACCGGTCAAGTTTGGAAATATGAAGGTTTTTTAATGTTTAATGAAGTCTCTTCTGCTTATTTATTTGAGCAAAATACAATAAAATCAGTAATAATGGAATAAATTACACTTTAATATATAGTCACATAGAAAACAACTGCTTTACAGTGGTATAATTCACATTTTTACTGTATTTTTGATCAAATAGGCTAAACACAGCTTTGATGAGCAGAAAAGACTTCTTTCACAAACATTAATAAACCTTAATATTTCCAAAACGTTTGACCGGTGCTGTATATCAGTGTAAATAATGTGGATATAGTATCACGCGATTTTACTTTCACTTTAGGCATAACCGACTGTGTTTATGTTAACCTTGTGTGTATTTTACAGTATTAGCGCACGACTACTTAGTCCAGTTTTCACGTGTTTGACAGGCTTTGCTCGCGCTCAGAAAAGCTTATGTTAAAACCATGCATAAGTACGCGAATGAAATGTTTAACCGGCAAGGCTTTAAAACGCATACAAATAATGAACTTTTATGATTGTGAATAACTCTAGTGTCCCGTGAGTATAATTCTACCACTAATGTGTGATGTGAATGTATGCTCATATCAGCGCATAGACTCACAGCCACACTCAAACAGAGCCAATTCAGAGAGAAATTAAAATGAATGCAAAACCGACAATTCACAGGCGCGTATTGAACCGTGAATGCCGTACCGAACGGCTCAATATTATATTGAGAACAAGTCAACTAAATATATAACTTTGTTCAACTGGATATTTTAATCCAAAAATCTTACATATCCTCCAGGGACCAACGAATAGACTTTTGTCCACTGTAGTGGATGTTATATTTTAGTGAATTTCTCTGACATCATACATGTCACATTCTGGATGTCCTGTAAAGAGCACATTCGGGGTTTTGCAGAAATACCACATGTTTGGAGGTTTCACCAGGACAACAACTTCTTCTTGGTCTTTAAAAACGGCTGACATTAATGTTTAGCACTCTTATGGAAATATGATTATATTTTTTCATTATAATTTAAATCGGATTAATTTTCAAATAGTTTGTTATAAATCTCAGGAAAATGTTATGGGGTTTCTAATCAAAATTTGACTTTCTGTTACATAACAGGGCATTGATATCATAAATGTCCACTTTAGAGACGCCAGGAGTTAAATCATGTTTATCGGGCATTTTGGAGACACAACAAGTGAATAGGGAAAGAAATTACATATCAATATTCCTATGAATTATTAGATATTATTATGAAAATGTTGGCAATTATTACTCCCATTATTACACTTCTTTTTGCATTACATGTTGCAAATTAATATGCAAATTAGATGCAGTGTATAGATTCATTGTATTGAATGGGAAAATCCAAGTATGGCCATTTTACCCTCATATTGCATAAAGTAAAATGGTATATCAATGCATTCCGTTATATCTTTCATAACATAGTTCAGAATCATCTTTAGACAAAGTTTGTTAAAAAAAATCCTGAAACCTAAAAATGTATTGGTGAATTAAAAATAAATCCCGTGGTTTTTGCCTATACATGCAATTTCATGTCATATTATTTTTTAAACAACTGAGCCCTGGTGTCAACTACAGAGGACATATAACATATGAATAAAATATTATAATTTTTTTATCTATTTCTTATGCTCTAAACAATGTACTGACATGAAAAAATACATAATTCTAAACCATTTTTTTTTTCTGGGTGCCAGGAGGATATTGCGCCTTTAATGTTAGTCTCTGCATTAACTATCGCTAACTAACAATGAGCAAAACATGTGTTACAGTCTTTATTTAATAAAAATACAAATGCTCGTTGCTAGTTCATGTTAGCTATCATTAAACAATATGCATTAGTGAATGATAAAATTAACATTAGCTTAGTTAAACCAAGGATTTTCATGGTTAGTTCAAGGCATGGTCAAGTGTCAAATTAGCATCAATAACACAGTGTCTAAAGAAATGCAACTCTCCAGAGACTCGATACACTTCACATGTCTCTCTCTCTCTCTCTGTCTCTCTGTCTGTCTCTCTCTCTCTCTCTCACCTAGGCAGTCTGGCAGCAGCTGATAGTCGCATGAGGATGAATGAGCAGAAGTGTGCTGTAATCTGCCTCTCAAACCCTGTCTCCAGTGCACAGATACACTCAGTCTCTTCAATATGCGTATTAAGGACATGGTGGCCTGCAACACACACAAGCACATAATGTTTTAGTCAGCAACAAATGCATTCGGTTAACAATAGTTACAGTGTAATATAGCCTACGAGTCAAGTCAACTCACATGCGCACTTCGAGCTCCTGCGAGGGTTGTGAACTTCAACTATGCGGTCTCACATGAATCATTAAACTTGAGCTTCACTCCCGCCATTGTGTGTCCGTGTCCGTGTGTGTGTGTGTCAGAGGCGTTCACGCACGCGCTCAAATCCGCCAAATCTACTATGCTGAAGGCTTTCCTCATATTCATGAGACAGAGCTGTAGTACCATTGGAGGAGGTTACCGAGCAACTCCACCAGCACCACATGATACTCAGCAGATGGAGCAGCACCACCAGAACGAGCATGGCCATACGTGGCGCGTACACGGGGTCCCCCCTGGGACACTCTTTGCCATTGAGATGATTTGGAAAAAGTGTCCCAATCACCCTGAATTCACCCATTATGTCGTAAAAACCTTTGCACGTGACTTGTACAAAATATGCTTTATCATCTGTAATAGAGCATTTAAATAGCCTATCAATGCCAGTACTTTCGCTTTCGAAAAGCAGAAGTGGCGTGAATACGCGAAAGCTAGTAAACACGGTCCCAGATGGTTCCCCTTTGGTTGTTTTTGTGGGGAACCAAATAAGAACGTTCTCTATTGGTTGTGTTTTTGTAACCTAAAGAGATCTCAGAACGTTTCCTGCAGGTTATTTTTAGATTTATTTATTTTTATATGCGGTTTATTTGTATATTTCGTTACTGCGCGCCTCTGATCTGCACGCGCTTCTCCAGCACGCGCTTCCACCGGAAGATGCGCGCTCACGTAATTTTTACCGACTGACTAACATTATATTAACGATATTTATTGAATAATAAGTTCTACGAGTGTAAATAACGTGATTTCCGAGAGATTAACACAAAACCGAGAGGTTTTTGTTTACTGACCAAAAGTAAGCTACGTCCCGTATGCTGTGATTTATTGATGTACAGTCCAACTTTTTGGGGTAATGGGCCTTTTATAAAGTAAAAAAGGACCCCTCATAATTATTATGATTAACATTCCGTACGCTTTATATTGTAATCGCTGCACATTGACTCACTTTGGGCAGAATTCTAATGTAATTGCGTTATTCAGCCTGAGGGTGGCGCTGATGATTGACAGACTTAGTACACACCACTAACGCATAGAACAGGGGTTTTCAAACTGGGATCCAACATTTCAGAGAATAAAAAGACAAGGCAAAAATAGATAAAGTCTACCAAACATTTCATCTGCTTCAGTTCTAAATGTTTATCTCCCTCTCTTGTCGTATACAAACTTTCCAGAATTCTAAGTTTGCGTGAGTTTTTCTCACTATATTCCCCTTTATCTTGCTCACTGGGGTTGTAAGGCAGTTTTCGTAACACAGCTGCGCATACATACATTTATTGTGAAAGTAGTTTATACAAATAATGTTTAATTAAGTTGGCTTGAGAGAGCCAACTTACTGAAATCCTATTGTCTTCTGACCCTAAAATGTACAACTCTATCTCCTGCTAGAGCTTTAACTCTACAAACTCCAAACTCGGTTCAGACCTTCAGAATGTTCTGACTTAGTGTGCTATATCTTTTCAAACCTATCAGACTTAAGGTTTTCCTAAAATTGACGATCAAATCTCTGAAAAATCCCATTGACTTTCATTGATGAAATGTTCAGATGAGCCAAGACAGTTCAAACACCAACTGACAAAATTCAAATTTTGACAGTTGGAGAGGCTCATCAGACTCCATTAACTGCCATTCTGTGTACTATTTCTAAACCACTGAGACTCACTTAAACTTCCATTCTATCTAATATTTCTTATCTATCTATCTATCTATCTATCTATCTATCTATCTATCTATCTATCTATCTATCTATCTATCTATCTATCTATCTATCTATCTATCTATCTATCTATCTATCTATCTATCTATCTATATATCACTCTATCACTCTATCTATCTATCTATCTATCTATCTATCTATCTATCTATCTATCTATCTATCTATCTATCTATCTATCTATCTATCTATCTATCTATCTATCTATCTATCTATCTATCTATCTATCTATCTATCTATCTATCTATCTATCTATCTATCTATCTATCTATCTATATATCACTCTATCACTCTATCACTCTATCTATCTATCTATCTATCTATCTATCTATCTATCTATCTATCTATCTATCTATCTATCTATCTATCTATCTATCTATCTATCTATCTATCTATCACTCTATCACTCTATATATCACTCTATCACTCTATCTATCTATCTATCTATCTATCTATCTATCTATCTATCTATCTATCTATCTATCTATCTATCTATCTATCTATCTATCTATCTATCTATCTATCTATCTATCTATCTATCTATCTATCTATCTATCTATCTATCTATCTATCTATCTATCTATCTATCTATCATCATACATAAAAATATATAGATGGATTTTAGGAAGGGGGTCCCTCATAAAATATTCATTTGGGGGTCCTTGGCATCAGAAAGTTTGAAAACCCCTGGCATATCTTAGAATTGCCTTAATGTAGTATTTATTGCCTCAGATGTTGTGAATTTCAGCGAGGAAAGTCATGTCTATTCTCAGAACAAACTGTAAAACAAACACAACAACTATCACACAAGCATGTTTAAAATAAAGGATTCACGTTCATTACAGTTTTTTTTATTCGCTTTGGTACTATTTTCACAAGTAAGGTGTACATTTTCAAAACTCTTAGTGCAAAAATCCAAACTGATCACACTTGTAACACAGCTAGTCATTCTTTCAAAACCTGATCTCATGCTTTCATTCAGTTGCAAATATTTTCAGTCCATGTAATCATTGTTTCAAACACAAGATTATTATAATATATAATGAGAACATTTGGTTTAATCACCGAAACACAACAGTGTGATCTTCTTTCAGTTTAGTACTTTTAACAATCAGTTCATCCAACAGAAAACAATATAAGATACATGTTTCAAATCTCCCTCGTTGCTGAATTATCTACTGTAACAGAGGCTACATTTGCCTCATTAGAAAATACACTTACATTACCTAACTTATGTAATTGAATCCATAATGTTTGTAATAGTATTATTCAGTGTTATCAAAAGGTGTGATGAAGTTATGACACAGCCATGATGCTCTGTGCTATAACAGAGTTTGCTGCCAATACAGTAAATGTTCTCACTGTACCATATTACTCGAATCTAAAGTTGAGCTTTATAAGGGTTACAGTTACAGTAATGTGGCAGACTCTACCATGGTAATCTGTTTACAGTATCACATGGCATACATACTGTAATGTAAAATGTTATATTTGATGCCATCTGTCGCCCTTCTTCTGATTTCTGATCAGTCTGATGTTACACCGTCATTGACTATTTCCTCTCCCTTATACTCTTATAATCTGTCTGGGTATACGTAGGCATAATGGTTACAAGCTATACAAACTGTATATTCTCTCCCCTTACACTAACACTAACCCTAACCCCTAAACCTACCCATCACACAAAACTTTCTGCATTTTTAAATTTTCAACAAAAAAAACATTCTGATCTATAAGTTTCCTCATGGCCATGGGGACAAAAAAAATGTCCCCGCAAGGACAAGGATTTAGGATATTGCCATAGGATATTGCCAAAATGTCCCCATAATGTAGAGTTTACCAGGCCCCACACACACACACACACACACTTTGACAAAGTAGTTATAATCTAAGATAAATTGCTTGTAATGTAAAAAGAATTCATTACATATGGTTATCCATATCGGAAATTGCAAACAAAGTAGAAACTATGTCTATATAATCAATATCTAGAAATCTATAGGTGAACCAAATGATTCATTGATTAACCATTAAGATCAGTTGGATTAAATAATAGACAAATGTTTTAAAGTGAACGAGAAGAGATGCAAATCAAAAGTTTGATAGTAAGAGCTTTATGAAAGGCAGTTACTGTGAATGAAACATTTATAAAGAGGAAACACTTATTTTGTGTAGTGAAAAGGATACTTTGTGGTTTTGTGTATTGTATTAACACATTTGAAAATATGCTGAAATGTTTGAAAAAAGTCCACTTTTGATGATCTGTTGTGATATTAGCACTATGAGTTTTGAAAATGTACACCTTGGTTGTGAAAATAGTACCAAAGCGAATAAAAAAAACTGTAATTTGATATGCTACTCCACTTTGGAATAACAGACATGCCATCTCTAGTTCCTGACCTGATGGCGACGCATATCTGAAGCGGACTA
Source organism: Gobio gobio (assembly GCF_949357685.1). NCBI lineage: Eukaryota > Metazoa > Chordata > Actinopteri > Cypriniformes > Gobionidae > Gobio > Gobio gobio. The sequence goes on from NC_137107.1 coordinate 4,882,009, forward strand.
TCATCTTGGTCTGGAGCGAGGCTTAGGTTTAGGTTTAGGTGGGTCTGAAAACAGGTATCATGAATACACGCCTGTCGAATCCATGCGCTTCATTTTAATATATCCTACTCACTTCACCAAAATATTTGTTGCAGAATTCTGAATACATTTACAATTTATTATTAATTCAGTGTATACAGAAGAGCAGCGGCTGTACAATGTTAGTTTGGGTGGGAGCAATGAATACAATATAATTGTTTTATTGGCGCACCATTTGCAAATGTGCACTTTTTTATTAACAAAGCACAATTTTATAATTTTCTGGAAAATAATTCACACCTGACCTGGGTATGTCGAACCGTGTAAATAAACTAGACTTCCCTGATTAAGGCTATTCCCTCTGGTCTAGTGCAACTGGTTAAGAGCCACATATTGTACAACCAGAAAGATACAAAGGAGTCGGCTTTGATATGGCATTAGCATTTATGATAAGAAATGTAATAATAAACATATCCGACACATTTTTCAGAAAAGAGACCAAATTCGCCCTAGAGGCAGATCTCATTGGGCTGCCCTAATCGACAATATAGACTGGAGAAAAGCATGGCTGTTAGCATATCAATATTTTATTCCTAATAAGACAAAAGAAGTCCACTTTAAAATATTACATAAGATATACCCGGTTAATTTAACAATATCTAAATATGTTGATATTCTTAGTACTTGCTCATTTTGTGGTCATGAAGATGAAACATTGATACATTTATTCTATTATTGTGATTTGATTCAAAAGTTTTGGTCTAATTTATATTCCCATTTAAATAAAACCCCCATTAATACACAATCTTTTAATTTGAAATATGTTATTTGTTATTACACTGACTCCAACAAATCTAAAGAATTTATTTTCAGTTTTTTTATTTTGTTTGCCAAATTTTTCATCCATAAACAGAAATTGATGAGCTCACTTCCTACTCTTTCACATTTTTTGATCGAGGTAGACTCGCTGCTTAAATCATTTAGGTTAACTAACTAGCAATAAAAAATGTGTTCGATTCCTAAAACAATATGAAAAATTATTTTGTAATGAATCTGATGTTCAAGTTTAACCAGCTTTCTCATGTATTGAACCCCCCCCCTTTTTTTTTTAAATCTTATTTATTTATTTTATTTTATTTTATTTACTTATATTGTCCCTAGTCTTTATATGTCCTTTTCATATGTTTTGTTTTTTATGCTTCCTTTAGATATTTGACTCTACATACAAATGTCTTTTATGTCTTAACTCTAATGTTCTCCTGAAGGTATTTGTATATTTGTACGGTTCTTGAATAAAAAAATAATTAAAACATTTAAAAAAAAATAGATTTCCCATAGACTTCAATACAAAATACCGGCACAAAACAACGCCCGTACACAGCCGGCAGGCGTGAATAACTGAAGAAATCACTCAGATTAAACATGTCAAGAAATGATATGTCCACCCTAACCTGCCATAGAGTGTAAAGATACATCCACACACTTAATTTGCTCAATTTAAAAACAAGTCCCTTCATTCTCCCACTGGCAAATTGGTGTAACAACCCCACCCAGTGGCCAGAGGACATTTACTCGGACATTTACTCGGACATTTACTCGCACCTCATCGAGTCAGCGGGTGAACCAGTGAATGGTTTTACTTCGTTTTTGAATCATGAAGTATGGATGCTATCGGAAGCTATAGTTCTATCGCTGGACAGAAAAGTGCTCTCAGTACTCTAAATATAAAGACATAATAGGCCTATATACATTTAAAGATATTTACTTTCAAAAACAAAGTAAAATCCTTCAATTGTTGCACCAATTTGACGCTGGGCCATTTTCCTCAGCCATTTTACAGCATGAGTCCTTCCCGGTGCGGGCGTTCTGTGGCGATTGTGTTTCACGTTCATGGACTTTTAGTTTGTTTATCATCTGTTTCCTTTGTTCTAGTTTTCCCGCCAGTCATCTTTTGCCTTGGATATTCATTAAAAAAAAAGGTCCTATTATGCTTTTCCAAAACTTTGGAAAAAGTTAAAGTTAAAAATTAACTTTAGTTGGTGTGTAGTGTCGCTGTTTGAGCATAAAAAGATCTGCAAGGTTACGAAGCTCAAAGATATTTTATTTAACAGAATTCAATTACACCCAACGGCTCGTTTGGTGCATTTTTTCCGGATCTTATGAGGTCATAATTTGACTCATTTAAATAATCTCCTGATTGAGCTGCATTAGAGAAGACAATTTACATGGAGCACTGTAATCGGTTTAAAAGTCCAATCCGAATGAAAAAGCTCCATATAAACACCTCAATCGGAATAAAAATGCCCAAACCGAATGAAATTGTAATCGGTTTGAGAGGGGTGGGATAAACCTTTTCATGAACCGATCAAACGAAAAATTCCACCATGTAAACGACCTGATCCGATTACTTTGCGTGCACGTCTTTCTGTGACGTGATATACAGCGCGCGCGCGCGCGCCGCGCTCACAGCAGGCTAATGTTGACAAGAGAGGAAAGTTCATTTTTCTGAAGTATTAAACTTTTTTTATTTCTTAAAAAGTTATGAACATATATGTTGGAATAATGACACAGACAGCCTGGCTACAGCATCTCCTCTCCAGCCTTTGTCCGAGGCTTCAACTGCGCCTGACAGAATAATTTATTTTTCTGAGGTGATTCTTACACTTAACAACAAATAATAAATCGCTTTTATAAAACTGTATAAGTCCTGGTGGCCGTTGAGAGTTTCCAGTGCAACGGGGAACATTCAAGCTGCTGGAGAGGACGTGTCGATATTTCCCTCTGTTTCTCGTAAGTTATATAAAAAAGTTCAACAACTGCTTCAAATTGGTTAAGTAACATTACCCACGGTCTACTTTAATTACTTTTGTTAATATTTATAGCCTACCTCTGTGATTATGGTATATTTCCTTAATCATCTGAAATATTTATGCGTTTAGTATGTATCTAGCCTACTAGTAATTTAATGATGCGGAGCACGTCTTCAATGCTTTTTTTTATTAATAATTCGGGTGCATTTTATTGTTAATTTTGTGTTTTTCAAATTAAATTAATTGAATTCATTTTGAGTCCGCATTCATCATTCACAGCTGTTGAAATAGCCATTGTATAGGATATAAATTAGGTTAAACTACTGCATGTCCGCCCACAGAAAAATAAATAAATATAAAAATGACCAACACAGAATTATTGATCCACGAACTTCACAGTTAGGCCTATTATAATTGGCAACATTACGAATCTATGCGACAGACTAACTGTGTGCGCATGTCACAAAATGATTCCGATTGAAAGCATCAGCACATTTAAACACCAATCGGTTTAGATAACGTCTCATGTAAACAGTCCACCGAATCTTTCAATCGGAATGATTTTAATCGGAATGACAAAAAAGTGTGCATATAAACGTGGCTAGTGTTGTCGCCATAGACATAGGCTACATAATAAAGGCTAGATGAGGCTATTTTGAACCATACTATAGTAAAGATACAGTAAATTGTAGTATATTATAGTATTTACTACACTTTGTTAATTTACTGTAGTATATTTACTATAGTACGGTTCAAAAACACTATAGTATTTACTAGAGTAATTTTACTATAATATAGTATAGTATTTTTTCATGTGGGCTCTCTCTCTCTCTCTCTCTCTCTCTCTCTCTCTCTCTCTCTCTCTCTCTGTGTTTTTGTAATTATTATCCTGTGTACTTCAACTATGGGCCAACTTATGTTTCCACTTTACCTTTTTGAGTTGGGGAGAGGAGCTGACAACAAAAAAATAAGTAACAACAAGTCATTTTTGGATTTGAAAAAGTGGATTTGAGAAAACTTTAGTTTGTAGCAGATACATATGGGAAAATGTTACAGGCTCATGATTATGATCACAATGATACACTCATAACGTAGTTAGCCTATTAGTTATGCACACTAACACTCATCTGTATGTCAACATGAAAGTGAAGCAGCGTGTGTGTAATGTAATGTCCAACCCTCCTTCGGCAACTCCTGTTTCCCAGCGCTCATAAATGAGACGCACACACACCTCAGCGGGACAGCGCGAGGAGCACACACACACACACACACTATGAGCACAGGCCTGCAGTTTAAGGGTAAGATATTGAGTGGCTATTCATTTGATTATGATGAATTAGTAGTGGAGTCTTAAGAATGAATTACGAGACATGAGCTGAGAGTCACAAACGTAGAGTAAAGAGTGCTTCAGAAGGTGATTCATGTGCTCTATAACACAAGATTAAACACAAAATACTGTAAAGGTGTTGAAAATATCTGCGTTGATTATAAAATGTGGTCTGATCTTCATCTAAGTCACAATAACAGAAAACACAACAATATATGTGATCAAAATATCAATAATTAGGTACAATGAACTTATTGTTGATGTAGTTTTGTGAATACGGTGAGGACAGGTTTGGTTATGGGTTGAGGGGTAAGGGAAGGTCAGTGTAATTATAGATGTATTTTTTAAATATAAGTACAATGTAAAAACATGTATGTACAATAAGTGCATTGTATCAAATGATTCATTTAAATATTAGTAAAGGCACTTAACAGACTGCATAACTAGTGCTGTCAATCAATTAAAAAAAGTAATTAATCGCACATTATTTCTGTAATTTATCGCGATTAAAAACATTGGAGTTTTTAATAATTGTAATAATTTCACAGTTACTCTCCAAATGAATATAGAAACAACTCAAAGGCAGTATATTTTAAATATGTGTTGTACTGTCATCTTTTTATGAATGAAGGCCAGAATCACTGATACTGATGTCTCTATGAAACTTTAATGATAGACATTCATGTATAACTGAACGCTGACAATTTCAACATTTATTAGGCTTTAAAAAATAACAACTTTTAATTTAAGTGAACTTAAATGTCCTGTGGCCTTCATATATCAATATACAGAAATTTAATAAAGTTATCAAACACTTTACAGTCTTAACTGCATACATTATTATTTAAATACAGATTAATTCTTATTAAAGCTACATGTTCTCTGTTCCCTTTGTTATTTGATGAACAGACATCATAAGTCGCTACTGTCACTTTAAGATCTCGTCCGCTGCTGGCCAATGGAGGTGGACGTCTGCTCCTGGCGGCCATCTTGTCTCAGTCAGCTCACTCACTCACTAACATTGTGTTTTAATGGTGCTTGTACTTTTTAAATAACCATAACTTGCTCAATTTTCTACCGATTTTCAAACTGTTTGCTTTGTTATAAACGTCAGAGATGTAGTTATGACACTACATACTTATGAATAATTATTCATAATTTGTTCAAGCATCCAGAATTATAGCCACGTTAATAACGCTTGTAAGAAACCAAACCGTTTGTAAATCCGTCAAGATTTCAGTGAGATAAGAGTATTTGTGTTCAGATCACTCGCCTCACATCAGGAGCCACAGAGCCGCCTGAAAGCTGGCCTGAGACAAGATGGCCGCCGGTGATGACGTTAGAGACTCCGCCGTCAGACATCTAGCCTTTTTTATGGATGTCTATGGTCACGCACATCTCATTCTCAGTTCATTTAAGACGTTATTAAACTCATGTAAGACGGCTCTTATGAGAACACTCGACACTCGTTCTCTTTCGTCTTGTCGTGTGTGTGTGTGTGTGTGTGTCATAGTCAGGACATTCACAGACAGCGCGTTCTCTTTCGTCTTGTCGTGTGTGTGTGTTTGCGTGTGTGTGTGTCATAGTCAGGACATTCACAGACAGCGCGTTCTCTTTCGTCTTGTCGTGTGTGTGTTTGCGTGTGTGTGTGTCATAGTCAGGACATTCACAGACAGCGCGTTCTCTTTCGTCTTGTCGTGTGTGTGTTTGCGTGTGTGTGTGTCAGAGTCAGGACATTCACAGACAGCGCATTCTCTTTCGTCTTGTCGTGTGTGTGTGTGTGTGTCAGAGTCAGGACATTCACAGACAGCGCGTTCTCTTTCGTCTTGTCATGTGTGTGTTTGCGTGTGTGTGTGTCATAGTCAGGACATTCACAGACAGCGCGTTCTCTTTCGTCTTGTCGTGTGTGTGTGTGTGTGTCAGAGTCAGTACATTCACAGACAGCGTGTTCTCTTTCGTCTTGTTGTGTGTGTGTGTGTCGTGTGTGTGTGTGTCAGAGTCAGGACATTCACAGACAGCGCGTTCTCTTTCGTCTTGTTGTGTGTGTGTGTGTCATAGTCAGGACATTCACAGAAAGCGCGTTCTCTTTCGTCTTGTCGTGTGTGTGTGTGTGTGTGTCATAGTGAGGACATTCACAGACAGTGCGTTCTCTTTCGTCTTATCGTGTGTGTGTGTGTGTGTGTGTGTGTCATAGTCAGGAGTCAGGACATTCACAGACAGCGCGTTCTCTTTTGTCTTATCGTGTGTGTGTGTGTGTGTGTCATATTCAGGAGTCAGGACATTCACAGACAGCGCGTTCTCTTTCGTCTTATCGTGTGTGTGTGTGTGTGTGTCATAGTCAGGAGTCAGGACATTCACAGACAGCGCGTTCTCTTTCGTCTTATCGTGTGTGTGTGTGTGTGTGTCATAGTCAGGAGTCAGGACATTCACAGACAGCGCGTTCTCTTTCGTCTTATCGTGTGTGTGTGTGTGTGTCATAGTCAGGAGTCAGGACATTCACAGACAGCGCGTTCTCTTTCGTCTTATCGTGTGTGTGTGTGTCATAGTCAGGAGTCAGGACATTCACAGACAGTGCGTTCTCTTTTGTCTTATCGTGTGTGTGTGTGTGTGTGTGTGTGTGTGTGTCATAGTCAGGACATTCACAGACAGCGCGTTCTCTTTCGTCTTGACGTGTGTGTGTGTGTGTGTGTGTGTGTGTGTGTCATAGTCAGGACATTCACAGACAGCGCGTTCTCTTTTGTCTTATCGTGTGTGTGTGTGTGTGTGTGTGTCATAGTCAGGAGTCAGGACATTCACAGACAGCGCGTTCTCTTTCGTCTTATCGTGTGTGTGTGTGTGTGTGTGTGTGTGTGTGAGGACATTCACAGACAGCTCGTTCTCTTCTGTCTTGTCGCGTTTGAATGGTTTAAAAGCATTTGCATTAATAAGAGCGTGATCATATAATGTAATGCTAGCCAAAGGATGATAGATAAAACGGATGCTGCAATTACTTTAAATATTTTAACTAAAAAATAAATAATATATAATAAAAATAATTGCATATCACGCTAATTTTGACAGCACTAATAATAACACATATAAACACTTGTCATATCTTTATTGAATCATTGATCATTTAGAGTGCAAGGTGGAGAAAGTAAGTAAACCCTAAACTACAGCCTCCTTCAGCAGCGAAACCTCCACCATATAAGACTTTTGACCAATTTCGGACCATACCATCCACACAAACTTTTTTTTTTTCTTTTTTCTTTTCTTCTTCTTTCAGTATTTGTGGGTTGTCTTGATAGCACAGTCCTTTTTAGGTTATCATCTCAATTTGCTTAAAGGGATAGTTCACCCAAAAATGAAAATTCTGTCATTAATTCCTCACCCTCATGTCGTCCCAAACCCGTAAATCCTTCGTTCATCTTCAGAACACAAATGAAGATATTTCTAATGAAATCTGAGAGATTTCTGTCCCTCCATTGACAGTCTACAATACACAACTGCACTTTCAAGCCCTGGAAAGACAGTAAAAAAATCATTAAAGTAATCCATGCGACTTGGGGGTTTAACCTCAATTCTATGAAGTGATGCGAATGCTTTGTTTGCGCAAAAAACATAATTTAGCACTTAATTTATAAAATATGAATTTCCAACGTTCACGTGTTGTGTCAACGCCAGAGCAGACGTTGTCGGAGAACGTGTCGGAGATTCATATTTTGTAAATAAAGTGACTTTCTCGGATTGTCCATTGTGTCCTCAGAGCGATCTCTGAAAGATGTCCTCGCAGTCCAGAGTTTGCTACATGTGTAGACGGGTTCTCTTACACTGTGAATGCTTTCGTAGACTTTTCCAGCAGTTTGCATCTCTCTAAGGAAATTTTAAGATCCTGTAAAAGCTTTCGGGATGGAGGCATGGTTCACACCAACCATACTTCATTCAGAAGAACAGATTTGTCAGTAGCCAGGCTTTATGTGCCTTTATATAAAAGCCAAGGCGCCTGTGGAACGCACACTTCAAACTCATTGTTTGTCTATAGTTGTGACTTAGATAAAGATCAGATTTTATGAGGAATCAATGCAGAAGTGAATGCATTTTCAATTCATTCACAGACAAGCCTTTTGCCTCTGTAGACAAAAGTTAAAAAAGTCCCCAATTCCAGTTCATAAATTCTTCCTCCAAAACATTCTTCCTCCTTCATATTTAGTTTCCACATATCATGAGTTTAACTCAAAATATTTGTTTTCAAATATTTGTTCAATGACCTTTCCTTGAGAGTGATGTTCACAGGTGCTGCTTTGCATTAGTGTTTGCTCTGAGCTGACATTCTGCTCAACTAGTTCCTTACCCTTGTGCTGTTCTTGGCAGAATGCTTCAATGCCTGCAGGATAACAGTTTATTTGTATGTACAGGCATTGTGATAATTGAAATATCGTCTTGCAGTCATTCATTTTTGCTCACCTTTGAAACATTTTTCCTTTTAAATCTGTTCTATGATTAATAGCTATATCACATCCTTATTTCTTATAAGCATTTCTTTGCAATCATTGGTAGAGTCATCTTTTGCCACAGGCAAAACATTCATCTCTGACACAAGTTCACGAGAACTGCTCAACACATGTGTGTTGTGTTGACGTGAGAGCAGACGTTATTGCATGAACGTGCGTCGGAGATTGGTATTTTTTTGTAAATAGTGTTTTTGCAAACACCTTGAAACATTTATTCTATTCTATGATTAATTGATACATCACATCCTTGTTTCTTAGAAGCATATAATGCACAAGGCATTCTGTTTACACCACATGATAAAGAGTCATCTTTTGCCACAGGCAAAAAAAGTAAAATATCAAGAAAGACAGAAGTTTCTTGGTAATCATAGTGTGAGAAATGCAAATCAAGTCAAGTGAAGTTTGTTTACATTCCTCATCATCCAAGTGTGAAAACAACAATGTGTCGCATGCATAGTCAAAGTTCTGTCAATATTCACCCTAATTTCTGTCATAGAAAATAAATAATGTTGATAAGAAATAAAGAGGATAGGTTGTTCATGCCATTCTTTCATACAGGGATGTTCATAGTGACCCCCACCAAAAGCTTCCATAAAAGTAATCCATGTGAATTTGATATTCACACAATATTCACACATCTCACTACAGTGCTCACTCTGAGGCGGTTGAAATAGAGACAGGTTCAGGTCACACTATACAACTGAACAGTTAAGTTAAATGAAATCATTCAAAATACTCAAATATTACTGGTGTCATGGGCTGGTTCCACAATGAAGCAAGTAGAGCATCCGTTAGCAGTGGTCTAAATTTATTAAACTAAAAAAAAGGAAGGAGGAGGAGATGATGGAGGAACCAGAGAGTGACCCAGAGCGAAGCCATTAGGACGAAGGGCCATAGCGGAAGGAACCGATGGAGAGAGGAGCCAGGAGCACGACAGACTGAAGTGGAGCTGGGGGGAGTGGAGACCCAGGCGGAGCTGAGGAGACAAAGCCCCGGGGTTCACACTGGTGGGAGTGAGGACAATGGTGGAACCGGAGGGAAGGAGGAGCCCGGCGGAGCCAGAGGGGTGGAGGGTCAAGGTGTAGCCGGAGACCTGAAAGTCTGAGTTGGAACCAGAGCAACAATGAACCAAAGTGAAGCCAGAGGGCCAAGAGAGCCCAGCAGAGCCAGAGGGATGGTGGAGCTGAGGGAGCATGGAGCCAAGGTGGAGCCGATGGAGCCCAGCAGAGCCAGAGGGATGACGGACCACGGTGGAGCTGAGGGAAGATGGAGCCAAGGTGGAGCCGATGTATCAGAGGGCTGAGGGAAACCAGCAGAGCCAGAGGGATGATGGACCACGGTGGAGATGAGGGAGCATGGAGTCAAGGTGAAGCCGATGGGTCAGAGGGACGAGGAAGCCCAGCAGAGCCAGAGGGATGATGAACCATGATGGAGCTGAGGGAAGATGGAGCCAAGGTGGAGCTGAGGGAAGATGGAGCCAAGGTGGAGCTGTTGCGTCAGAGGGATGAGGGAGCCCAGCAGAGCCAGAGGGATGGTGGACCACGGTGGAGCTGAGGGAAGATGGATCCAAGGTGGAGCTGTTGTGTCAGAGGGACGAGGGAGCCCAGCAGAGCCAGAGGGATGGTGGACCACGGTGGAGCTGAGGAAAGATGGAGCCAAGGTGGAGCTGATGTGTCAGAGGGACGAGGAAGCCCAGCAGAGCCAGAGGGATGGTGGACCACGGTTGGTGATGAGGGAGCATGGAGCCGAGGTGGAGCCGATGGGTCACAGGGACGAGGGAACCCAGCAGAGCCTGAGGGATGATGGACCACTGTGGAGCTGAGGGAGCATGGAGCCAAGGTGGAGCTGATGGGTCAGAAGGAGGAGGGAGCAGAGGCCGAGGGATGATGGACCACGGTGGAGCTGAGGGAGCATGGAGCCAAGGTGGAGCTGATAGGTCAGAGGGCTGAGGGAACCCAGTAGGGCCAGAGGGATGATGGACCACGGTGGAGCTGAGGGAGCATGGAGCCAAGGTGGAGCTGATAGGTCAGAGGGCTGAGGGAACCCAGCAGAGCCAGAGGGATGATGGACCACGGTGGAGCTGAGGGAGCATGGAGCCAAGGTGGAGCTGATGGGTCAGAGGGCTGAGGGAACCCAGCAGAGCCAGAGGGATGATGGACCACGGTGGAGTTGAGGGAGCATGGAGCCAAGGTGGAGCTGATATATCAGAGGGACGAGGGAACCCAGCAGAGCCAGAGGGATGATGGACCACGGTGGAGCTGAGGGAGCATGGAGCCAAGGTGGAGCTGATGGGTCAGAGGGCTGAGGGAACCCAGCAGAGCCAGAGGGATGATGGCCCACGGTGGAGCTGAGGGAGCATGGAGCCAAGGTGGAGCTGATGTATCAGAGGGACGAGGGAACCCAGCAGAGCCAGAGGGATGATGGACCACGGTGGAGCTGAGGGAAGATGGAGCCAAGGTGGAGCCGATGTGTCAGAGGGACGAGGGAACCCAGCAGAGCCTGAGGGATGATGGACAACGGTGGAGATAAGGGAGCATGGAGTCAAGGTGGAGCTGATGGGTCAGAGGGCTGAGGGAACCCAGCAGAGCCTGAGGGATGATGGACCACTGTGGAGCTGAGGGAGCATGGAGCCAAGGTGGAGCCGATGGGTCAGAAGGCCGAGCTGGAGTCCAGGGCTCGGAAGCTTGAGGTGAAGCCAGGGGATCGACACACCAGGGCAGTGCTGGAGACCCGAGAAGCCCAAAGCGAATCTGAGTAGCTGGATGGGGTCACTGAAGGAGGAGCGGGGAGCTGAAGGGAGGCAGCGGATGTGGGGCAGAGGAACAGAATGGCGTTGTCAGAGAAGGAGGGCGGGACCAGTGGTGATGGAGACATGAGGCTGAGTGGAAACAGTGATGACGAGGCAGACACGAAGATGGACTGCGCAGGACTGTTTTTGTCCTGCTAGGTTCTATTCCGCACCCACACGCTCCCGCCTAAAATTCACTCTGTGTTCACACGCTTTCTGCTTAGAAGGATTTTCTTCCCGACCCGACCTATCCCACTAAATTTAGCTCTCGTTTACAGAATCTCACATTTAAATTTCCCCTAAAGAATGAGATAGCATTCTAGGGATAACAAATAGAAAATGTTGGCTATGCAATAATGTTATTTTTGTCTTATCATGATACTGTCAGCACCGTAAAAAATGTCACAGAGAAAAATAGGCTAAATCAAATACGACACCTGTCACTCAAAATTATAAGCCAAAAATGCAAATAAATTAAATCTGTCGGCTTACTAGCTATAGCTACTGCAAAATGAAATCTTTTTTAACATCCATGCAAGAACAGAATGTCGCTGACTGACGAACGTCTCGCCTCCAAAATCCGACCACAAAGGCTGAGCGTTCTCTCTGGAGGAGCTCTCGTGGACGGGATGCAAAGAACATACTGGGAACTGTGTGAACGCCACCACTGCAGAAAGGATGTTGGGAGCGGCCAGGCTATTATCAGACCGCCCACTCCCGTCCAAAGTACACTAGAGTTACCGATCGTTACTGTCTTTGATTTGGACATTTACTCCCGCGCCGCAAGAAAACTGATCGGGTATGGGTATGCTTCGGGAATGCAGACCTCTAGATCAATGTGGTTACGAATATTGCTGAAGACCAGTCCTTGCAGACCTTGCACAGCACACCTTTAGTAGCGGGAATATGGGCAGGGCTCCACTCCATACCACTGAACTTCACCAAAACTCCCCCTGGGACGGACATCAGTACCGGCTCTGCAACTGGACAGACTCTGCGTTTGGCTCAGGCTCTGGGACAAAGATGGCCTCTGGCATTAACACTGGCTCAGGCTTCATGGCGGGTGTTTCTTAACATTGAAGACACCAGACACCAAACTAAACTGAACAGAGGGTTTAAATACACACAGGCTGAATCCGAATTCGCCCCCTATACCCTCAAACGGGGCATTATTTGAAGGGACAGCCATTTGAGGTGGTGTCCGAAACCATGTGGATGTTATTGAGTGCACTCATTCAATCCCACAATGCACTGCAATAACGAGTGTACAGTCGATGTACACACAACAGTTTGGCAAGCCTCATCAAAGTGACAGATATCTGATATTTGAGTATATGTGAGTCATATAACCCATCAGATGTTCTGACTACAAGCATGAAAGAACTGCTTTAAAGTTTATTTAGACTGGTCTTCCTGTATCATTTGGATTGCATAGGTGTGACGATATCTTCTTGATAATATCACATATTTGCTATCAGGTAAACATAGACGTTAGCGCTGAACTGTTAAACTCATAACACTTTTGATGTCTGACCTTTTTCCTGCAAGAATTGCAAGTCATTTCACTTTAAACAGACATTTACATGTGTCAATATTTGTCAAAAATGGTTTCAAAAGAATAGGATGTGCTTAACAAGCCATGCCTCTTCACAGGAATGAAATAAACATCTAGCTGTAAAATCATGCTGTTAATGTTGATCTATCTCTTCATCTAAACAGTTTTGTCTGTTCAGGTGTAGGACACACAACCATGAAGGAGAGTAAGCAGTTGTAACGCAGACGACCTGAGACCGATCTCACATCTCGAATAGAATCAACACTGACAGATGCTGAGGGCAATATCAGATTTGACTCTTCCCACGATGGCCTTATTGAACGCTACTCTTCCCTGGAACGTCTCTTCGGACATCAACCAAAGCTATTTCAAATCCAACTTCTCAGAATTTGAGGACACACAACCCGTGGGGAAGACCTGGGCGGCTCTGTTCATCCTGGCGATTATCTTTTTTACCGTTGCGGGGAATATACTGGTGATCATGGCGGTGTCCATCGAAAGCAAGCTGCACAATGCCACCAACTACTTCCTGTGCTCACTGGCCGTGGCTGACATGCTGGTGGGATTCCTGGTTATGCCAGTCTCACTCATTAGTATTCTCTACAGTAAGTACGAAGCTTTTTATGCTACAACTATACATACATTTTCTGTTTTTTAAAGCATGTACACAAAAGCAAAGCACACCTGAAACTGAAAGGCTAAATTGGCTCACAAAATATCTCTAAAAATAATAGCTTTTGTCATGGAAATAAAAAGTAATTGAATTTGACCCTTGAATGGGTTTCATTGTCTTTATGTAAAATATACACTCACCTACAGGATTATTAGGAACACCATACAAATACCCCCTTTCGCCTTCAGAACTGCCTTAATTCTACGTGGCATTGATTCAACAAGGTGCTGAAAGCATTCTTTAGAAATGTTGGCCCTTATTGTTAGGATAGCATCTTGCAGTTGATGGAGATTTGTGGGATGTACATCCAGGGCACGAAGCTCCCGTTCCACCACATCCCAAAGATGCTCTATTGGGTTGAGATCTGGTGACTGTGGGGGCCATTTTAGTCCAGTGAACTCATTGTCATGTTCAAGAAACCAATTTGAAATGATTGGAGCTTTGTGACGGTGCATTATCCTGCTGGAAGTAGCCATCGGAAACAATGCTCAGGTAGGCCGTGGCATTTAAACCATGCCCAATTGGCTCTAAGGGGCCTAAAGTGTGCCAATAAAACATCCCCCACACCATTACACCACCACCACCAGCCTGCACAGTGGTAACAAGGCATGATGGATCCATGTTCTCATTCTGTTTACGCCAAATTCTGACTCTACCATCTGAATGTCTCAACAGAAATCGAGACTCATCAGACCAGGCAACATTTTTCCAGTCTTCAACTGTCCAATTTTGGTGAGCTTGTGCAAATTGTAGCCTCTTTTTCCTATTTGTAGTGGAGATGAGTGGTACCCGGTGGGGTCTTCTGCTGTTGTAACCCATCCGCCTCAAGGTTGTGCGTGTTGTGGCTTCACAAATGCTTTGCTGCATACCTCAGTTGTAATGAGTGGTTATTTCAGTCAAAGTGTCTCTTCTATCAGCTTGAATCAGTCGGCCCATTCTCCTCTGACCTCTAGCATCAACAAGGCATTTTCTCCCACAGGACTGCCACATACTGGATGTTTTTCCCTTTTCACACCATTCTTTGTAAACCCTAGAAATGGTTGTGCGTGAAAATCCCAGTAACTGAGTAGATCCATGCCGCGCTCAAAATTGCTTAAATCACCTTTCTTTCCCATTCTGACATTCAGTGTGGAGTTCAGGAGATTGTCTTGACCAGGACCACAGCCCTAAATGCATTGACGCAACTGCCATGTGATTGGTTGATTAGATAATTGCATTAATGAGAAATTGAACAGGTGTTCCTAATAATCCTTTAGGTGAGTGTATATTGGTAACACTTTACAATAAGCTCCTATTCATTAACGTTAGTTAACAAAAGAACAATGTTCATTGTTAGTATATTTTAGCTCAGGTCCTGTTAAAGGTGCACTATGTAACTTTTCTGTCCACTAGAGATCGCCTATTCAAAACAAAGGTGTTTCACATAGACATGAAAATACACTATCCAAACTTAAATGGTTGTAATTCAAGAATGGAATATAGACATGAGGCTGCGTCTGGTTCTAGAGAAGACATTTGGCAGATTATTGTAGTCAAATAAATTATGTAAGTGAAATGGAAAACAAGTTATAGAAGTTTAAGTAAAATATATATTTTACAAAACATGTTGGACTCTAAAACTGCAAGAAAATCAAAGCCAAACACCTGAACAAGTTGTGTTCCAAACTTTAGGTTGATATCTCAAAAAATTAGCTTTCAGTGAGATTGTGTTAGGGCGCAGTACCAAACCTTTTCACTAGATGACATCCAAGCTCCATTACTAACCTTATAAGAGCGCCTCCATTTCCATATATGGTGATCTGAACCATATATTTCCATAATTTTTATACAATTTATGAAGTAGACATCCGTTTCAGAAGTAGTATGGGAAGTTTTATATGAATTCCACCTCTAATAAACACATAAAAAGAACACAAATGTGCGTTATAGCTCGCCGCCACATCACAAATGGAGATTCTATAATTCTTTCTTTATATTTAAAACATTTTCAGACCTTTTTTTCCTCAAAAAAATTGAATGGATGTTATCTTTTGAACTCTTGGCATGAAAACAAACAGGTGTCTACCATCGCTATTTCAAAATAAAGGTCTGAACATGCCTTATGAGTATGAAAATATTCTTGTACAAATTGATAAATTACTGCTCATTTGTAATATATTTTTAAAAACATTCACCAAATATGAAAACTAGAGATTGTAAGCTTTTAAATGATATATAGTTTGTCAAGATTAATTTAGGTTTAGTGTAGGATATTACGGTTTTAAAAATTGAATGGATGTGTAACACTTAACAGGTTAATAATATTAACCTTTGATTGTAATACTGATTTACTAAATGTTGGAATTATTAACTAAGATTAATAAATGATTTAGAAGTAATTTTCATAATTTCATAACTACACTGTAAAAAATAAAAACTGAAAATGTACTGGTAATTTTCTGCCAGGACATTATCCAATAATTTTACGGAAATTTCTGTTAACTCTTAAAACACAAACTAATGCAATGTGTAATTCAAAACTGTAAAAAAAAAAAAAAAACATCCCCGTAAAATTTACGGTAAAAAACGGCAGCTGTGGTTGCCAGAACTTATACGGCTGTAACAGGTTTTATGGGACAGCACCACATAATTTAAAGGTTTATACATCTAATTAAATTTTACAGTAAAATACCATTAAATGTGTAGTTTTTGGAAGTGGAAAAGTCGTGTAATTTACAGTGAAAACCCGTAAATTGCCATTCCCAGAATTCCCTACGTGACACTTCACATTTGTTGTATTTTGTTTGGAATAACTGAGTTCCCTTTCGAGGGAACTCGCACTGCATCGGGACGACGCTTTGGGGGGTGCTCCCTTAGCATCAGCGAATCTGAAACCAGAATGCCAACTAGGCCAATCCGATTGGCGTGCGTGATGACGTCATTGTGACGGCATACCCGGAAGTATAAAAGGGGAGCTGGAACGTAATGGCGGTAGTTATTGCTCTTCAGCAAGCGCTATCTGTCAAACTGTCTGTCTATTTACTGTTGTATGTCAGTGAAAGTGTGTGATTGAAATGAAGTGTGAAAAAGTGAGAGAGTTCAAGCAGTGTGTGCATCCTTGCCCTCGCTACATGTCGGGCTCGGATACACACCTGCTGTGTGTGCACTGCCTGGGCGTTCAGCATGCTCGAGCGGCTTGTGAGCATTATGAAAGCTGACGCTCAGAGTGCTCCGCTCTCGGCGTGAGCCCTGTGGATCGGTCCCGCATCCGCCGAGGCGGTGCGGCGAGGCTGGTCATGGGGCTCACGGATGGACTGTCAGCGGGACTGGGACTGCTGAGGCATCTTCCCAGTCTTTATCTGACAGTTCAGATGTTCTCCTTCCCCGTGTGGAAGCCCGCGCTGCGGCTTCTTCCCCCGGGGCGGAGGACGCGATGTGTGAGAGGTCTGATTCTGAGGAATTAGACGTACTCAGCATCGAGGCAGTCAAAGTCATAAGCACTTCTTAAATATACAAGATTCCATCCACGCGATTGCTGGAAAAAAAAAGAAAAAAAAGGCAGCGCGCAGGTTATGGGTCTGCAATTAATGTGAACACACGCGATCGGTGTGCATGAGATACTGGTTGGCTTAACGGACGAGTCCGTATAGTAAAATAAATCAGTATTTGTCTGATATGGCTGCATTTAAGTCTGAGGATTTA
Source organism: Gobio gobio (assembly GCF_949357685.1). Lineage (NCBI taxonomy): Eukaryota > Metazoa > Chordata > Actinopteri > Cypriniformes > Gobionidae > Gobio > Gobio gobio. Next base: position 4,899,351 of record NC_137107.1, read on the forward strand.
AATGAGATATTATCTGACTCTGAGGAGTTAGATATTCAGTCATTTCAGACCATGTTTCACTGTATTGTGTGACACTGTTTGGCTTTTTTCTCGAGGGATGAAAGCCAATTGTATTATGACGGCTTGAACCACGTTGCTGAGGCAACGCGGGGTCTATGAGTCCGTATAAATACAAATAAAACAGTGTCGTCTGATTAAATACGGCTACATTTAATTCTAAGGAATTAAAATTGAATATAATCTAACTTTGAGGAGTTAGATATTCAGCCTATCATTCAGACTATGTTTCACCTTATTGTGGCTGCATTTAATTCTGAGGAATTAAATTAAAATATTATCTGACTTTGAGGAGTTAGATATATTTTTTATTCAGCCTATTATTCAGATCAGGTTGCACGGGTTTGGTGATTATGATGGCATTTAATTCCGAGGAATTGAGTGTCATGTTATCCGACTTTGATAAGTTGGATACTTTAATTCTGTCACCCAAGCGTGTTTAACTTGTGAACTGGATATTCATCTAAGATGGAGCCCTCCTGAAGTTGATGTCGTTCTCGCCGCCTTGTGGCCTGCGGGACACATCAGTTTCAGGCAATTGCTAATCGCAGTGTCCGCTCTAGGGTTGTGGCCCTGTTGAGCTGCTCCCTTAGATGAGGCCCCCTGCTGGCCAGCCCCCTCTCCCGGGTAGGAGCGATCGAGGTCGCCTCCCCTGTGGAGTTTTCGGGAATCGATGCTGTGTTCCCGCCGTCTAGTACGCTTCGGGCCACATCGTTTCCCTGTGCACGCGTGCTGCACCAGCCGCCTCTAGCAAGACTTGCGGTGGTCCAGCAAACGCGTACGCACACCGAAAATCTTCCTCGATTTCGCCCTGCCGGTTAGCTGCTTCAGGGGGTCGGGGAGGAGGCTCGGTTGACACCCGAGACCGGCCTCGAGAGGCTGGTTCCCTTAGCAGATTATCTCGGCGCATGGTTATGCCTCCGAATATATCAGCTTGGGGCCTGCGACTGTAGGAAGGGGCATACAGACTGCAGTCCGGTTACCTTCCCCTGAAGTTCAGTGGGGTGGTCTGGACGGCAGTGGTCCCTGGGCAGGTTCGGGTAATGGAACAGGAAGTTCACTCCCTGTTGGTAAGGAGGCCACAGAATGTGCTCCTCCGCCAGACAGGGAGTCCGGGTTCTACAGCCAGTACTTCATAGTTCCTAAGAGGGATGGCGAGTTGCATCCAACTTTAGACCGGAGGTACTTGAATCGTTCTCTGAGGAGATTTAGATTCAAGATGCTTAGCATTTCCTCCATTGTGATTCAGATCCAGTCTGAGGACTGGTCTGTCACGATGGGTCTGAAGAGGACGCATACTTCCCTGTATCCATCCTTCTGTGTCACAGGAAGTTCCTGAGGTTCGCTTTTTGGGGCAAAGCGTACCAATATCGGGTTCTTCCAGGCGGCCTAGCCCTTTGAGACTCTACACACAGTAGCGTGTTGTCGCCTTCTCAGAGAACTGTGTTCCTGGGAGTCGTATGGGGTTCTCTACGTTGTGGGCACAATTGTCTCCCGAACGTATCGAGTCCATACGGGCGGTGGTCTCTAAAAAGAAGCTAGGCCACAGCATCACTGTGAAGCAGTTTAAGGCTGCTGGGGCTCATTGCGGCTGCGTCCAACAGAATATCTCTTGGCCTGCTGCATGAGACCCTTACAGTGGTAGCTGGGAATCAAGGGGTTTTCCTCGGGGGGGAAAACCATTCTGTATGATCAGGGTAACGCGCAGATGCCTTCGTTCCCTAGTCATATGGAAGAAACCTTGGTTTCTGTCCCAGGGGCCAGTGTTGGGAGCGTTCTGTTGCCGGTAATCCGTTTCAACAGGCGCCTCCCTCACTGGCTGGGACGTGGTTATGGGAAGTAAACCAGGTGGCTTTCCTTGAGGGGAAATCCATTCTGTATGATCAGGGTAACGCGCAGATGCCTTCGTTCCCTAGTCATATGGAAGAAACCTTAGTTTCTGTCCCAAGGGCCAGTGTTGGGAGCGTTCTGTTGCCGGGAATCCGTTTCAACAGACGCCTCCCTCACTGGCTGTGACGTGGTCATGGCGGCCGCTTTGCGAGAGGTCTGTGGGAGACCAGGCATTTCTCCTGGCACATCTACTGCCTGGAAATGCTGGCGGTCTACAAAGCTCTGAGGAGCTTTTTCCCGGACCTCCGCGGCCACCATGTACTGATACGGAGGTAAACCAGGTGGCTTTCCTTGAGGGGAAATCCATTCTGTATGATCAGGGTAACGCGCAGTGGCCTTCGTTCCCTAGTCATATGGAAGAAACCTTGGTTTCTGTCCCAAGGGCCAGTGTTGGGAGCGTCCTGTTGCCGGAAATCCGTTTCAACAGACGCCTCCCTCACTGGTTGGGGCACGGCAGGGGGGTTTGAGGTTGCGCCCTCTTTGCAGACTGGCGCATCACATCCTCCTGTGGTCCCAAGGGAAACTGTTGTCCATCAGGGCAATGTATGTCCCGGGGGTCCAAAATCAGGGAGCAGACATCCTGTCGAGGCAGGGGCTGAGGCCCGGGGAGTGGCGACTCCACCCAGAGGTGGTGGAGGCCATATGCAAGAGGTTCGGCCCAGTGGAAGTGGATCTGTTTGCGTCTCGAGAGACGTCCCACTGTCCACTGTGGTTTTCCCTCACGCATCCAGCTCCGCTGGGGCTGGATGCCATGGTGCAGACGTGGCCGAGGCTGCGTCTGTACGCATTTCCCCCGATTGCTCTGCTCCCGGGAGTCCTGGAAAGGGTCCGTCGACAGGGGGTCAGTCTACTTCTGGTAGCACCCCGTTGGCCGACTCGAGTTTGGTTCTCGGATATCATAGCTCTGCTAGCAGGCCAGCCGTGGGAGATTCCTCTGAGGAGGGATCTCCTATCTCAGGCGGCGGGTACGATATTTTACCCCCGCCCGGAGATTTGGAACCTGTGGGTCTGGCCCCTGAGGGGACCAGGTTCATAGAGGCTGGCCTATCGGCAGACGTGATAGAGACCTTACTCAGCTCCAGGGCTCCGTCTACGAGGAGACTGTACAGCTTCAAGTGGAATGTATTTTCCACTTGGTGCAGAGACCGTGAGGTGGACCCAGTTAACTGCCCAGTGGCTTCAGTGCTGGAGTTCCTCCAAGATCGTTTCTCTGCAGGGCTTACCCCGTCCACACTCAAGGTGTACGTGGCTGCCATTGCGGCTTTCCACACTCCTTTGGGTGATGGGCCTCTGGGTAGGTACCAGCTGGTTGTACAATTCCTCCGTGGGGCTCAGAGGATGAGGCCTGCGGCTCGGTCCAGAGTTCCAACCTGGGACCTGGCAGTGGTTCTCGAAGGATTGGCTGAGGCCCCCTTCGAACCATTGGAGTCGGCTGGACCAAAGGATCTGACCCTTAAGGTGGCTTTTCTCCTTGCCATTACCTCTCTCAGGAGAGTGGGAGATCTCCAGGCCTTGGCGGTAACGCCGACCTGCCTGGAGGTTGCCCCGGGAGGAGTAAAAGCCATCTTACACCCTAGGCCGGGCTACGTGCCTAAGGTGCCATCAAGGGTGGTCAGGTCATTGGTCCTGCAGGCATTTCATCCTCCGCCTCATGTGACGGCGGAAGAGGGGAGGCTTCACCTACTCTGCCCGGTTAGGGCTCTAAGAGTTTATCTGGCGAAGTCTGCACAGTGGAGGAGATCACAACAACTGTTGGTGTGTTTTGGTTCACCTAAGAAGGGATTGCCTGCGTCTACTCAGACAATCAGTAACTGGATTGTCCAGGCGATTACCATGGCCTACCAGGTGCGCAGTTTGCCTTCACCTGTGGCCGTGAGGGCTCATTCCACCAGAGGCATGGCCTCTTCGGTGGCCCTTCTTTCTGGGGTCCCCTTGCAGGATATCTGCGAGGCGGCCGGGTGGGCTACCCCACACACTTTTATCAGGTTCTATAGCCTGGATCTCCCTACGACGCCTGGTGCTAGGGTGCTCCAGTCCTAGCTGTGCCCGGTTTCCGGCTTCACACTAGGGCAGGCGCTACCCTTCGGTGTGGCCTAGTGGGTACTCGTTCCCCAAAGCGTCGTCCCGATGCAGTACGAGTTCCCTCGAAAGGGAACTGCTCGGGTTATGTATATAACCCTTGTTCCCTGAGAAGGGGAACGAGCACTGCATCCCGACGCCACACCTCGGCGCGCCTGGAGCGCATGCTTCAGAGCAATTACTACCGCCATTACGTTCCAGCTCCCCTTTTATACTTCCGGGTATGCCGTCACAATGACGTCATCACGCACGCCAATCGGATTGGCCTAGTTGGCATTCTGGTTTCAGATTCGCTGATGCTAAGGGAGCACCCCCCAAAGCGTCGTCCCGATGCAGTGCTCGTTCCCCTTCTCAGGGAACAAGGGTTATATACATAACCCGAGCAGTTTTTCTAATCAGTTTTGTACATTAGGGTTTTATGTTACATGATTGGTGGTTGTCAGTATATATCAAAGGTACATAACAGATATTAGTGTTTCAATAGGTTGGTAATTTAACATTATTTCAGTTAATGAAATGTGTTTTTTTTTTTACCATAAATATTTATAGTGTACACATAATTATTACAACATAAACCTTTAAACTATAAGTTTAAAGGTTTATGTTTTTGAACTGTAAAAATGAACAGATTTTAACCGTAATTATTACAGTATAAACCTTTAAATTATATGATGCTGTCCCCTAAAACATTACTGCCGTATTTTTTACAGTAAAGTTCTGTTTTTTTACCGTAATGTTTATGGGGATTTTTTTACAGTGTAGTTTTTGTGAACAAACCCCTCTGTGAAAACCTCAAGAATATAGACTACATTAGAATAAAATAGATGAAGATGACATAAACAAATGTGTATTTTGAATGTTTTCTTTTGACTAGTCTGAAAGAAGAAGCCAAACATATCAAAATTCATCATCGCCTGAAAAAACAATGGTTTTGCCGGAGGTATCTAGCCTGAAATTATATACCACGACTTAAAATAAATTGTATATAATAAAGTGATATTAATATTAAAATTCAGGTGAATCACAAAAAGACATGTCTGAGCTATATTTCACCACACATAAAGGATAAAAAAAATGGAAAAGATTGGTAACACTTTAAAATGCAGTTTAAAACAGTGCATATGTTAACAAAAAGTCCGTAAAAATAGGGCATAATGTACTGTATAAATATGAAGGAATCTTCCGTATAGTTTTTTTACAGATATTAGTGTTTCAATAGGTTGGTGATTTAACATTATTTCAGTTAATGAAATGGGGTTTTTTTTAACCATAAATTTTTATAGTGTACACATAATTATTACAATATAAACTATAAGGTTTTGAACTGTAAAAATAAACATGCACAATAAGCAATTATTACATGTAAAAAATACATGAAATGGTCTATTTTTAAAGCATAATGCACAAATTAACGCATAAATGTGTTTTAAAAAAATATTAACACCATTTTTTTATGTGATTCAGCCTGTAATTTCATTCACTGTAAATCAATTTACATATTTCGTCTGTAAAGTTATCTGCTGCTGTATTTTTTACAGGAATTCTCTTTTTAACAGTGCAGGTAAAACCCCTGTAAAAAAACAATACGGAAGATTCCTTCATATTTATACAGTACATTATGCCCTATTTTTACAGACTATTTGTTAACATATGCACTGTTTTAAACTGCATTTTAAAGTGTTACCAATCTTTTCTTTTCTTTTTTTTATCCTTTATGTGTGGTGAAATATAGCTCAGACATGTCTTTGTGTGATTCACCTGAATTGTAATATTAATATCACTTTATTATATACAATTTATTTTAAGTCGTGGTATATCATTTCAGGCTAGACACCTTCGGCAAAACCATTGTTTTTTCAGGCGATGATGAATTTTGATATGTTTGGCTTCTTCTTTCAGACTAGTGAAAAGAAAACATTCAAAATACACATTTGTTTATGTCATCTTCATCTATTTTATTCTAATGTAGTCTATATTCTGGAGGTTTTCACAGAGGGGTTTGTTCACTTTGTTCATAACATATTATTCCTAAAAACACGGGGATCTTTTTTTTCTGGCTTTTGAAAGAAAAAAGTATTTTCTCATTTATGGAGTGATAAAAAGAGAAATCCAAAATCTTTCAACTGTAATATTTCAACCATGTATCCAGTCTTCAGATTTCTGTTCCACAAATGTATGCAAATGAGTGCATATTTAATTAAATGATGCATCATTTGTATATTTAAACATTTCAGAAAACTGAATTTAATACAAAACTTAACACACTGTGATTAATCAAGTATGGTGATACCTATTAGTTACTTTATTCACTCATAGTGGACTGTTTAGCCTTAAAATGTAGCGGCTGAAACATGTTAACGGTTTGTGGAAATTCTGGGATTTCCCACTCAGCTCTACTCACTATCACTTTGTTTTTCGTTTTGCAGATCACACCTGGCCTCTCCCAGAGCTGCTGTGTCCCATGTGGATCTTCCTCGATGTGCTCTTCTCCACAGCCTCCATCATGCACCTGTGTGCCATTTCTCTGGACCGCTATATCGGCATCCGTAATCCAATCAAATACAGCCGCAGCAACTCACTTTGCAAGGCCATGCTCAAAATAATCACTGTTTGGACCATTTCTGTAGGTGAGAATGAAGCATCCAGTGTTCAGAGTTACAAAAGATAACAGTATATATACTGGTCTGCAGTGGTCAGTCTCTATCAAAAGTGCTCAGAGGAAGGAACAGTCATGGGCGGCCAAGGCTCAGTATATGGCAGTATGTGACTCTATAGAAGGGTTTGTTATTAATGATCGCTGTGCCAGTGATTCCCCTTCTGCTTGCCACAGGCTGCCGCTCTAGACTTAAAACCAATACATAAAACATTGCCAGATTGGTTTGCAGGATGTTGCAGCTTTTCCTCTACTATATGTAATAATGTGAGCAGTCAAGCAAGCAGTCTGACCCTGTTTCTCTGTGCTCCTGGGGCTGTTGTAGACTCTGCTTGATGTCTATACCTAGAGAAACAGCGCTAACAGGAACTGACAGGAGGAGCGGATACTGCTGCATCAGACCCGCGTGTGTTTTTGCTCACTCACAGTCAGCATTAACCGTATTATGTGTATTCAGCATTTCTGACTTATTTCTGCACAGCCCCTCATATGGTTTTGTAATTATGATAGCAATAATAGCTAATCCCACCTCAATCTCAAGCACTTTAGTTTGCTGTTGTCAATTGTTTATGCCAGTCATATGTATTTCAGCATGGATTGCCCAATGAAACAAACTGCATGATTTTTCTAAAAAAGTCAAAATCTGTTCTTAATTACAGTTGCTTCACTGAAACTACAGCAAAAATCAGACAACTAAAAATGAAAAACTTAGGGCCCTATTTTAACTATATGAGTGCATGGCGCACTTAGGGCATGTCCGAATCCACTTTTTCTAGTTTCAGTGTTGTAGTCGAGATCAGCTCGTTCGAGTCCGAGTCAAGACCGAGTTCAGAGTATGTTGAGTCTGAGTCGAGACCGAGTTCAGAGTATGTTGAGTCCGAGTCAAGACCGAGTTCAGAGTATGTTGAGTCCGAGTCAAGACCGAGTTCAGAGTATGTTGAGTCAGAGTCAAGACTGAGTTCAGAGTATGTTGAGTCAGAGTCAAGACTGAGTTCAGAGTATGTTGAGTCCGAGTCAAGACCGAGTTCAGAGTATGTTGAGTCCGAGTCAAGACCGAGTTCAGAGTATGTTGAGTCTGAGTCAAGACTGAGTTCAGAGTATGTTGAGTCCGAGTCAAGACCGAGTTCAGAGTATGTTGAGTCCGGGTCCATATCGAGTTCAGAGTGTGTTGAGTCCGAGTCAAGACCGAGTTCAGAGAGGGTTGAGTCCGAGTCAAGACTGAGTTCAGAGTATGTTGAGTTCGAGTCCATATCGAGTTCAGAGTATGTTGAGTCCGAGTCAAGACCGAGTTCAGAGTATGTTGAGTTCAGAGTATGTTGAGTCCGAGTCAAGACTGAGTTCAGAGTATGTTGAGTCTGAGTCGAGACCGAGTTCAGAGTATGTTGAGTCAGAGTCAAAACCGAGTTCAGAGTATGTTGAGTCTGAGTCAAGACCGAGTTCAGAGTATGTTGAGTTCGAGTCCATATCGAGTTCAGAGTATGTTGAGTCCGAGTCAAGACCGAGTTCAGAGTATGTTGAGTCCGAGTCAAGACCGAGTTCAGAGTATGTTGAGTCCGAGTCAAGACCGAGTTCAGAGTATGTTGAGTCTGAGTCGAGAGCGAGTTCAGAGTATGTTGAGTCAGAGTCAAAACCGAGTTCAGAGTATGTTGAGTCTGAGTCAAGACCGAGTTCAGAGTATGTTGAGTCCGGGTCCATATCGAGTTCAGAGTGTGTTGAGTCTGAGTCAAGACCGAGTTCAGAGTATGTTGAGTCCGGGTCCATATCGAGTTCAGAGTGTGTTGAGTCCGAGTCAAGACTGAGTTCAGAGTATGTTGAGTTCGAGTCCATATCGAGTTCAGAGTATGTTGAGTCCGAGTCAAGACCGAGTTCAGAGTATGTTGAGTCAGAGTCAAGACCGAGTTCAGAGAATGTTGAGTCTGAGTCAAGACCGAGTTCAGAGTATGTTGAGTCCGAGTCAAGACCGAGTTCAGAGTATGTTGAGTCTGAGTCGAGACCGAGTTCAGAGTATGTTGAGTCAGAGTCAAAACCGAGTTCAGAGTATGTTGAGTCTGAGTCAAGACCGAGTTCAGAGTATGTTGAGTCCGGGTCCATATCGAGTTCAGAGTGTGTTGAGTCTGAGTCAAGACAGAGTTCAGAGTATGTTGAGTCCGAGTCAAGACCGAGTTCAGAGTATGTTGAGTCCGAGTCAAGACCGAGTTCAGAGTATGTTGAGTCCGAGTCAAGACCGAGTTCAGAGTATGTTGAGTCTGAGTCAAGACCGAGTTCAGAGTATGTTGAGTCCGGGTCCATATCGAGTTCAGAGTGTGTTGAGTCTGAGTCAAGACCGAGTTCAGAGTATGTTGAGTCCGGGTCCATATCGAGTTCAGAGTGTGTTGAGTCCGAGTCAAGACTGAGTTCAGAGTATGTTGAGTTCGAGTCCATATCGAGTTCAGAGTATGTTGAGTCCGAGTCAAGACCGAGTTCAGAGTATGTTGAGTCAGAGTCAAGACCGAGTTCAGAGAATGTTGAGTCTGAGTCAAGACCGAGTTCAGAGTATGTTGAGTCCGAGTCAAGACCGAGTTCAGAGTATGTTGAGTCTGAGTCGAGACCGAGTTCAGAGTATGTTGAGTCAGAGTCAAAACCGAGTTCAGAGTATGTTGAGTCTGAGTCAAGACAGAGTTCAGAGTATGTTGAGTCCGAGTCAAGACCGAGTTCAGAGTATGTTGAGTCCGAGTCAAGACAGAGTTCAGAGTATGTTGAGTCTGAGTCAAGACAGAGTTCAGAGTATGTTGAGTCCGAGTCAAGACCGAGTTCAGAGTATGTTGAGTCCGAGTCAAGACCGAGTTCAGAGTATGTTGAGTCCGAGTCAAGACCGAGTTCAGAGTATGTTGAGTCTGAGTCAAGACCGAGTTCAGAGTATGTTGAGTCCGGGTCCATATCGAGTTCAGAGTGTGTTGAGTCTGAGTCAAGACCGAGTTCAGAGTATGTTGAGTCCGGGTCCATATCGAGTTCAGAGTGTGTTGAGTCCGAGTCAAGACTGAGTTCAGAGTATGTTGAGTTCGAGTCCATATCGAGTTCAGAGTATGTTGAGTCCGAGTCAAGACCGAGTTCAGAGTATGTTGAGTCAGAGTCAAGACCGAGTTCAGAGAATGTTGAGTCTGAGTCAAGACCGAGTTCAGAGTATGTTGAGTCCGAGTCAAGACCGAGTTCAGAGTATGTTGAGTCTGAGTCGAGACCGAGTTCAGAGTATGTTGAGTCAGAGTCAAAACCGAGTTCAGAGTATGTTGAGTCTGAGTCAAGACCGAGTTCAGAGTATGTTGAGTCCGGGTCCATATCGAGTTCAGAGTATGTTGAGTCCGGGTCCATATCGAGTTCAGAGTATGTTGAGTCCGAGTCGAGACTGAGTTCAGAGTATGTTGAGTCAGAGTCAAGACCGAGCTCAGAGTATGTTGAGTCAGAGTCAAGACCGAGCTCAGAGTATGTTGAGTCAGAGTCAAGACCGAGTTCAGAGTATGTTGAGTCCGAGTCGAGACCGAGTTCAGAGTATGTTGAGTCAAGACAGAGACCAGAGAAAATCCACAAACAACATTAGAACTCAATTTGATTCACTTTTTAGTTACGGAGGGACTGGAGAAAAATTGCTGTCTTTTTAATGCAAATGTGCCGGAGAGAGAGAGAGCGGGCGGCCTTCTGTCAGACATGTTTGGGGGAGATGCTAAGTGTTGAGACTGATCTGTATTCATTTTATTATTTAATTAAATAAGATATGGTTTTCTCTGTGACACTTTTGTCCTACTTTGTAAACAGTAAATATATTAAAATAACATAGTTGAGACAAATAATGTAGCAATGTGACTTTCTGGAATGTGGGATCACTACAGGTTGATGGCAGGAGTCAGCATTAGTCTCAAGTCATGCACAACTGCGCACAAGAAAATTGCCAATCATTGGACGTGTCAATCAAACATCAATTTAAAGAAATATTAACATACAGTAATAATCATGAAATATTTTGAATGGGACTCGAGTGGACTCGGGAATAAGTCCAATTCCTAATATGTTTGAGTCCAATCAGAGTCTCATCTCCCTTTCCCTTTAAAAGACAGTTGCACTCGCACCATGGCAGATTCAATATTTACATGTGAGCGGAGAGACTGAATTTTTATTTTTAATATTTAAACGTGTGTGTGCTACTGCCTCTGTGTGTGTAATAAGCCACATTTCAAGCAGGGATAGACCTTTTAACACATTATCTACATAAATTCCAAATAAAATATGGTCCTCTAAACGTTCCCTTATGGTCCGCCAAATAACATCCCCCGACCCTTTAAAGAACTCCACATCATGACCGTCTCAGAACTTTCTTGGGAACATCACTAGGCGACGCCTTTAACACCAGCGGGACGTTTTGGGAACATCAATTTTCCAAATAAAATATGGGCTTCTAAACGTTCCGAGAATGTCCTGAATGTTCCCTGATGGTCCGCCAAATAACATCCCCCAACCCTTTAAAGAACTCCACATCATGACCATCTGGGAACGTTTTGGAAATGTTGCCAAGCGACGGCTTTGCCATCAGCGGGGACGTTTTGGGAACATCAAATTTCCAAAGATAATATGGTCCCCTAAACGTTCAGAGAACGTCCTGAATGTTCCCTGATGGTCCGCCAAATAACATCCCTGAACCCTTTAAAGAACTCCACATTATGACCGTCTGGGAACGTTCTGGGAATGTTACCAGGCAATGTCTTTGACACCAGCGGGGACGTTTTTGGAACATCAAATTTCCAAATAAAATATGGGACCCTATACTCTTCTGAGAACGTCCTGAATGTTCCCTGAAGGTCCGCCAAATAACATCCCCCAACCCTTTAAAGAACTCCACACCATGACCGTCTGGGAACGTTATGGGAATGTTACCAGGCGACGTCTTTGACACCAGTGGGGACGTTCTGGGAACATCAAATTTCCAAATAAAATATGGGCCCCTAAACGTTCCGAGAACGTCCTGAATTTTCCACGAAGGTCCTCCAAATAACATCCCCAAACTCTTTAAAGAACTCCACATTATGACCGTCTGGGAACGTTCTGGGAATGTTACCAGGCGACGTCCTTGACCCCAGTGGGGACGCTTTGGGAACATCAATTTTCCAAATAAAATATGGGCCCCTAAGCGTTCGCGAGAATGTCCTGAATGTTCCTAGAAGGTCCGCAAAATAACGTCCCCCAACTCTTTAAAGAACTCCACATCATGACCGTCTCATGACCACTTTCTGGGAACGTTTACCAGCCAATGTCCTTGACACCAGTGGGGACGTTCTGGGAACATCCCATTTCCAAATAAAATATGGTCCCCTAAACGTTCAGAGAACGTCCTGAATGTTCCCTGAATGTCTGCCAAATAACGTTCTGGGAATGTAAAAACAGACCTTTTACACATTATCTAAATTATTTGAAACACATTATCAGTGGGGCAAACTGGAATGAAATAATGTAACCGGTGGGATCCCAGACAAAAACATCCGGGCCACATCTGGTACATGTGGATTCAACGAATCTGAGCCGACACTTATGTTGCTGTCTGGGATGAGATGGGTTAAAACAATCTTTCTGATGTGATCTTTCACTCTTGTTGTTGTTGTTTTGTTCTTTTCTTTCAGTGTTGTCCCTGCCCATTCCAGTAATAGGCTTCCAGGATAAGCAGAAGGTGTTTGTAAATGGCACCTGCGCCCTGAATGAGCCTCGCTTCGTCCTCGTTGGATCATTCGTGGCCTTCTGCGTCCCTCTGGTCATCATGGTGGTCTGCTATTACCTCACTCTCCGTGATCTCCAGAAGCACAGCTCTTCCTTCCCGCAGGAGAGCAAGAGCAGCTCCAAACATTCTTCCTCTAAGATAAGCAACACACGCCTGCTCAAGAGCGAGTCCTCCTCCAAGAAGTCCACGTTTCCGATCAACAAGCGTGTGTTCGGAGGCCAAGGTAAACGAGGCATGATGCAAGCCATAAAAAATGAGCAACGGGCCTCCAAAGTCTTGGGGATTGTCTTCTTCCTCTTCCTGGTCATGTGGTGTCCGTTCTTCATCACCAACGTGCTGGTGGCTATCTGTCAGGACGACTGCGGCGAGATCCTCTATAAACTCATGAACTTCTTTGTCTGGGTGGGATACGCCTCCTCTGGGGTGAATCCGCTGATCTACACCCTCTTCAACGAGACGTATCGCCAAGCCTTCGCTCGCTACATACGATGTAAATACCATGAAGAGAAGAAGGCCCATGCCATCGGAAAATGCTGACACAGTCAAGCTATAACTCTAGAACTGCATTAAAACATGTATAAAACATTCAAAAGTCAACCATTGATGGTTTTGTGTGGATGTACAGCGAGGACAGAATGAGGGCTAATAGTCCACTGGAGATGTCAAAAACCAGGAAGTATCCGTGCACATGGCTTTGATTTCATGGTGACTTTACAGTAGATCACTCCTTTCCAGTGTTTTCTTTCCTAGCCTTATCGCACAACCTGTTTTAACTGCACAGATTGACATTCCTGTGGACTCTCTTCAATCTGTTGATGTCAAGCGTGTGTGTGTCAGGCTTTACAGCGGGAGAGCGCCACCTAGTGGTTACATTCATTTGATTTCTCAATCAATGGTTAATGGGTTTCTACAATAATGACATTAATAAAAAAATTAAATATAAACATTTCATTTCAAGTGACACCCGGATTGTTTTTGCCTTCTTTAAAATAATGTGTGACCCTGGAGCTCTACTTGTGGCAATAGCCAACAATATATTATAAGGGTCAAAATTATACTTTTTTCTTTCATGCCAAAAATCATTAGGATACTAAGATCATGTTCCATGAAGATATTTAGTAAATGTCCTACCGTAAATATGTATGTAGTCATATGCATTGCTAAGGACTTCATTTGGACAACTTTAAAGGAGATTTTCTCAATATTTAGACGTTTTTACACCCTCAGACGAAATTACACCTTCATGGAAAGATTATTTATTCAGGGTCACAATTATAAAATAAGAAAGAGTCTGCAATTCATATTTGTGCTCGTTTCTTATCTTTGTGGGTATTGTTAAAATGTGTTGTTGTTGTAGTTTAGTAACCTAACCCAGTGTGTCAAATGAATGAAATTAAATAGATTACCGGTAAGTATATACATTTTTATATAGGAAGACCCACCTCTCTCTCTCTCTCTCTCTCTCTCTCTCTCTCTCTCTCTCTCTCTCTATCTCTCTTGTTTTGAAGTGTGTCGTTGTAATTTATTCAGGAAACATGGGTTGAAAACCTATTCAATAGCTACAATAGCTCTCAAAGTTTTTCCCACGGTGGCCACAAGTGGATTCGTCCTTTAGATTAGGGTATAGCATCAAATAAATAAAGAACAATTCCTAAACATTGAGAGTCAGACACTAGGTTTAATTAAGCTCGCGTAATACTGCATTTGTATTCTTACACTTGATGCCTTTTCACCTCAAGACATCTCGGTGTTTCCCTCACACGCACACACACACTCATACGGAGAGTCAGGGTTGTGGGCGCATGCGCAGTGGAATCCCCGCTGCAGCGTAGAGCCACTAGCGACGCTTCCCAGGCAACGCGCGCGTGCCTCAGCCTCAGCACCTCCTCCTCCTCCGCCGCCGTCCGTCCGTCCGTCGCACCACAACACATCCACAGCGTGATGATGATGATGATGATGATGATGATGATGGCACCGCGCATTAACGCCATGTAACCCCGAATAACATCGGAATCCACGACCGCGTAAAAGAAGACCTACCCAACTACAGTTATTCGTAAGTACATGCCAATTACGCACAACACGAGTGTGTGTTTTCACATTCTTATGTCATGAGGACTCGAGGCATAGGCTCGCCTCTAATATGGGCTGTAGAATACGCTGACAGATCGATAATATACATTGTCTGCCGCCAGTTTATTAATTTTCCCATTTGGCGAAATTACACCTGTTATCTCATCACATGCCTACACAGTGCTCTGGGGGATGACGTCATGCGTTATGGATGATGATGAGTGACGTCATGGTATCTGATGGAATGAGGATTTAAAAAGCGAGTAAGAGTTTGGGCTTATGAAATGAACAGAGCTCTTGGACAGAAAGCGATCCCTCATTTTCTCACTATGGTGTAGTTGAACTCTCACTGTGACTGTCTGAACGCTGTCTTTACCACCAATTCTGCTTATCTTATTGATAAGCAAAGCTTTTTTTGGAATTTGGAAATGAGGTATAATGTGGTTTTGTTTCTGGAATATCCCTTTATACAGAGGCTAAACCCTGGGTGCCCTTTTCCCACAGATCTGAGATGGGAATGCTGGGTTTGAGTCTGGGAACAGATTACGTAAATGTGTCTTTCCACCAGCATAGTTGAGGTGTTGCCATGGTTTCCTCTATAGAGGCTGGCTGCGTATTTACACTCAGAAGAGAGAGATAATTCAGCTGTGCAGAGAAATAACTTTGTTTTGATGGCTCGGTCGGTTTCCAATAGCTTTATTTCACATACTGGAAGGTAGGAGACAACATTATGCAACATTATATATATATATATGTGTGCGAGTGTGTGTGTGTGTGTGTGTGTGACCCTGGAGGACAAAACCAGTCGTGCGTCTCACGGGTATAGATTCTTAGTATAGATATTTAGTAAATGTTACCGTAAATATATCATAAATGTATTATTAGTAGTGATATGCATTGCTGAGGACTTCATTTGGACAACTTTAAAGGAGATTTTCTCAATATTTAGATTTTTTTTGCACCCTCAGATTCCAGATTTTCAAATAGTTCGGCTAAATATTGTGACCCTGCCTGGACCACAAAACCAATAATAATAAAAAGATAAATACATTTTTTTGAAATTGAGATTTCTATATCATCTGAAAGCTGAATAAATAAGCATCCTTGATGTATGGTTTGTTAGGACAATATTTGGCCGAGATATACGACTATTAATATGTTTATAAAGCAAATAGAGCCTGCTGACCAAATTATGAGACAATATTTTACTGCACTTTTTTCTTTACCGTAATGCAAAATAATAATACATTTAAAAAATAAACATTTAGTTTAGTAACCATATACAGTATAGTCAGAAACTATATTACAAAAACAGTCAAAACTGTACAGAATACAAGTTATAGTAACTAAAAATGTATGTAAAATAGAAAGCATGCCTAATACTATAGTAATTGAAATAACTATGAAATATGGAAATTACTAAATTTTTTGGAAATTGAGATGTATACAGCATCTGAAAGTTCTTCCTATTGATGTGTGGTTTATTAGGACAATATTTAGCTGAACTATTTGAAAATCTGAGGGTGCAAATAAATCTAAATATTGAGAAAATCTCCTTTAAGTTGTCCAAATGAAGTCCTCAGCAATGCATATCACTACTAATAATAAATATTTACGGTAGGACATTTACTAAATATCTTCATGGAACATGATCTTAATATCCTAATGATTTTTGGCATGATAGAAAAATGTATAATTTTGACCCTTACAATGTATTGTTGGCTATTTCCACAGATATACCCGTGAGACGCATATATACTGTATATTCTATATTAATTTTTCTATTTTATTCACACATTTCCTGGTATTTTCTGTTATGCGTGTATAAATCTTTGTTGGGTCTGTTTGGTGATGCACTGTGGGACGGGAAACTAATCACTGCGTGTGATTGTGACATTTTATATGAACCTCGAAACACGTACCAGATCATTTACCTAATAGGATTTTATGATGTGCTGATTAAAACCTCATTCTTGTAAATGGAAGTATAAATGACCTGGATGAAAATGGACTAACCCAGCAATTGGGTCGTTTTAACCCAGTGAATGTTAAATGTTTGCTTAAAACAACCCAATCGCTGGATTAAAACAACCCAATTGCTGGGTTAGTCCATTTTCAACCCAACCTGGGTTGTTTTTAACCCAGCATTTTTTAGAGCGTACAGTTCCCACTGGATTTCGTCCTTTGCAAATAAATTTAATAAAGCCGGAACCTCGTCGTCAGTCCATCGGTCGTATTTTGTAAACTCAATTGTTGATTCGAATAGTAAACGACTCTTACTGCACGCACCGCGTCTGCAACAGACTTGAAAAATAGTGGTTGAAATAAAATGCTGTGTCAAGTCGACCAATCAGCATGTTCAGCGCCCAAGTCCCACCCCCGAAAGTTCCTGAAAAAGTGCTATCTCACGAGCAGGGACATTTTTACCCGGGAACTTCATTTAGACCCCGGTTCCACCTCAAAGTCACTCGTTCCTGCTGTGGAAACACGGCTATAATCACAATATTTTGGTCAATCACGATTATTTAACACGATTATTGGTGGTTGATATGATCATGATGTCAGTGAAAGTGATCAAACCCATAAAAAATACAACAGAACAAAAATACAAAAGAAATAACCAGTGCTTTAGGTTTTTCAGGAAGATGAACTGACAGTGGTATTCAGATTTCTGTGTCTGGCGCTCGGTGGGACTTTTATGTTGTAGTTCTCTGTTCTTTTCTGTGTCCTGTTTCCTGTGGAGTTTTGTAGTTCTTTGTAGTGCTCTCCAATGTCAAGTTCATCCAAGAAAAGAAACGAATAGGCCGATATTTTGATGAGATCAGTCAGGACACAGGGAAGTTGGAGACACACTCAAAGAGCTGGAAATACTTGGGAAGACTAATATTTCATTTTTATTGTGAGTGTACAGTTTTGACTGTCTTACTCTTATCTTAAATGTGTATTTTAAGTTGTTTCCGCTGTTATAATGAGGGGGTAGTAGGGAGACGACATCATCCAGATGTGTTTATTTGTCATTATTCTATTTATTCTGTGTACTGTTACACCCCGACTATATAGTAGGTGAAAAACAGTATGTGAATTACGAAGTATGTCCAAATTCACAGTACTCATAAAGGAGTAGGCGAAAAGTACCCGGATGACCTACTACTTCCGGTGAGATTCTGGAGTGTGCATGTGATGACACTTTACTCTGTCCCATGAGGCCATGGGGGAGGTTTGGTGAATGACAGTCGCTAGGTTTCCATCCAAAGTTGCGAATGTAACTTATGCGCAAAATTGCAATATCATATGAAACATTTGCGAAAAAGCACCGTTTCCATCCAGTGACTCGAAGAGAACATAATCGTCACTTCCTGATAAACTACAGCTAAAAATGACTAAGAAACATAGGAGAAGCCACCATATAAAATAATTTTCGTATATATAATACATTATTTGTGTCTCAGAGAAACGTATGTGTCTCAATAAACAGATGCTGCTGTTTGGGAACGCAGTCATGTAAGACGGTTCTAGGAGGGAAATATACCGAGCATCTTTAACAACAGACTTCTGAATGACCAAAAATCAAGCATTCAGCGTTAGTTCAGGCAGGCCACGTAGTCTGAAAAATTCCAACCCCGCCCATATCAGCTGATCCAATTCCTATTCACTCAGTTGGCAACTCTCAAACAGGACACCTTACTTAAGCGCAGCTTCAGTTCAATCTGCCAGCTCGGCTGCTTCTGCTGCACTCTGCTTTGCGACCCACCTCCTCCCCAGCTCCTCCTTAAACTGTGTTTAACTTAATCAATGCCATTCTGTTGTCATTGAGGCATACTCTGTTCTAAATGGGGGGTTTCGCTGCCCTCCCAGTTTAAAAATGGGAGGTTGTCCCCCGAATCTGCTGCTGCTGGAGCTCATGAAAAGGATGGAGAATTTAGAACAGAGCCATGTCGCCACATGTACATTTTTAACAGAATATGCCAATAAAAAGTCGACTAAAAGTTTGTCTATGGTGTTTTTAACTTAAGTGGACCTGACTAAACAGCATTTCAGATGCTATATTTCCGCTGGTTACAGTTATGCTGTTACATCGCAAAAGTCACATTATTTTTCTTAACGCACATCGAGGAATTTATTCGGTAAATGCATTTTCATCGTAGTTTATGCGCATATTTTCATATCGGATAGAAAATGTATCCGACTCAAATGAGCGTATACGTTTTTTATGCAAATTTTTTAGAATTTATGCGCATCTTGGCGTTTCCATTCAGCATTTCTTGATGCAATATCCCAAAATGCGCATAAAAATAGGTGGATGGAAACATAGCTAATGCTGTGTTAAAACCAAACGTGAATAGAGTGATTTCAATGTTAAATCAATGGAAAGGCGCGTTGACGCGCGTCTGGAGGTCCTGCGGCGCAATAGATGCCTTTCGCGCGGCGCGATGGACGCGATTCCACCTTGTTCGTGCGTCCAATTTGCACGAATTTAACGTGAATTGAGCGTCTTGCGCGATACGCTATTTACACGCGAGTGGTGCTTTTTGTGCATTCACGCGTTTGAAGTGAATTCGCGTCTGATGTCCGAGTTGAAAAATTTCAACTTTGGCGTTGAAATTCGTCAATTTTACCTCATTAACCAGTCATGAGCCTGCTTGCTACTGTCACATGGTAAAGTGACGTGATGAGAAACCCTGCATAATTAAAAAATACTACTATTGTGTCACAAAAATGTAGTTTTAAGACTTTTTCAGGTGAGAATGTAGTTGTTTAAAGCTCAAATCTGTGGTTTATTTATAAAAAGAGTGTCATGAATCTATAATTTGTGTTCTGCCCAATCTTTTTGACTGAGGGCAAAGAGAAGTTTCATAATGCCTGGACCACATTTGTGTGGCTATTAATGTTTAATATATATTTTTAATGAAAATGAAAAGAGGCAGAGTGGTGTTTTCTGACATTTTTCTCCTGAAGCGCCTTGAACGCGAGTCAATTTTGCTTCAAACGCTCAATTTATACACGCGTCCATTTCGCTGGATTCAAAATGTTGAAGCGTCAAACTAGACACGATTTTGACGCTCTATTCGTGTTTGCCGTAATGTAGCAATGCAACTGACGCTGTAGGTCACATGATAATGACAACATGGCTGATGTAGTACGGCCAGATTACATTCTCTATAGAGCATACTTTTTTAGCCATTGTGAAGTAAATACTCAAGAGAGTACGAGATTTCGGACGCAGCCCTGGTATCCGTCAGGCTTGAAATTCTCTTTGTATGTAGCAAGGCTGGATAAAACAGAGAAATATATAGGCCGTTCCCATGCAGAGGAAAGTTCTCAGTTATGGAGGAATCAGCTTTGACTCAGATGTGTCTGCTGAAATTCCCTACAAGACCGAGATGCCAGATGTGGGCCGGATCAGGGCCTGTTGCTGTCTGGGATAGGAATATAAAGCAATACAATGAATGTGGAGTGTGTTTATCCCATCATGTGGCCTTGGATGGGATGTTGAGAATTATTTGACTTTACTTTGACTTTTCATTACAGATTTTGGCATCTTGACAAACCTCAGCATTGTGAGACGTTGAGATCTCGGTTGAAACGTGTGAGGTTTGTGTCTGAAAGGTGAATGACACAATGCTAGACCCGAGATTGCTGTTCCAATAGCAAAAGCAGTTCTTCTCTGAGGAGGTGTTCTGGTTGCTAGGCTCCTCCTCCTCACAGTGTTTGTTTGGTTCGAATGGGCTTCATTGATTGAGATCACAGCATCATGTGCCCCACAGATCGAGGTTCCCGCTTCAGGATGTTTATGTGCACATCTTGATGGATGTTTATCACCACTATAACAGCTGCAAAAAGGGTTCACGGCCTCAGGGAGCATTGTGACCTATTTTAAAAATATATATATTTTTTGCTTTTCTTTTTTGGAAATGGCAAAATAGCCTGAAAATAGAGTATGTGTTTAGAGTAGCATTACAACGAGATTGTCTCTGACTAACAGACTAGAAGCTCTAGTACTCACCGGAGCATGAGAGAGGCCTTGGTTGGTTGTCATGGAAATGGCCATAGGCTTCAAGGCAATTTGCCTGTCAGAGTGAACCCATAAGACATAAAGTGGCAAAATGTTCTGCTAATAAATATTTAATCATGGATTTTCATATGGAATTATGTTAGACAAAAATGTGCATTTATATCAAACATTTATTTTGATATTGTAAGTATATTTTCTTTTTTTTTGTAATATATTTTAGTATAGTGTATAGTAGTATCTGTATAGTAGTGTCTAGTATAGTATAGTGTACAAAGCTCCTGGGCCAGTGGCCAAGCCCTCAATGGCTGAACACTAAGCTTTAGTTGTCTTAACCACAAGTGATTGGTCAGGAAATTAGCACATTTAAACACATGCACTACTTAAAAAGCCATTGCTGTTTGTGACAGGTTATGGGGAGTTGTGTGTGTGGAGTGATGGATTGCAATGAAACACGAGTTGCATGGTGATGCTCCAGAGTGGCGTTCTCAAAAATCTGCTGAGAAATATAATAATAAATGCATTTCTGTCATGACAACTCTTAGAGTGTTTGGCATGGTAATGGATTTGACAATCTTGATATGTTTGGTCTTAGCAGAATAGATCTGCTATGCTGCTGCTGTTGTTATTGCTGTTGCTGTTATTGCTGCTGCTGCTGTTATTGCTGCTGCTGTTATTGCTGTTGCTGTTATTGCTGCTGCTGCTGTTATTGCTGCTGTTGTTATTGCTGTTGCTGTTATTGCTGTTGCTGTTATTGCTGTTGCTGTTATTACTGCTGCTGCTGCTGCTGCTGTTGCTGTTATTGCTGCTGTTGCTGTTATTGCTGCTGCTGCTGCTGCTGCTGTTGCTGTTATTGCTGTTGCTGTTATTGCTGCTGCTGCTGCTGTTACTGTTATTGCTGCTGCTGCTGCTGCTGTTGCTGTTATTGCTGTTGCTGTTATTGCTGCTGCTGCTGCTGTTGCTGTTATTGCTGTTGCTGTTATTGCTGCTGCTGCTGCTGTTACTGTTATTGCTGCTGCTGCTGCTGTTGCTGTTATTGCTGTTGCTGTTATTGCTGTTGCTGTTATTGCTGTTGCTGTTATTGCTGCTGCTGCTGCTGTTGCTGTTATTGCTGTTGCTGTTATTGCTGTTGCTGTTATTGCTGTTGCTGTTATTGCTGCTGCTGCTGCTGTTACTGTTATTGCTGCTGCTGCTGCTGTTGCTGTTATTGCTGTTGCTGTTATTGCTGTTGCTGTTATTGCTGTTGCTGTTATTGCTGCTGCTGCTGCTGTTGCTGTTATTGCTGTTGCTGTTATTGCTGCTGCTGCTGTTGCTGTTATTGCTGTTGCTGTTATTGCTGCTGCTGCTGCTGTTGCTGTTATTGCTGCTGCTGCTGCTGCTGCTGTTGTTATTGCTGCTGCTGCTGCTGTTGCTGTTATTGCTGTTGCTGTTATTGCTGCTGCTGCTGCTGTTGCTGTTATTGCTGTTGCTGTTATTGCTGCTGCTGCTGTTGCTGTTATTGCTGTTGCTGTTATTGCTGCTGCTGCTGCTGTTGTTATTGCTGTTGCTGTTATTGCTGTTGCTGTTATTGCTGCTGCTGCTGCTGCTGTTGCTGTTATTGCTGCTGCTGCTGCTGTTGCTGTTATTGCTGTTGCTGTTATTGCTGCTAATGTTATTGCTGCTGCTGCTGTTATTGCTGCTACTGCTGTTATTGCTGCTACTGCTGTTATTGCTGCTGCTGCTGTTATTGCTGCTACTGCTGTTATTGCTGCTGTTGCTGCTGCTGTTATTTTTGCTGCTGTTATTGCTGTTGCTGTTATTGCTGCTGCTGTTATTGCTGCTGTTGCTGTTATTGCTGCTGCTGCTGCTGTTATTGCTCCTGCTGCTGCTGTTATTGCTGCTGCTGCTGTTATTGCTGTTGCTGTTATTGCTGCTGCTGCTGTTATTGCTGCTGCTGTTATTGCTGCTGCTGTTACTGCTGCTGCTGTTATTGCTACTGCTGCTGCTGTTATTGCTGCTGCTGCTGCTGTTATTGATGCTGCTGCTGCTGTTATTGCTGCTGCTGCTGTTATTGCTGCTGCTGCTGTTATTGCTGTTGCTGTTATTGTTGCTGCTTTTATTGCTGCTGAAGTTATTGGTGCTACTGTTGCTGTTCTTATTGCTGCTGTTATTGCTGTTGCTGTTATTGCTGCTGCTGCTGTTATTGGTGCTACTGTTATTGCTGCTGTTGCTGTTATTGCTGTTGCTGTTATTGCTGCTGCTGTTATTGCTGCTGCTGCTGTTATTGCTGCTGCTGCTGTTATTTTTGCTGCTGCTGTTATTCCTGCTGCTGTTATTGCTGCTGCTGCTGTTATTGGTGCTACTGTTATTGCTGCTGTTGCTGTTGCTGTTATTGGTGCTGCTGCTGTTATTGCTGCTGCTGTTATTGCTGCTGCTGTTATTGGTGCTACTGCTGTTATTGCTGCTGCTGTTATTGCTGCTGCTGCTGTTATTGCTGCTGCTTTTGTTATTCCTGCTGCTGTTATTGCTGCTGCTGTTATTGCTGCTGCAGTTATTGCTGCTACTTCTGCTGCTGTTATTGCTGCTGTTATTGCTGCTACTGCTGTTATTGCTGTTGCTGTTATTGGTTCTGCTGCTGCTGCTGTTATTGCTGCTGCTGCTGTTATTGCTGCTGCTGCTGCTGTTATTGCTGCTGCTGCTTTTATTGCTGCTTCTGCTGTTATTGCTGCTGCTGTTATTGCTGCTGATGTTATTGGTACTGCTGTTATTGGTGCTACTGTTACCTAACTGATCCACTTTCGCAGCACGACTGAAGCGCGGTGTTGTGACGCTTCCCCTCATGTGTATGTTGATGGGCGTTCCTCAAGTTTACCGCTATGGGTGTGCGTTTGAGCCAGCGGAGGAATGAAAAACAAAGGACCGGCGAGAGACTTCCCTCCGTCTCCATGTGCTCTACTTCTATTGGATAGTCGCGTTAGGTTCAACGGATTCATTTGCATAAAGTTGAGCTTCGGCCAGCTTTTTGACGCGCGGCATTTGTTCAAATGCAGCGCCGCCTTCCCGGAATGCTTTGCGTGCGCGTTAAAGTCGCTTGACGTCACCCATAGGAATAAAGTGGAGTGCGGCACGACAGAAGTGCTGCACGGACAAGTGGATCAGCACCCTTATTGCTGTTGCTGTTATTGCTGTTGCTGTTCTTGCTGCTGCTGCTGTTATTGCTGCTGCTGCTGCTTTTATTGCTGCTTCTGCTGTTATTGCTGCTGCTGTTATTGCTGCTGATGTTATTGGTGCTGCTGTTATTGGTGCTGCTGTTATTGCTGCTGCTGTTATTGCTGTTGCTGTTATTGCTGCTGCTGCTGCTGTTATTGCTGCTGCTGTTATTGGTGCTGCTGTTATTGGTGCTACTGTTATTGCTGCTGCTGCTGTTATTGCTGCTGCTGCTGTCATTGCTGCTGCTGTTATTGGTGCTGCTGCTGTTATTGCTGCTGCTGTTATTGCTGCTGCTGTTATTATTGCTGCTGCTGTTATTGCTGCTGCTGCTTTTATTGCTGCTGCTGTTATTGCTGCTGCTGCTGTTATTGCTGCTGATGTTATTGGTGCTACTGTTGCTGTTCTTATTGCTGCTGCTGTTATTGCTGTTGCTGTTATTGCTGCTGCTGCTGTTATTGCTGCTGCTGTTATTGCTGCTGATGTTATTGGTGCTACTGTTATTGCTGCTGTTGCTGTTATCGCTGCTGCTGTTATTGCTGCTGCTGTTATTGGTGCTACTGTTGCTGTTCTTATTGCTGCTGCTGTTATTTCTGCTGCTGTTATTGCTGCTGCTGCTGTTATTGCTGCTGCTGTTATTGCTGCTGCTGCTGTTATTCCTGCTGCTGTTATTGCTGCTGTTGTTATTGGTGCTACTGTTGCTGTTCTTATTGCTGCTGCTGCTGTTATTGCTGCTGCTGTTATTGCTGCTGCTGCTGTTATTGCTGCTGCTGCTGTTATTGCTGCTGCTGCTGCTGTTATTGCTGCTGCTGCTGTTATTCCTGCTGCTGTTGTTATTGGTGCTACTGTTGCTGTTCTTATTGCTGCTGCTGTTGCTGTTATTGCTGCTGTTATTGCTGCTGCTGTTATTGCTGCTGCTGTTATTGGTGCTACTGTTGCTGTTCTTATTGCTGCTGCTGTTATTGCTGCTGCTGCTGTTATTGCTGCTGCTGCTGTTATTGCTGCTGCTGTTATTGGTGCTACTGCTGTTATTGCTGCTGCTGTTATTGCTGCTGCTGCTGTTATTGCTGCTGCTGCTGCTGTTATTGCTGCTGCTGCTGTTATTGGTGCTACTGCTGTTATTGCTGCTGCTGCAGTTATTGCTGCTGCTGCTGTTATTGGTGCTACTGCTGTTATTGCTGCTGCTGCAGTTATTGCTGCTACTTCTGCTGCTGTTATTGCTGCTACTGCAGTTATTGCTGCTGCTGCTGTTATTGGTGCTACTGCTGTTATTGCTGCTGCTGCTGTTATTGCTGCTGCTGCTGTTATTGGTGCTACTGCTGTTATTGCTGCTGCTGCAGTTATTGCTGCTACTTCTGCTGCTGTTATTGCTGCTACTGCTGTTATTGCTGTTGCTGTTATTGGTTCTGCTGCTGCTGCTGTTGCTATTATTGCTGCTGATGATGATTATTGCTGCTGCTGCTGCTGCTGTTATTGCTGCTGCAGAGTAAGCACAGGACTTGCTACTGCGAATACACACACAACATGCTGCTGTGAGCAATTAAGACATGCTGCTGCTGTACAATATAATGTACATTAAGTACTCGTAGCAGATCTATACATGTGGAGCTGGGGATAGTGGTGGGTTTCTGAAAGCGTGCTGCAACTGTAACTGTCGTAGACCAGTAAGAGCTGTGCGTGTAAACCTCACTCCCCTGATCTCAAGAGGCGCTCTAGCAACTTCAGCCTCCTTGATACAGCACCGCCTCCCATACCGGAGACCACGATCCCAATCCCACTCGTAGCAGGTCAAGTAGGACCGGATGTACAACTACTACAGCAAATGCTGAGCGAGCTCATTGGCTACTGATAGAGCTGGAACCAATCAGCCGTGCCCTATAGAGAAGGATGTGATTGCAAGCAGATTGAGTTAAGGATCAGTCAACACCATCTAGAGTTTCATGACAGAACTTTGTATCTGGTGTGTGATTGTGTGGGGAGCCTAGTGCAGAATGGCTTGCTTCACACTAATGAAAAGTTGTATCTAAAGACGAATGATCAGATGCTCTACCAAAATTGGAAAGACAACCAAGAAGCGGCTTGAGAACAAGTCCATCAGGCTCATCAGGGTTTTGGCATTGTCAGAGTTTAGATTTGAACCATAATGTGAATATTTGGTGCCACATTAAACTCAAATGAAACTGGGAGACATACTAAATGCTCTAGGCCTGCAGATGCTTCTACACACAGGAGTGTGTGTGTGTGTGTGTGTGTGTGTGTGTGTGTGTGTGTGTGTGTGTGTGTGTGTGTGTGTGTGTGTGTGTGTGTGTGTGTGTGTGTGTGTGTGTGTGTGTGTGTGTGTGTGTGTGTGTGTGTTCGCTTCTACACACACATTAGTGAGAGAATTGGCCGCTCTCAGGAGTGTGTGTGTGTGTGTGTGTGTGTGTGTTCGCTTCTACACACACATTAGTGAGAGAATTGGCCGCTCTCAGGAGTGTGTGTGTGTGTGTGTGTGTGTGTGTGTGTGTGTGTTCGCTTCTACACACATTAGTGAGAGAATGGGCCGCTCTCAGGAGCTCAGAGAACTCAAGCGTGGGGCCGTGATCGGTGGACACCTGTGCAATAAGGCCAAATATTATACTAAATATTCCACACTTAACTGTTAGTGGTGTTATAACAAAGTGGAAGCAATTGGGAACAACAGCAACTCAGCCAAGAAGTAGTAGGCCACGTAAAATCACAGAGCGGGGTCAGCGCATGCTGAGGGTCACAGAAGTCGCCAACTTTCTGCTGGTAAATATCTCCAGACCTCCTGTGGCCTTCAGATGAGCTCAAGATCAGTGTGTAGAGCTTCATGGAATGGGTTTCCATGGCCGAGCAGCTCATCCAAGCCTTACAGCACCAAGTGCAATGCAAAGCGTGGGATGCAGTGGGGTAAGGTGCGCCACCACTGGACTCTAGAGCAGTGAGACGTGTTCTCTGAGTGACAATCCCATGGACGAGTCTGGGTTTGGCGGATGCCAGGAGAACGGGACTTGCCTGACTGCATTGTGCCAAGTGTAAAGTTTGGTGGAGGGGAGATTATGGGGTGGGTTGTTTTTCAGGGGTTGGCCCCTTAGTTCCAGTGAAAGGAACTCTTAATGCTTCACCAAGACATTTTGGACAATTTCATGCTCCCAACTTTGTGGGCTCAGTTTGGGGACGGCCCCTTCCTGTCCCAGCATGACTGACCAGTGCACAAAGCATCGCTCCATAAAGACATGGATGAGCGAGTTTGGTGTGGAGGAACTGGAGTCCTGACCTCAACCCGATTTGGGATGAATTAGAGCGGAGACTGAGAGCCAGGCCTTCTCGTCCAACATCAGAGTCCTGACCTCAAAAATGCGCTTCTAGAAGAATCCCCATAAACACACTCCTAAACCTTGAGGAAAGCCTTCCCAGAAGAGCTGAAGCTGTGAGAGCTGCAAAGCGTGGGCCGACTCCATATTAAACCCTATGGATTAAGAATGGGAAGTCATTAAAGTTCATGTGCATGTAAAGGCAGGCGTCCCAAACCTTTTGGCAATATAGTGTTTATTTCCTTTTAAAGACGGAAAGACTACATAACAGGATCTGATTCACAAAAATTGGTTTCCAAATGCAAAGAGAAGGTGCAGTCTTTAAAACCATTCTCTACAAAATACGTGAAACACTGAATCCTTGTAGCCAAAGTAGGCGTTAACGGGCTAAACTCTCAAACTTGCTTTTGATACATTGATTAGGACATTTTTTTTATCCGTTATGATGGCTAATAATACCCAATGCCTTAGATTACATGATCTCATCCCACAACAGGCGTGGAGTGTGTTTACAGAGATCGAATCTCTGTGTCATTGTTTACAATTGTGTGCATCCATGTCAGCACAATAATATAAATGTTTTACATTTCTTCTGCAATTAGAATCAGCTCTATTATGCATTTTATGGAATACTTGATTAACATGCTAGGAAAAGCCCTACTATAGCACACTTGATTTAAAAATGTGATTTATCTGCCTGTATACATGACAGTTATTGGTCCAGTAAATGATAATATGCCAATTTTTTTATCACAACCCACAGCCCACTTACCGTCTGTTTGTTTGTTTGCATCAAGTCAGACAATATCGTGTGATTCTTTATTCAAATTGGCTCAATAATTAACGTAGTGTTTTTTTCTATTTATTTTCCATTTGGATTTTTATTGCTGTGTATTCTTACAATCCCAATACAAATGTACATTTTTTGGGACAGCAAATGTAAAGCCTGATGTATGTTTGTCAATACTCCCCTATAGTGCAAATGGTCTCTCCATTTACAATTGTGCCACTAAGCATATTTTGGAAAATTAATTATGAATCGTGGCAAAATTTGTGAGGTGAAATTGTCTCACAGCAATCCAGTTTTAGTATCATATCAACAAATTTACTTTTTATAAAGTGCAACAAAAGATAATTAAAACATAATGATTTAAAATGTAATTCAAAGTAAATTCAAAGTGTCTGTTTAAGGACACATTTACGTGAATATTATATTATCTGCAAATGTTTGTTTTTTTAATATACTTTTTAAAGGTTTGAAGTACACTACAAGGGCACATTCAATATAATTAAGGCCTTATTTTTCACAGGAAATGCCATATAAAATTATTTTAGTTTGTAGGTAACTCATTTAGAAAAACGTTTTATGAAGTGCAAGAGATAATCAATCTTGGGGAACTGGCATCTGTGGAGAGAAGACTGTCGGCAGTGTAATAAATGACCATCTCCATTAATATTCTAAGGTTTTTTTGTTTAGTTTCACTGTGTTTTAAGCCACATCCACACGAAGCCAGAGCTTTCCCTGTCCAATCTTTTTTTCCCTCAAGAAATATCTGCGTACACACGAAACCACTGAACCCGACTCAAAGTGATGTAGTACACATGCCAGGCCAGTGTGTGGCGCTGTAATTCTGCCACAGAGATACACTAAAAATGGAGAAGAAGAGTGGGTGTAATGAAGTTTGGTGATATGGGAAGGAGGCGGGAACCGCCGAACGTTAAAAGACTTTAATCAAATAATAAACACAAAATGAAAGTAAAAGCGACAGCCCCTCGACTTCTGCGCGCACACACATAACCAAACGTAAACAAAACAACGTAAAGTCCAGGCCTGGTCCTCTCTCGTCTCGTTATATGCTTCTGGGCTCCCTCATGAGAGGACTCTCAATCATGCACCGGTCTCGCTCGCTCCTCCCACGTCTCTCGCTCATCAACCTCGCCACAAAGTGGTACAGCAACGGTCGGAAGTGAGGCAAAATCTCACAATAAAATAACAAATAATTTTTTTTTAATGTTTTATTAACGCCTACACCTACCTCAACCCTAAACCTAACCTTACAATAATGCAAATACAGTAATTAAAAGACGCAATATTGATGTGCGCATGCCCAGTGGTCGTAGTTGTATCCCTTCTAGACTTTACCGTACCGGACCTGAGGCCCAGGCACGTGCAGAGGGGGGGGGCTTTGGGTGCTCGAGCCCCTGCCCTTTTTCAAAATGAATCAAAAGTGCCCCTCTCAGACAAATATCAATGATAATATAGTGGTCAATAAAACTAAATAAATGTGATTATTATAACATGACAATGTATACAATAGTAACGAACGGCTCAAAAGACAGACCATTTCTGTTGAGGCGTTGCCATAACGCGTTGCTATGGGTCGCGTGCGTTTTGATTGACAGCTGATTTTCCACTGTTCGGAAACGGCTCTCGAGCCAAATATGGTCCTTTCAGAGAGTGTGTGACCTTACGGGAAGAAAAGTGAACCAATATTTTTTTATATATCCATAATCAGAGCTTATGTGTAGATTTAATTACAAAGCTATATATTAGCTATATATTTTAAAGTATTACACAATTCACCAATGCCCGTTTGTCATGTATATACACCAACCAATCGTGATCTGGCAAAGCAAGTTCAAATTCCATTGGGCGATGTGAAGCGGTCATTTTCTGTTCTTATTCATAAATCGGTTGAAAATTACATGGACAGACGAACTAACGTTTGTGGAACGATTTCCTGCGGTTTGGCTCATTTTATAAATTGCATCACTGACACTGACAAAATGGATTTTAACTGACAACAAACAAATCCCTGCACAAAACCACAGCAGCAAAATTCGCATTAATGGTAAGTAGTGTTAAATTCACTTTTATGTATATTGATACACCGTTTACTATTTCATGAAACTATCAACGTTAACAAAACCCAAGTGACTGGCGAAATGGTTACGTGAAAGGACTTTATTATACTATTTTTGAATATTATGCAGCATTATGAATTAAGTCTCTTATGTTCATCAAGCCTACATTTATTTGATAAAAAACAGCAATATTGCGAAATATATTAAAATAATGGTTTTCTATTTTAAAATAATTTAAAATATAATTTATTCCTGTGATCACAGCTGGATTTTCAGCACCATTACTCCACTCTTCAGTGTCACATGATCATTCAGAAATCATTCTAATATGAGGATTTAATGTCAATGATGGAAACTGTGATAGCCTACTATTTTCAAGATTCTTTGATTAATAAAAAGTTAAAAAGAACATAATGTAATAATATTTCACAATATTAGGATACTGTTTTTTCTGTATTTTTGATTAAATAAATGCAGGCTTGATGAGCATAAGGATATATATATATATATATATATATATATATATATATATATATATATATATATATATATATATATATATATATATATATATATATATATATATATATATATATATATATATATATATATATATATATATATATATATATATTTACATATTGCCCCTTTTTTACATTTGAGCCCCTGCCCCTGATGAACTCTCTGCACGGCCCTGCTGAGGCCTATACCATGAAGCCGGTTTAGCTGGCTAGCCAGATATGTTTATACTTAGTTTGTGCCAATCCTGGGTTTTTGGTACCATTAAAGTGGTTTGGCTTTTAGCTGCGTTCATCTCCATAGTAACTTGCGCTCCATGGCTAACCTGCTCCAGGGCAGGTTATGTTCTGGATAATAGAGATCAAACTGAAATTGGACCAATCAGCTGTCAGCAAAGTGACACGCCTCTGATGTAATAAAGTCACTCCCCCTTTTTCTACTCCAAATTAAAGGTCACTACATAGCAAATGGTTTTTAATGACTAAAGCGTCTGTCTTTTAATAGTGCTTATTTATAATAATAATAATACTTTTGAAGGATTTAGATATCATTTATGTAATTTTTATACCCTTAATCAATTACACATGTATCATTTTAGGTCATCAAACATTAATAGGCACTTTGTTAAAATTAATATAAATAGCCTATATAAAGGTCATACAAATAAGCTTTAAAATCAATAAATAAAGATATAAAGATTTCTACATGTGAGCTTAAAAGTTCAGTTCTCTCTGTATATCAACTAACTTCATAACTTTTACTTGCATTGATGTAATAAGATTTTTCTTTAAGTTGTCCTCTTTTATAGACAGCTCTTTTCTTCTTCCTGTGTAAATTTGTTTAAATTCGTAATATTTTTCAATCATGTAATATTCTGCAGAAGAGAGAAATTAATCTCCGTTTCACTGATCCACAGCCTGTGATTGGCTGTTCACTGCTGATGTCACAGCTCCTAAACTCAGGATCAAAGCCTGAGTTGACAGAGAAAGCTGATGATCGGCATCATGGGACCAACAAAGCCTGAATAGATTGCTTTGGTTTTGTCAACTCTAAACTAATCCTGTAACCCTGAGTTTGTTAAACTACCATCATGGTACAGGCCCCACGTGGTGTGATGACATCACTGTTTCACAAAATATACGGATTGGCTGTACACGCGAAAACACAAGGGTGTCGTTTTCAGATTCATCCACTCTGGGACAAAAAATACCGGTTTCAGGCTCCCAAAACTCTGGATCCGTCTGGACGAAACGCTCATATGGTAAAAATTTTTTACGTACACAGCTAAACGCGCCTCTGTGTGGACGGGGCCTTAATTTGTTTTTCCAAGTTCTCATTCAGTAATTGTTGTCATGGTTACTGATTGCTTTGTGCACCTGTTTCTTGTTCAGTTCGTTTTCTCCTGTGAATTAAGGGTAAGTTTACACGACACTAGCCACTTTTACATTTGCACTTTTTTGTCATTCCGATTAAAATCATTCCGATTGAAAGATTCGGTGGACTGTTTACATGAGACGTTATCTAAACCGATGTGGTTTTTACATGTGCTGACTTTCAATCGGAATCATTTTGTGACATGCGCACAATTTGTCTGCCGCATCAGATTCGTAACGTTGCCAATTTATAGTAACTGCGACGTTCGTGGATCAATAGTTCTGTGTTGGTATTTTTTATATTTATTTATTTTTCTGCGGACATGCAGTAAGTTACTTTTTTTATGTAACTTATGAGAAACCGAGAGAAATGTCGACACGTCCTCTCCAGCAGCTTGAATGTTCCCCGTTGCCATGGCAACTCTCAAAGGCCACCAGGACATATACAGTTTTATAAAAGCTATTTATTGTTTGTTGTAAAGTGTAAGACTCACCTCAGAAAAATAAAATTCTTCTGTCAGACGCAGTGAAGCCTCGGACAAACGCTGTCAAGATGAGATGGTGTAGCCAGGCTATGTCTGTGTCATTATTCCAACATTAGATTCATAACTTGTTATGAAATAAAAAGTTTAATACCTCAGAAAAATGAACTTTCCTCTCTTGTCAACATTAGCCGGGTGTGAGCGCGGCGCGCCCTCTTCAGTTGTTATATACAACTACATATACATATATCGCGTCACAGAAAGACGTGCACTCACAGTAATCGGATCAGGTCGTTTACATGGTGGAATTTTTCGTTTGATCGGTTCGTGAAAAGGTTTATCCAACCTCTCTCAAACCGATTACAATTTAATTCGGTTTGGGCATTTTTTATTCCGATTGAGGTGTTTATATGGAGCGTTTTCATTCGGATTGTACTTTTAAACCGATTACAGTGCTCCATGTAAATGCACATAATGATGTACTAAAAACAGAAAAGTTGTCGACAATGTTGTCAAAACGATCCCCGTTCACATGGATCCGCGAAAACAACAAAAAACGCTGTATTCTGCCGCCAGGCCAGTAGATGGCGATGCCAGTTTGTAAAGAAACATGACGCGCCTATAGACTGAACCCGTAATACGCATGTGCAATTTGCTTTGTAGTTTACATTACAACAAGACAACAGAATTGTTTTGGGCTTTGTCTAAACGTGTTTGTCTAAAAGTCTAAAAGTTTAAAAGTTTTTGTATGTACAGCTTCCCCAGACCTCTATGTAAATAATATACGGATGCAGGTATTTATTCCATTGCTTGTGACTTCATGAACTCTTTCATTGATCCTCTTCATCTCCCTCCTACGTTGTTCTATTGTGTATCCTGTAAAAGATGTTAAATTATCAGCATTTCATCATTGTCCTGTGTGGGGTGTACATCTGTCACTGTTTTACTCTAATTTAAGAAACACTTTCATTGAGTTCAACTTCCGTTTGAGTCCGCTTCGATCCTACAGACTGGAGCCCTTCCATTTGGATGCTTTTGTTGAAGGCTAGCGTTCATTTAAACAAAATAGATAGTGTATAATGTGAGGCTGGATGTTTTACTGTTTGTATATGAATAATTCAATAGAATACAAACCTTAATTTAATTCAGGAAGATTCCCCTCAGGACAGAATACAGAGTGACTGTTGACAAACTGATCCAGTTATACTCAGCGCTGGGCTGGCGTGTCATTTGTATTGTCAGTAAGATTGATTCAACACTTAAAAGGGTTCTTCACCGCTGGCAAAATGGGTTTCAATAACACTTGGCTGCCTATAGAGTAGAAAGGCTGTTGAAATTTTTGAAATCGGTGCTATCTTACTAGAGAAAACTAGAAAATGTTGTTGCTTTCCCTTTTGACAAATAAGGCTTCAACACCCATAATGCACTGGGCTTGTTGCCGTCCAAGGCCACGGCCACCAGTCTGTTCTGGATACAGTTACCAGAGTCAAATAACGCTTTGCTTTAGTAGGAAATACTTCTTAGCAAACTTTTTAGTCATAATGGTGTTGACTTGCATTGTTTGGGTAAACGTTTAGCGGGAGTGAGTTACTTACAGTTTCCAGAGTCGTTTCAAGATTTGCAAAAATGGAGAGAACTCTGCAATGCAAAATCTGAAAAATCTCCATGTTTGTAGTCAACATTTCAAGCTGGATGATAACAAACAGTGTTTCAGGCCAAACAGAGGGAGAAAATCTGAATGAAACTGCGAGCCTATTGATGAATCACGATTTCTGTGTGAAAACGTTTGTACATTGATTTTTATACAAAAATAGGCGGTTAGTGATTGAGACCCTGTGTTATGTGTGTTCCCACATAATGTGTGAAGTTGAGTGTCCGATTAAATAAAGTCAAATTATTTTTATAGATTTGACAAATATGTAGTCTGAAAGAACTACATTATGGAGAAAAAATGTAGTGATCAGTTATTTAAGGATGCACGATATATCGGTCACCATATCATTATCACCCGATATATGTTAATTTTTAGTGTTATCTTTATCGTCCCGATAAGAACATTTGGCCGATATATTAAAGCCGATGAATAATGTATTATTCCCTTCAGCTGAGACACATCAGATGCGCAGTTCGCCATGATGGATTTGAATTGCTTGAAATATGATTGGAATCACTTAAAAAAAAGGAAAATACAGTTCTACAGGAAAGACTCGGGAGAATTATATCGACAATAGTGCATTTATTAATAGCTCAGCAAGCTAATAATATACAAAGTAAATTTGGCGTAGGCCCCGTCCGTAGGCATAATTCGAGGGTATCGGATCTGCAATTCCTGCCTCAAGTCTGTCATATCGGCTACATAAAATTATAATGAGAACATCATAATTGTGTGCTTAGGACATGGATTTTAATGTTGAGACTTTTGTTTTTGTAATCAGGCTCTCAGAAATTATATAAAAATGTGGAATTTTTATTTAGATATATTGGCCAATATATCGGTTACTGGCTTTCAAATATAAAGAAATGGATGCTCCAGCGTAGTTCTACCTGGAAGACTCCACTGTCACATCATTCACTAATTATCTATCTAGCCAATCGTAAACAATTCTATAACATTTTTTATTTCGATTTATCGGCCAATATATTGGTTATCGGCTTTCAAATATCAAGAATTATTAGTTATCATAATCTGCAAAAATGTTCATATCGGTGCATCAGGTCTCAAAAATTATATAAACATTTTTATTAAGATATGTCGGCCAATATATTGGTTATTTGCTATCAAATATAAAGAATTATCGTTATCGTATCAGGCAAAATTTTCACATCGGTTCATCGGCTCTCAAAAATTCTACAACATTTTTTATTTCGATTTATCGGCCAATAAATGACTTATCGGCCTTCAAATATAAAGAATTATCGGTTATCATAATCAGCAAAAATGTTCATATCGGTGCATCAGGTCTCAAAAATTATATAAACATTTGTATATATATATATATATTTGCCAATATATCGGTTATCGGCTTTCAAATATAAAGAATTATTGGTTATCGCATCGGGCAAAATTTTCTCATCTGTGCATCGGCTCTCTATAATATTTTTTATTTCGATTTATCGGCCAATTAATTACTTAACGGCTTTCAAATATAAAGAATTATCGGTTATCGAAATCGGCAAAAAAAAATTCATATCGGTGCATCAGGTCTCATAAATTGTATAAACATTCTCAAAAATGATAGAAACATTTTTATTTAGATATATAGGCCAATATATCGGTTATCGGCTTTCAAATATAAAGAATTATCGTTATTGTATCGACTAAAATGTTCATTATTGTGCATTATATAAAATGTTTTACTTAGATTTATCAGTTATAGTATCGGCCAAAATTTTCATATCGGTGCATCAGGTCTCAAAAATGATAGAAAAATTTGTATTTAGATATATAGGCCAATCGGTTATCGGCTTTCAAATATAAAGAATTATCGTTCCCTTTCGTTCAGTCACTACGACGTACGTTAGTGACTAACGAATGGGGGTTTCGCTTAGAAGCCAATCATCTTCTTCGTATTCAACAGCGCCCAATGGCAGTGCCAATGCCATGGGCATGCGGAATTTGCATGCGTAACTCCGCCCCACCTCGTGGGTATATCAGGAAGTACGCTGGCAACATCGCATTATGTTTCTGCTTTGGAGCCAAGAGGATCTCTTCACTCCTACAAGCCTGATCTGAGTCTTCGACAGGTTTTCGAGACGAACAGCTTTCCAGAGGCGTTGGTGTTACGGCGCGTTCCAGTGATCATCATACTGCCTGCCTGCTGATCTGCGCAGTGGTCCGCTAGACAGCTGGTGTGTGGTCCCTGGGCGCTTCGGCGTTCTCTGCGAGGCTTTCCTCTCATAAAAGAGCTTACACGTGACGCGTCCTTTTCAGGATGTCTCGTCCGTGTACTTCTGGGTGTGGTCGGTTGCTTTCCTCCTCTGATGGGCACGAACACTGTCTGGTATGTTTGGGCTTTCAGCATGCTCAGACAGCGTTCGTGGATGAGTCATGTTCTCACTGCGGGAACATGACCATCGCAGTGTTGCGGTCAAGACTCCATGACCTTCGTACTGAAGTGAGTCCCCTCTACCACACCCCGATCTACTGAGTCCCAGAGGCCCAGTACTTCGGCTGGTGGTCAGGGTGACTTGACGGTTACGGTGTGGAACAAAGCCCCGACGCTCATGCCTCGGGCCACACCCCCGTCTTGCACATTGCAACCCGCGAGCGTTCAGATGCAGATCGCGGGGCCGGCTCCGGCCCCCCCGCGCATCTCGTTTGGCGCTCCGGAGGAGGATGCGATGTCGATCACCGCATCACAAGGTGGGCTCGAGTCCTCTGGAGATGATGACTCGGCTGTGCTGCCGCCCTCGGGCGTGCCAGCATTGCCCGAGTCAGATCCAGAGCTGACAGCCATGTTGTCTCGGGCAGCCGCGAGCTTAGGGATCGAGTGGAACCCTCCACCCTGTCCCGAACGCTCAAGGCTCGACGATTGGTTTTTGGGGGCTCGCGCTGACACCCGTCAGTCCTTGCCCTCAATACCTTTCTTTCCCGAGCTGCATGAGGAACTCACGCGGTCCTGGAAGTCCCCGTTGTCTTCCCGCGACCGTTCGGTGGCTTCCTCCGCCTTCTCCGTCCTCGATGGGGCGGCAGCTAAAGGGTACACTGGGATCCCTCCAGTTGAACGTTCTGTTGCGATGCAACTGTGTCCTCAGAGCGCTTCAACCTGGCGTGGTGATCCTAAGCACCCCTCCAAAGCCTGTCGGTTCACATCAACCTTGGTGTCGAAATCGCACAGAGCCGCGGGGCAGGCTGCCGCTTCGCTGCATGCCATGGCGATCCTCCAGATCTACCAGGCCAGGATCCTCAAGGACATGCACGAGGGTGGAGTTGATCCGGGGCTCTTAAATGAGCTGCGTGCCGCCACCGACCTCGCTCTCCGGGCGACGAAGGTGACCGCACGCTCCCTGGGTCAAGTGATGTCCACAAATGTGGTCCAGGAGCGTCACCTGTGGCTGAACCTGGCCGATATGCGGGACACCGAGCGGACCCGGTTCCTCGATGCCCCCATATCCCAGGCCGGCCTCTTCGGCGGGGCGGTTGAGGACTTCGCCCAACAGTTCTCAATCGCCCAGAAGCAGACTGAGGCAATCAAACATGTACTGTCCCGGCGGCCAGCTGCTGCCTCCACCCAGCCGCCGGCACAGTCGCCTCAGTCTGCTCCACGCCGAGGACGCCCTCCTAAGGCTCCCGCCCCTCCCACCCGGTCCAAGCAGCAGCCTTCACCCGGGCCGGGTCGCGGAGGAAGCCGTAGGAAGGCGTCCAAGTCCCCTCAGGCCGCCCCGCGCCCCGCTAAACGCCAGGCCAAGCGGCGCTCCTGAGACGGACGGCTCAGGGATGGGAAATTCTTTCGAGGAGATGGTAGCAGGACCACTCCTTCCCCCGGTGGAGGGCCGGGGGAGAATCCTTTGTTCAGCTGCTGGCCCCCGGGTCAGCAGCACCCTATGTTGGTCAAAGAAAGAATTAACACTCCCATCCCTGAGCCCACAGAGTCCGGTGATGACGGTGCGCGCCACCCACGGGTCCCGCCACTCGCATCCCACTCTGTCGCCAGCCTCCTGGCAGAGCAGACCCCAGTGGAACGTGCGTCCTTCCCTGGTCTCCTCTGTCAGGACGCAGCTGTCAACCGTGCCCCCGCACCGGGACGCCCCACAGCCTCCCATGTCCGGGCCGGTGACGCTGCATCGCTGCAAGCCCACACCGGGTACGTCTGTACACCGTATGACCCCGCTGGTGCAGTTTCTGGATGTCTGGCTTCAGCTTCCAGGGCTGTCCCGCTGGGTCGAGCGGACCGTCAGGCGCGGCTACGCGATTCAGTTCGCGCAGGTTCCTCCCTGCTTCCGGGGAGTCCGTTCCACCATGATCGGGGCCAACGCCCCCGTCATGCGAGCGGAGATTGCCACCCTACTGGCGAAGGGTGCGATCGAACCTGTCCCTCCAGCCGAGATGAATTGCGGGTTTTACAGCCCGTACTTCATTGTACCCAAAAAGACCGGTGGGCTACGGCCAATCCTGGACCTGCGCGTCTTGAACCGTTACCTTCACCGGTTTCCGTTCAAGATGTTGACAGCGAAACGCCTTTTCGAATGCGTTCGTCCACACGATTGGTTTGCAGCGATCGACCTGAAGGACGCCTACTTCCATGTCTCCATTTTGCCTCGACACAGACCGTTCCTACGGTTTGCTTTCGAGGGGCGGGCATATCAGTACGCGGTTCTACCATTCGGGCTATCTCTGTCCCCTCGCGTCTTTACGAAGATTGCCGAGGCAGCCCTTGCGCCCCTTCGGCAGCACGGGGTCCGCATCCTGAACTACCTCGACGACTGGCTCATACTGGGTCCCTCTCGAGAGCAGGTTTGCGGACACAGAGATCTGGTGCTCCATCACCTAGCCCGTCTGGGCCTTCGGGTCAACTGGGAGAAGAGCAAACTTTGCCCCGCGCAGAGGATCTCTTTTCTCGGTATGGATATCGACTCGGTCGCCATGTGCGCGCAGCTTTCGAGCGAGCGCGCGCAGTCTCTGCTGACTTCCCTTCGACAACTCGAGGGCAAGAGTGCGGTTCCACTGAAATGGTTTCAGAGGCTCCTGGGGCATATGGCATCTGCAGCCGCGGTAACGCCGCTCGGATTGCTTCATATGAGACCGCTTCAGCACTGGCTACGCGATCGAGTCCCGAGATGGGCATGGCGGTCTGGCACGCTCCGGGTCCCAGTGACCCGGGCCTGCTTACAGACACTCACCCCGTGGTCGAACCTCAAGTTTCTACGGACCGGAGTGTCCTTAGAACGAGCTTCCCGGCATGTTGTTGTGACAACAGATGCATCATCCACGGGCTGGGGTGCCATGTGCAATGGACAAGCAGCCGCGGGCTCCTGGACAGGACCCCAGCGCCTTCTGCATGTCAATTGCCTCGAGTTACTGGCTGTACGGTTCGCCCTGCACCGCTTCCGAGCGTTGCTGAAGGGTCAACATGTGCTAGTCAGGACAGACAACACGGCCGTAGTAGCGTACATCAACCACCAGGGCGGTCTACGCTCCCACCGTATGTCTCAACTCGCCCGCCATCTCGTTTTGTGGAGTCAGAAGCGCCTGAGGTCCCTTCGTGCTGTCCACATCCCTGGAGACCTGAACTGTGCAGCCGACGAGCTCTCACGGTTTCAGCCTCTCCCCGGAGAGTGGAGACTCCACCCCCAGACGATCCAGCTGATATGGGAACGGTTCGGCGACGCACAGGTAGATCTGTTTGCCTCCCAGGACTCTTCCCATTGCTCCCTGTATTATTCCCTGACCGAGGGCACCCTCGGCACGGATGCACTGGCGCACAGCTGGCCGTCAGGGCTACGCAAGTATGCGTTTCCCCCAGTGAGCCTTCTTGCACGGGTACTGTGCAAGATCAGGGAGGACAAGGAGCAGGTCGTCTTGGTCGCCCCGCTTTGGCACGGCCAGACCTGGTTCCCAGAACTCTTACTCCTTGCGACAGCCCCTCCCTGGCCTATTCCTCTGAGACCGGACCTCCTTACTCAGAGACGGGGCACCTTTTGGCACCCGCGTCCAGCGTTCTGGAAGCTCCACGTGTGGCTTCTGGACGGGACACGGTAGGTTTGAGTAGCCTTCCACCTGCGGTGGTCGCTACCATCACTTCCGCTAGAGCTGAGTCTACACGACGTCTCTATGCGTTGAAGTGGAACCTCTTCGTCACATGGTGCTCTTCCCGCCAAGAAGACCCCTGGAAATGCCCGATCGGGTCCGTGCTATCGTTTCTCCAGGAGGGGGTGGAGCGAAGGCTGTCTCCCTCCACCCTTAAAGTGTACGTGGCCGCAATATCTGCCTACCACGATCTCCTGGGAGACAAAAAGGTAAGTCAGCACGACCTGATCATCAGGTTCCTGAGGGGGGCGAGGAGACTGAATCCTCCTCGCTCTCCTCTCGTTCCCTCTTGGGACCTCTCAGTAGTCTTAAGTGCTCTGCAGAGGCCTCCCTTTGAGCCTTTGCGGTCGGCCGAGATTAAGTTCTTGTCTATGAAGACGGCTCTGCTGACCGCATTGGCCTCGCTTAAGAGGGTCGGGGACCTGCAAGCATTTTCGGTTGACGAAGCGTCTCTTGAGTTCGGGCCGGCTAACTCTCACGTGATCCTGAGACCCCGGCCCGGATATGTGCCCAAGGTTCCTACCACTCCGTTCCGAGATCAGGTGGTGAACCTGCAAGCGCTGCCTTTGGAGGAGGCAGACCCAGCCTTGGCATTGCTCTGTCCAGTACGCGCTCTCCGCGCCTACGTAGACATGACGCAGTGTTTCAGGACCTCAGACCAGCTCTTTGTCTGTTATGGTGGAGAGCGGAAGGGAAGCGCTCTCTCAAAGCAGAGGTTGTCTCACTGGATAGTGGACACCATTGTTTTGGCATACCAGCAGCAAGGCCGACCATGTCCCCTTGGTGTGAGGGCACACTCCACCCGGAGTGTGGCCTCCTCTTGGGCTCTAGCGCATGGCGCCTCGCTAACAGACATCTGCAGAGCTGCAGGCTGGGCGACACCCAACACATTCGCCAGATTCTACAATCTCCGAGTGGAGCCAGTGTCCGACTATGTACTCGCCCCTACGGGTGGCCGGTAATGGGCCAGGCTCAGGTGTCTTCGCTTGCTCGCCATTCCACTCCCATGACTGGATACGTGCGATATTTTCCTCAGGTGAGCTCCCCGAGAGCCCTGAGCTCCTCCAGCACTGCTTACGCCGACATCAGTTCAGTCTGCCCTTTCTAGCCCAGACCCTCATGTCCGGCCAGGTGCTCCGTGTGCATGGTTCCCCTCCGGCGACCCCCACACGAGTATTCCCACCGTAAGCCTCCTCAGTGAGCAGGTGTCTTTCCCTTGGCAAGCCCCTGCCACCCCTAGGGTTAAAAATCCACCTTCGGCTGGTACCCTAGAGATCTTCCATATGCAACCCTCAGCGGGTCATATGTGTATTCTCTAAGTCCTCCCTACGGTAGGCATCTTGGCATTCCCTCACTGGGATATGCTTCCCAGTGTACCTTGGTAATCCTGTGTTAAGTGGGAGTCCTACGGCCTTAAGTGGCGGGTCTCACACTTACGCAGGGCACTGGATGACAGCCGAGTGGCGTTGTTGAATAGGATCCCCCATTCGTTAGTCACTAACGTACGTCGTAGTGACTGAACGAAAGGGAACGTCTCGGTTACGTATGTAACCCTCGTTCCCTGAGGAGGGAACGGAGACGTACGTTTCCTTTGCCACGTCAGCTGTGCTGCCTGGAACGCGGAGTTCAGTCTTGGCTCCTGCAGCAGTAACATAATGCGATGTTGCCAGCGTACTTCCTGATATACCCACGAGGTGGGGCGGAGTTACGCATGCAAATTCCGCATGCCCATGGCATTGGCACTGCCATTGGGCGCTGTTGAATACGAAGAAGATGATTGGCTTCTAAGCGAAACCCCCATTCGTTAGTCACTAACGTACGTCTCCGTTCCCTCCTCAGGGAACGAGGGTTACATACGTAACCGAGACGTTATCGCATCGACTAAAATGTTCATATCGTGCATTATTTACAAATTTTTATTTCGATTTATCGGTTATAGTATAGGCCAAAATCTTCATATCGGTGCATCAGCTCTCAAAAAATATATAAAAATTGGGATTTAGATGTTTCGGCTAATATATCGGTTATCAGCTTTCAAATATTAAGAATTGACGTTATCGGCCAAATATTTAATATCGGTGCATCCCTACAATTATTTTTTTCAAATATAATGTGTGTTTTATTACTTTGTAAGGCTGTAAGTATTAGGATTGGAGTTGAAAGTCTAAACATCATTTATAATAATAATAATATGTCTACAGTCCTTGTGTTTGCTGCATCACGTTAGCTCTGAAATCGCTGTGCTCTTCTGTCTCCTCACAGGTCAGTGTTGGTAGCCGAGGACAGCCATGCCTCTTGTAAAGCGGAACATCGAGCCCAAGCACCTGTGTCGAGGAGCTCTGCCGGACGGGGTGACCAATGAGCTGGAGTGCGTCACTAACAGCACACTGGCGGCCATCATCAAACAACTGGGAGGACTTAGTAGGTTCAGTCTTTCACACACAGTCATTTTTAACTCTGGTTTAATACAGTCCTGGCCTATCTTGTCTTATATTTTTCATTGTTCATTCATTACCCTGGATTAGATATTAAATAGAGATGCACTGATATTTATATACCCCTTTTTGATTGACAGGATATAATCGGCCCTGATCCTCGCCTGTTTTTAAACAACCAGCCAATGGCCAAAAGTGAAATCAGCCGATACCGATTATTGGCCGATACATCAGTGCATCCTTATTATTAACCCATTAGACTTGCAACATGGGACATAGCACAAGGAACGGTTCCACTAGTGTTTGTGTTTGAGCAGGGAATGGAAGATTTTCTAGTAGAGTGAGAGATATTTTTCTACATGACTTTTTTAGCCAACGAGATGCATAATGGCAAACTGCTTGTTTATAACAAATAGCTTCTGATATTCCTCAGTTGTAAGACTCTTAGGATAAAAGCATCTGCTAAATGAATAAAATGTAAATAAATGTAGCCAACTTATTAAAACTAGGGCTGTCAAAAGATTAATCGCGATTAATCGCATCCAAAATAAAAGTTTGTGTTTACATAGTATATGTGTGTGTACTCTGTTAATTATTATTTATATATAAATACACACACAAGCATGTATATATTTAAGAAATAAATATTATTTTTATATATAAAACATTTATATATATATATATATATTATAGATTATATAAATGTATATACAGTATAAACATGCAAATATTTCTTAAATATATACATGAATATGTGTGTATTTATATATAAATAATAATTAACAGAGTACACACACATATATTATGTAAACAAAAACTTTTATTTTGGATGTGATTAATCGCGATTAATCTTTTGACAGCCCTAATTTAAACTCTTACTTTTGTACGTCAT
Organism: Gobio gobio; assembly: GCF_949357685.1. NCBI lineage: Eukaryota > Metazoa > Chordata > Actinopteri > Cypriniformes > Gobionidae > Gobio > Gobio gobio. The sequence continues at coordinate 4,942,663 of NC_137107.1, forward strand.
TAAAAACAAATATCAAAATATGAGGGAAGAACAAAACACTGAACTCGGTTAAGGTGATTATCTCCAGGTTTTATTTTACCATGCAAAAAAAAGGATAGAAAAACGAAAAGCTGACAGAAAAAAGCATACATTTACTAAAACATAATCAGTTATGAATATTTAATTGGTTCTTTCTTGTTTTTGCATGTTTTCATAATTTCTTAGTACGAAATTATGACTATATGACTACAAAATCGACACATTTTTAACAAATCTTAATAATAATTTTTTTAATAAAGGGTAAAGGTGTCAATTTTCCTAAGACAGGCATCACTTTTGATCACTACTGCATATATATATTATATATTTTGAAATATATTATAAATACTCAATATTTACTTTTTACTTTATTTTAAGGTAAAATATTACAAGAGTTTTACAATGATTACGATCTTATTTTTATAATAGAATATTTCTATTTAGTATTTTTTATAGTTTAATTTAATAATAATAATAATTATAACATAGTATTATTCATAATAATTAGGGCTGTCAAAAGATTAATCGCGATTAATCGCATCCAAAATAAAAGTTTGTGTTTACATAATATATGTGTGTGTACTCTGTTAATTATTATTTATATATAAATAAACACACAAGCATGTATATATTTAAGAAAAAAATAATATTTTTATATATAAAACATTTATATTTATATATATTATAGATTATATAAATGTATATACATGCAAATATTTCTTAAATATATACATGAATGTGTGTGTATTTATATATAAATAATAATTAACAGAGTACACACACATTTATTATGTAAACACAAACTTTTATTTTGGATGCGATTAATCGCGATTAATCTTTTGACAGCCCTAATAATAATATGTTATTATTATTATTATTATATAGCCATATTGATGTATAATCACACATTTTCAGACAAATAGTGCAGTCCTACACACATACAAACACAGCGAATCTGGAATTTCTTCTAAAATCACATTTTAAATCGTAAATTTTGTTAGAAAAATTGCAATTCGATTTTTTTTTTCCTAAATCGTGCTGCCAATGTTTTGTTTGTTATTTCTTTATTTTTAAGGATGAGCCCTTTAACATGTCCCACCCCAACATATTGATAATAATATTAAAAGGAACTTAATTTTCAGTCGTTTTCTCTGCATTGGGTCACTAAATAATATATGATGTGAGATGTGAAAAGTGATAATTTTTGCCTTATTCTACAATATGTGTTTATGGTTACAGGTCGACATGCAGAGGACATCTTCGGAGAGCTGTTTAATGAGGCCAACTGCTTCTACACACGCATGAACCGTTTACAGGAGCGCGTGGATCTGCTGGCGGTGAAGGTCACACAACTGGACTCCACAGTGGAGGAGGGTATGAATTAGCATTAGCAAAAACTGACCCACTGCTGACATGATGTGTTGTGACACAGCCTGGACACACAGCACAGAGCAACCACAGGGCTGAGGTCAGGACAATATAGAAGCATAATAGAGAAGTTCTCTCCGTCAACCGTGCATAAAATACAAACTTACTGCAAAGTAATTACAATCAGCACCAATTAACTTGCCATCAGTCTTTAAAGCTACACTGTGTAACTATTCTTAGCTAAAAACACTTAGTTCTTTTAAAAATATATGTGCTCATTAATGTATATTTACTTCTTTCAAGTAATAAAGTATTCTCGTAAGTTTATAATATGCCATTGTAAACACATACGGGTGAGGGTTTGAATGCGGGTCGCCATGTTGCTCCTCCATCTTGAAAGTACATTAGCCAAAGAGGGACATTCCCGTAAATTCAAGCTTTGCCTTTGCCGTTTTAACACTCGATGGCTCCGTGTCGAATGTGGACGAGGTCGAACTGAAGCCATGTTAATCTTGGACTAAATCAGCCACCGTAGGAGTTAAAACTAAATCGGAATTGAGAGGAACAGAAACTAATATTCACTGGATGGTCATATACAAGTTCACCACTAGATGGGGGAAAATATCACACAGTGTAGCTTTAAATGATGTGTAGAGAAAGGAAAAGTTTCCCAAGTACATACACAGGGGGGGAATCATATCGTTATAGCCAAGTTTATTCATTTTTCTGAAGTTATATTTATGGTTTGGTTCATATATTTCTTATCGCAAATACAAAAAAATTCACACAAAACGTTTTTTAAAAAAACAGACTGAAGTGTTGAAGCCAAAATGTTACTTAATGTAGGTCAATATAAAATTGCGCGTTTTTAACTATTTAACTATTTTAACTATTTGCCATAAAGATATAATACTAAAGTAGAGTTTTTACTTAAAGGCACACTATGTAACTTTTGGCCCCCTAGTGGTTAAAAAAACAGAGCTTCATGGATTTTGTGGAAGAATATTGTTTTGGTTGTCCTTCGGCTCTGTTGCGATGAATATGATTGTCATACTGCTCATAAACATTCACTACTAGACTTAAAGGGATAGTTCACCCAAAAATGAAAGTTATCCCTTAATTTACTCGCCCTCGACTCATCCTAGGTGTGTGACTTTCTTCTTTCAGACGAACACAATCAGAGTTATATTAAAAAAGTCCTGGCTCTTCCCAGCTTTATAATGGGAGGGAATGGGGTCGAGATTTTGAAGCCCAAAAAAGTGCATCCATCATAAAAGTATGTAGGAGTAGCGTGAGCTCAGGTGAGAGTAGATGACCTCTGACCCGACGCATGATGAGTGACCTCTGACCCCACGCATGATGTAGGAGTAGCGTGAGCTCAGGTGAGAGTAGACGACCTCTGACCCGATGCATGACGAGTGACCTCTGACCCCACGCATGATGTAGGAGTAGCGTGAGCTCAGGTGAGAGTAGACGACCTCTGACCCGACGCATGACGAGTGACCTCTGACCCCACGCATGATGTAGGAGTAGCGTGAGCTCAGGTTAGAGTAGACGACCTCTGACCCGATGCATGACGAGTGACCTCTGACCCCACGCATGATGTAGGAGTAGCGTGAGCTCAGGTGAGAGTAGACGACCTCTGACCCGATGCATGACGAGTGACCTCTGACCCCACGCATGATGTAGGAGTAGCGTGAGCTCAGGTGAGAGTAGACGACCTCTGACCCAATGCATGACGAGTGACCTCTGACCCAACGCATGACGACTGACCTCTGACCCAACGCATGATGAGTGACCTCTGACCCAACGCATGACGACTGACCTCTGACCCAACGCATGACGACTGACCTCTGACCCAACGCATGACGACTGACCTCTGACCCAACGCATGACGAGTGACCTCTGACCCTACGCATGACGCATGACGAGTGACCTCTGACCCAACGCATGACGAGTGACCTCTGACCCTACGCATGACGCATGACGAGTGACCTCTGACCCAACGCATGACGAGTGACCTCTGACCCGACACATGACATAGGAGTAGCGTAAGCTCAGGTGAGAGTAGACGACTTTTGACCCAGCGCATGACGAGTGACCTCTGACCCAACGCATGACGACTGATCTCTGACCCCACGCATGATGAGTGACCTCTGACCCAACGCATGACGACTGACCTCTGACCCAACGCATGACGACTGACCTCTGACCGGACGCCTGATGTAGGAGTAGCGTAAGCTCAGGTGAGAGTAGACGACCTCTGACCCGACGCATGATGAGTGACCTCTGACCCGACGCATGATGAGTGACCTCTGACCCAACGCATGATGAGTGACCTCTGACCCGACGCATGATGAATGACCTCTGACCCGACGCATGACGACTGACCTCTGACCGGACGCCTGACGTAGGAGTAGCGTAAGCTCAGGTGAGAGTAGACGACCTCTGACCCGACGCATGATGAGTGACCTCTGACCCGACGCATGATGAGTGACCTCTGACCCAACGCATGATGAGTGACCTCTGACCCGACGCATGATGAGTGACCTCTGACCCGACGCATGATGAGTGACCTCTGACCCGACGCATGACGACTGACCTCTGACCGGACGCCTGACGTAGGAGTAGCGTAAGCTCAGGTGAGTGTAGACAACCTCTGACCCGACGCATGATGAGTGACCTCTGACCCGACGCATGATGAGTGACCTCTGACCCGACGCATGACGACTGACCTCTGACCCGACGCCTGACGTAGGAGTAGCATAAGCTCAGGTGAGTGTAGACAACCTCTGACCCACATGAAAAATGACCTCTGACCCACATGACGAGTGGATATTTGGAAGTTTATCTGTTCAGTAAAACACCTTTACTCACCTGCAATATCTGTGTCACTATAACATTTCATATCCCTCAGTTCTCTCCATCTCTGAAAGGCCAAGCCGATGTTGATTCTTGTTTTATTACGAGTGCAACATAAAAGCCGACCAATCAGGCTGTGAACATAATAACTACGCCTTTAGGTTCGTTGTTAAAATGCCAATGTGAAGGCTAGACCAGGATTAAGTGTGTTTTGGGTTTTTGTGCCCAAACCCCTGAGCTCATTGTGTCTCTCTTAGCCCTGCAGCAGATCAGTGATGGTGTTTTCTGTGCTCGCTCTTCAGTTTCCTTACAGGATATCAACATGCGCAAAGCCTTCAAGAGCTCCACTATCCAGGACCAGCAGGTGGTGTCCCGAAACTCCATCCCCAACCCTGTGATGGAGGTTTACCACCGCTGCGACAAACCCCCTCCTCTCAACATCCTCACACCGTACAGGTCAGCACACGCTTCAGCAGAGCATATTCACCTCAAAATCAACATTTATTTGATATTTGTGCATTTGTTGGACCATTTGTATTTTTTATAGCCTACAGTATACAGTATATATAAATCTTATATTTTACTACATTTAATTTAAGCTAAACATTTCATTTACACACAGAGTCTTTGACCCTCGCATTTATAAATATATTTATTTATTTATACAAATGATATATACTGTAATTTACATCTCAACTATACATTAATGCTGTGTTTTGGGGGATATGTGGTGCCGATTTACCACAGAATTACTCAACCATTAGCGTGCATATGAAATATTACACTTTTCTGAAAGAAACACTTTAATGATGATCTAAATGAAATATGAGTTTGTGGATATTGATCTAGATGTTAGAGGCAGAATTACAGTTTTAGAAATAAAGTGTTTTGACCATATAGATCCAGCAGAGGGAGAGAGAGATCCAGATACTACTTTTTTGATATACTGTATTTTGTGAAAATAAACATAAAATACATTAACATCAGTATTTTTGTGAGAGGTTAGAGTTTGTTGTTTTTGTTGTTGTCTGTTTTTTCAATAATGCCACATACATTTGCACAAAATATAACTAAAATGCACTTTAAGGGTCAGATTGTATTCACAAATATACCAAATGTAAATTCAGAATAAGATATTAATTGGATTTTAAAAAATAAAAATAAAACCAATAGCAATAATCAGAAATGAACAGGAGTTTGAAATTCTATACAAATGTTGTCTGTTGCAGTCACACGTGTGTGTGTGTGTGTGTGTGTGTGTGTGTGTGTTTGTGTGTGCGTGCGTGCGTGTGCATGTGCGTCCGTGCGTGTG